>NC_056742.1:448825760-448918260 GCF_019279795.1 Protopterus annectens
TTAAATAGCTTTGCTTCCTCCAAAACCAAAAGAATTAAAAGTAATACCGTCCCATGGTTAACCAAAGAAGCTGCAAACATCATGCATTTCCGAGACAAAGCCTGGAAACACTACTAGAAAAATAAAACTCCCACCACCCTGTATGATTATAAACTACTTCTCAACAAGGTTAAGAAACTGATTGCATCCAACCATAAATCCTACTTCTCCAAACTTCAAAATAACCACAAGTCCAACCCTAAAAAATTCTGGTAGGGTATCATCACCCTCCTCAATCCTGGCAGAAAAGATAACCCCTGCCCAGATCCAAATGCCTCTGATCTGGCCTTAGCCAACCAATTTAATGCCTTCTTTATTGATTCCATAGCCAAACTGTCAACATCCTTCCCAAAAACACTTCATCTTTTCCTATCTCTTCCTCCCCTAACACTGCCACCTCTTAAACTCTTCCCTTCTCCATCAAACCCACACCTATCTCTACCATAAAAACTCCACCTGAAATTAAAACCATTCACTAATGCCCCCGATGACCTCCCTTCCCACTTCCTAAAAACAGATGCTGAAGCCATCGCTTTCCCCATCTCATTCTAATAAACCAATCAATCCATAAAGGCTATGTACCCCAACTCTAGAAAAAGGCCTTTATCATTCCCCTTCATAAAGGGAGCAACAACAACAATATTCCCAAATTCTGACCTATCGCCATCTTATCCCCTATCTCAAAAGTTCTAGAAAAATGCAACCATCTGCAACTTTTACCCTACCTCATAGATAACCACCTGCTTACCCCTACACAACATGGATTTAGAACTGGTCACAGTTCTACCACCAATCTTTTCTCCCTCTTCGAAATTGTCAACAAAGCCCATGATTCCAACTTCCTTGTATCTATCCTCCTTCTGGACTTATCCAAGGCCTTTGATACTATCTCTCAAAACCTTCTCCTTTCCAGCCTCTCTAATCTTAATCTCTCCTTCTCTTCAATAAACTGGTTCATTAGTTACCCGTCCAACAAACCCCTACTCTTCAATATTTTCATAAATGACTTCCATCAGAGCAGCCCTAATACTAAACTTATACAATACGCAGATGGCTTGATGATCATTTGTTCTGCCACCTCCATCTCCACTCTCTTAAACCTAACCCAAGATGCCTTCTCATATAAAGAGAGATGGATGTTAGACAACCACCTAGCACTCAACACATCAGAAACAAAACTCATGATATTTACTCCCTCAAAAAACAACTTTATAGACAAGAACTCATTCTCCATTGCTAGCCTAAACAATACCTTGCTCAATGTAGTATCCCATGGCAAACTGATACATGTCTTCATTGATGAACAAGTTTGACACCCACCTACAAGCTAATATCAAGAAAACCCACTAGAAAGTTGGTATGCTTTACCGCCACAACTGCTACCTCACTCTCTCCACTAACTTTGTGCTCGCTACCACATACCTCATTCCTTCCCTCTTATATGGTGCCCCACTTCTAACTAACCTTCAATCCTCTCTAAAGACAAAAATCTCTTCCTATTGCAACAACATTTCTAAGTTTGCTACTGGTTACAAATCCTCCACCCACCACTGTAATGCTCTACACAAACTCAATTGGTTAGAACTACCCAATCATCTTAGCTGCATTCAACTCATTCATGCTCACAAAATTAACTTCAATCCCTCTCTCTGTCCCTCCCTCGCCTCCTCTCTCAAAATGCATCTACCTGACAGACTACTAAGATCCAAAAACCAAAATCTAATTGAACTGCACAGGCCTGCCCACCCACCAGGCAAAAATCTGCTATCTTTCTCTCTTGCACACCTTTGGAACACTCTCCCACCTCTTATTCGCACCACCCATAACCACACTACCTTTAAGACCCGGCTTCATTCCCATCTCACATCCCTCTGGGAATGTCCCCACATAACTCCCGTCTGCATTATACCCTGCTTACCCCTCTTCCTTTGCTCTCTCCTCTCATTCTTCATACTGCAGCTGCACTCCCTCCTAGCCACCTTGTCTCTACCATTTACTCTGACTCTGCTTCTCCTTACTATACCCTCTCATAACTATACCCTCTCCTTACTCTACCCTCTCCTAACTATACCCTCTCCTTACTATACCTTCCTTTCCTACTCCAACACTTAATTCCTGTTCTCCCCTTCCCTACTTTATCTTATTTACAATATCTTGCCTCTACTCTAATATTTCCATTGTTTAATCAAATGTATTGGTGAATATTTACTAATGTTTTTATTAATTTTTCTATTTTATATTTCTACTGTAAATTGAATTTTTTTAGACTATGTTCGACACCTTTTTACTGTACTACTTAATGGCATTGTTTTGTTTATATTGTATAATGTTGTTATGAAGCTGTTTTGTTTTACATTGTATAATGCTTTTTAGAGCTTTTCTCCCCAGGACTCTGTTGAAAATGGGCTCTTCTCAGCCCAATGGACAAATTGCAAATAACTAAATAAATGGGAGTCCTGCATAGGTTCATAGCTTTATAGGCTCCTGGGAGGTTACTAGGCTAATGGCACTAAGGCCTTTGCAAGCCTAGCTGTGTAAAAAAACAAGTACCCTTATTGAGCATAGTTGATGTTCATTGATAGCAGAGTGAATTTGTGATCAGCACTGATTGCCCCTGTCCATGAGGGACATAGGTGCCATCCCTGGGGTGAATTTTAAAATCACCCATACAGTTGTCAAATTTGTGCTTGAATTGAGAAGCACTACTTCACATGTAATGGGAGCCTAGTACAGAGGTGTGGCAATTGCTGGGAGATATATCTTTCTCTCCAGCATATCCTGTTTATGTCACAGGCTAGGGTGAGATTCCTGGTGCAAGTTATTTTTGTTCCATTTGATTTGCAGATATCCAGCATTTACATTAGGGCAGGGCCCGAGACTGCTCTGTAGGCCAGACCCAGTTCACCTCTCAGCAGCCTGTATGATAATGAGTTCAGTGACAGGGCTTTCAGTCTTTCCATGTATATCATGTTTTGTAGGCCCTGGATTCTCTTGGTCAGAAACCTATGTGGTGTCTCCAGTTTCTGCAGGTGTCTGGTGAGATAAGTAGAGAAGGGAGCATTGTAATCAATTAGTGGTCTGATAAGGGTAGAGTATAATAGGTTCATAGGTTCATAGGTAGGTACTAGGCTATTGGTCCTAGGGTCTATACAAGCCTAGCCAAAAAGGTACCCCCCCTTTCACCACTCAAGAAAATTATTTTCCTGTGCCCCTGTCAAGCGGAACCGCAGAAGTGATCCCTGGGGTGAATTTCCTATTACCCATCCAATCATCAATATTTTTATTGAAGAGTGCTAATGAGGAGCTCTGTTTGACATAGATAGGTAGTCTGTTCCAGAGTATGGGAAGTCTCTGGGACAGGAATCTATCCCTCCAGCATGTTCTGTTTATTGTGGTGACAAGGTGTAGGTCTCTAGAGCATGTAGCTCGGAGGGATTTGGATTTCTTTAAGTGGAGCATGTCCAATAGCTCTGGGTTTGACATAGCTTTGTATGTTAGGCAGAGATCGCCTCTGAGTAGGCGATATGCGATGGAGTAAAGCTGGAGGTTTTTAAGATGGTCTGCGTAAGGCATCTGTTTGAGGCCAATAATCCTCTTTGTGAAGTATTTTTGCAGCCTGTCCCATTGTTGTAGATGTCTTGTGAGGTACATACCAAAAGGGGCATTGTACTCTATAATGGGTCTAATAAGTGATAAGTAGAGGGGAACAATGACATCTTTTTTTCTGGATGAGAAACCTTTTGTGATGAGGTGTGCCATGTAGAAGGATTTCCTGACCACTGTTGCAATGTGATTATCAAAGGAGACTGTCCACCTGTGTCCCAAGGTCTCTTATCACACTTTCAGTGTTAAGTAGACTACCACCTATGTGGTAGTTCATGGGTGCAGAGTTTTTACCAAAGGGGATGACAATGCACTTTTTGGCATTGAGCTTGAGACCATGGCATTGACACCAGGCATCTGTCTCAGTGAGGCTCTTTTGTAGGATGTCCATATCATTAGGAGTTTCGATTATTGCTCCTCGTTTGCAGTCATCTGTGAATTTAGTTAGCCAAAGACCTTCTGTGTTAGCCTGTACTTCAGAGAAGAAGATACCAAACAGGAGAGGACCCAGGACTGAACCCTGTGGTACTCCACTTGTCAATGGTCTGAAGTCTGATTTGGAGTCTGCTACTTTCACAGTGTGGGTTCTGTCAGTAAGCCAGTTGGCAACCCATCTTGTGACATAGGGATTTATACCTAGTTTAGTGAATTTATCTATAATTCCAGAGTGGGGGATGGTGTTGAATGCCTTGGCAAGATCTAGATAGGCTGTGCGAACTACCTTACCCTCATCTATGGCTTTGGTGACTACTTCAAAGAAGTCTATCAGGTTTAGGTGACATGATCTGCCTTTTACAAACCCAAATTGTGTGGGGTCCAGAGTTTGGAGATCTCCAATGTCTTTGTTTATGAGTTCCATAATGATATGTTCCATGGTCTTGCAGACCAAGCTCGTCAGGCTAATGGGACGGTAGTTCCCGGGGTCTGTTGTGGCCCCCCTTCGTGGAGTGGGATAATCATCACAGTGCACCATTCAATGGGCACAAAGCCTGAGGTGAGGCTATGATTGAACATGGTACTTAGGTGGGGTGCTTGTTCATTCTGTAGTTCATGTAGAAGACAGCCTGGGATGTTGTCAGGTCTCATGGATGCTGTGTTCTTGGCTTTGGAGAGTGAGGTTTTTACCTGTGCAACCGTGATTACAGGAACTTTGCATTCTAACTGTATAAAGATGGGCCCTTTAGGGGGTGAGAGGGGGGTAAAGTTAGCACTGAACCTATCTGCCAGGCTGTTGGCAATATCAGTTGGTTCTGTATATTTATTGTCATTGCGCTGTAACTCAGAGCATATCTGAGTGTTGCCATTGAGATTGTTGACATAGCTATAGAATGCTTTGTGGTTGTCTTTAGAATAGGTGGCAATTTTGTTTTCATAACTAGCTTTGGAGGATTTTATGAGGGATCTCAGCTTCTTACTGAGGCTGACCAGGGAGTTCCTCCAATCGTGGGATTTTACTCTTTTTGCAACAGTTTCTTTCTTCTGTTGTAGAGTTTGTTTATGGCAGAAGACCACCAGATTGGCTTCCTTTTTTGGAGGCTAGAATCTTAGTTCTGTTAGGGATAGCATGATCCATGCACTTGTGTAAGTGCTTATAAAGTGCATTTGTGTAGGATTCAGCAGTTGTACCTCTATTGTCCATTTGCATGGGTGTCATGAAGTTTGCCACTTCTGTCTTAAGAAGTGTGAAGTTGGCTTTGGAGAAATTTTTTACGGTTGTTTTCCTAATGGGGGGTGGGAGCAGGATGTGGATGTCTAGGGTGATTAGCTTGTGGTCGGATCTGACCAACGAGAAGCTGACCTTTGGTGTGGAACACCGGTCGCCCATGTTGGTGATGACCAGGTCAAGGATATTGCTGCCCCTGGTGATGGTGTGGATAAGTTGATCCAAGGCATTGGAATTGATGATTTCCAGAAAACGTTGAGCAAAAGAGTTGGTACATGAGTAGTTTTCCCAGTTAATGGTAGGAAATCACCCATTATTAGAGTGTTGGGTTGTACCTTAATATTTTTCTAGTGTATCAAGAAAAGAGGCGAGGGAATCCTGGGGCATGGTGGGGGGTCTGTAGCAAGCTACAATCTGGACTGTGGTTTTGCCCAGAGTTAGTTGAATTTGGATAATCTTGGATGCATTATGCTGAGCAACTAGCTTGGAAGTGTGGATATCCTTAATGAATATGGACATGCCTCCACCTTTAGTGTTTTGGTCTACGGAGCTATGATTTCCCTGGTCTTGGATGCAATGCCCTTAGTTATGAGGTGAGCAATGTAGAATGTACACCTTATCACTATGGACAAATAGTGATTAAAGTTTAGATTGCTATCAACCTGTGTTCCCAAGTCTCGCAGCACTGAGTCTGAGCTTAGAGAGGTGCTATATATAACATAATTAGCATAGCTACTTTTTGCCAAAGGGGTCAATGAGGCAGTTTTTTATGCTAAGTTTCAGTCTGTGAGTTTGGAATCAATCATTTCTGTGTCAGGCCTTTCTGTAATATGTTAACATTGTTAGGAGACTTTGAATGATTGCGCCCATTTGACAGTCATCTACAAACTTGATAAGTCGTAAGCCATCTACCTTCACCTGGACTTCAGAGAAATAGTTTCCAAACATCAGAGGGCCCAGCACAGATACTTGTGGTACTCTACTGGTAACTGGTCTACTGGTGGAGGTGGACTTATATGTGTGAGGGACAATATACCTGTATTGTGTTTTCATATGTATGACTGTAGGTATACTGTCTACTATATTTATGTGAGTATAATTCTGTTATCTGGACTTGCATGGCCTTCACAATTACATACACAAATGTATGTATATACAAGAACCATGTCAGGTCCCACACATACATGTGTAACACCTCAAACTGCCATCTGTATTTATGAATGATTCCTGACTATGTCTGAGTAACACTTCTGTGGCAAAGATGGAAAATCAATGGGGTGTAACATAATGTTTTGCCTCTTATGCCTAGGTTTAAATCCCACACTTTAAAAATCAATTTTATCAGTGTAAAAAGCCAAAAACAAATGTGTCAGGTCATGACATTTATGCCCCTATCTCACCTGACCGTTACTTTCCAATTTTCAATATATATTTCTAAGCAACAGCAGCAAACTCCCTCTCAAACTAAGGTCAAGTGTCAGATTAGCCTTCCTATTTCAAGTATTTGTCACCTCTGCTTGGCACTGCTACTCTCCACTTAACATTATGCAAATGCAGTTAGTGTCATTGTTTGGGTTTGCATACTACCAGTAAACACAATAACTGGAACTGGCAGGTAGGCATCATTTTCCATTGCTCTAGGTCAGGTGTTAGACATGGCTGGAGTTAGTGAAGCCTCCAACTTTGACAGTATGCATTCTGTCAGTAAGCCATTTAGCTACCTATCTAGTAATGTATGGTTTAATCTACAGATGTGAGAGTTGCTCTGTGATACCTGAATGTCACAAAGACATTGGCTAAATCAAGATAGGCCATGTCATCTGTTTTGGGATGGAAAATTATGCGTACCTGCCAATTCCAGTTATTATGTTTACTGGTAGTGTGAAAACCCAAACAATGACACTCACTGTGTTTGCATAATGTTAAGTGGAGAGTAGCAGTGCCAAGCAGAGGTGACATAAATACTTGAAATAGGAAGGCTAATCTGACACTTGACCTTAGTTTGAGAGGGTGTCTGCTGCTGTTGCTTGGAAATATGTATTGAAAATTGGAAAGTAATTGTTAGGTGAGATGGGGTTATAAATGTTATGACCTGACACATTTGTTTTTGGCTTTTTACACTGATAGAATAGATTTTTAAAGTGTGGGATTCAAACCTAGGCATACAAGGCAAAACATTTTGTTACACATCATTGAGTTTCCATCTTTGCCACAGAAGAATTGCTGCTCAGACATAGTCAGGAATCATTCATAAGTACAGATAGCAGTTTGAGGTGTTACACATTTATATGTGGGACCTGGCATGGTTCTTTTATATACATCCAGTTGTGTATGTAATTGTAAAGGCCATGCAAGTCCAGATAGAATTATACTCACATAACCATAGTAAACAGTATACCTACAGTCATACATATGAAAACACAATACGGGTGTATTATCCCTCATACATATAAGTCATGTCAGCTCTACTATCAAAAGTGTTATTAGTGAGGGTGAATAAAATGGGAAGTGGAACAACAGTAAAAATGTCTGGAATGTCCTGTATTAGAACCTAGGACCATGTGTATGGCAGATCTTGACTTACACCTGTTGCTGCAAGAATGTTGAAATAATACTTGTCTATTTTTCAGTTCATTGCTATTGACTACACAATCACAACAGTAACAATAGGTTGCATACCTTGAAATAGAAACTAGGACCATCTGTACTCCAGCCATACACTTACATCTGCTGTCACAGGACTAGTTACATGACATTTCCATAATTTCTTACTCATTCTTAAGTTCTCATTGTTAACTGCCTTGCAAAGCCTCTTAGCATGTGTGTGCAGAGCCCAACAAAATTAATTGAATGCATCCATTTTCAGTTCTTGGCTGTCTGCATCCTATGTGCAGGTGTTCTATAACAGCAAATGTTGAAGATCCTTGCTAACATCCATGCAATGCTGCTAAACGAAGCTGAGCAATGCCCTGTGTGCATGTGTTAAGCAGGTGTTCTGTCTGCTTTCTGTGTGGGCCTCTAGTCCCATTTGTGCATTGCTAAGCATCATGCAAATGAAATAAGCACATCCAAATTTGACATTAATTTCTTCTCCATTTCTCTTGTTTGCACTAAGCCATGCACAGCACAAACACTGGCCAAAATAATAATAATAATAATAATGATGATGATAATAATTAAATAAAAGGAAAAATTAGTTGAAATGAAAAAAGAATTCTATGAAATAAACACCACACAATGTTTGGTAGTACACATGGAATATTTCTACATAGGTCTAGATTTGAACTCCCACACCAATGAACCTTCAGGGTAGACTAAGGGTGCCTTATCCCTCTTTGCCACATAAACAGCTTTGCAGCAAGGAACTGAAACCATTCTGATTACAACCAACTGCAACATCATCCACAGTACTAACAAAGCATATAACAGTAATTTGTGCATATATTCATTTTGGATGTTGTCCACTGAGTGATCACACAAACATTTATGACTATTGCTTGCAAAAATGCAGCTCTGTCTTACCTCTCTCTGTTTGTTGCACATCCTTGTCTTATTTGACCAGTAATCTGAGACATTCAGTCTGTAAGGCATTCTATACCCTTGCCCTTAAAATGTGTGAGGGTTTTACGGGGCAATAATATACAGTTGTCAACAAATGAAGGGAAGATTGGATGTTAATGAACAGAACCTGCGAACTGTGTGCTACTTACTTACATTTCCAACCTTTATAAAAAGACTTCTATATGCTTTGTAAGTCTAACCTGACACACTCACTGGTGGTAGGGCAGTCTGCATTCTTGTTGTGTTTTCCTTCTCCCTACCAGTAATCATCCACAGTTGCAATCCATTAGCAGCAAACACTGAGGAAGTACCTGCAGTATGTCTACATCTCCTGCACAGAGCCAAGTATTTGGGATTCAGGAATTCTAATGACTTCACACCTCATTTATATCTTCACCATGCTAACAGACCTGAATTTACACCATAAAAAAGCAATCATATAACTAGGGAGCCTGAAGGAGAGGATATCTGTTTATGTGGAGAACACAGAACAGGGACTTACTTTGGTATATATCTGCAGAGAAGACAACTGAACTTGAGAAGTTATGCTTGCATTTTTCAGGTATATACAGAAAATTCTGAAATGTCATTAAGAAAAATCTGTTGCATATATATATATATATATATATATATATATATATATATATATATATATATATATATATATTCATTGGCAAATGCTACTGTTATTTGCATGCATTATTTAAAGGTGTACTGCTGGCATGCCCATGTTTGCCTGGGCATTTCACATATATATATATATATATATATATATATATATGAATGGCTGGCAATAGCTTAAAATGAAAACTGTCTGTGCTACATCTGTACACATGTTTCAGGGATGGTTCATTTTATAACCCTTTTAGCATTTCACTGATGGTGTGTTAGCAACATGTCTCATTTGCCTGTTCTTTTGGGGGTGGGGGAGCAAGCTGCATTTCTGATTTGGCACAAACAAGGATATGTTGCTATTGTTACTGTCTCCCTTGTTTTGTATCCAGCCTTGCTTTGTGTGTGACTATAATATGTTACAACCACACAATTCCTATTGTTCATATTTCACATTTCTAGACTGTTTTATAGTTCTCCAGTGGGTAACACTGAAATGCTGCATTTTCTGTTTCATCTGGGAACAGGTATTTTGTAGTTATGTGATACTTATGTGTATTATCCTTATGTTGTGTTTTAGGACACCTAGGGCTATGGCACCCAGGCATTTCAATCTCTGAAAACCACCCTTCAGTGGCCCTGAGAACCATGTTATTGTGGAAGCTTTTTAGGTGACTGTGTGTCTTTCTGCTTGAGAGAGGACATGGTGATATGTCAGACAGAATACAAATTTGGCAGCAGATAGTTGCAGATGTGAATGCGGTAGACAACCATAGCAGGACTTATGATCAGGTGCACCATACAGCCATTGGCATGATCTCATCTGCATGAAAGACAGCAGCTGCAGTGGCCCTTGATCAGATGGGTACCAGGTGAGCCTGACAAAGAGCCACCACTAACAGCAAATGGAGTTCTTGTCCACTGTCAGGGAGCCAGAGAGCTCCCAGAAAAGTGCAGAACAGCATGTCCTTGACATTGGTGCTCCTGTTTCAGGGACAGCAATCACATCCCAGGAGGAGCTTCCAGGTAGGCTTACATAGCTCATTTGTTAAAAACTTTTGTATAGTAAAATATTCATATACATAAGTTAGTTCTGCTTAACAAGAAATTTGTTGGGGGGGTTGTAGAGTGCTATAGCTAACAACACATTCTGATTGATTACACATGGAGCTTAGGCTGGACTTGTCATCCAAGTTATTGTTGAAAGGATAGTTAATGGATGTACAGTATAAAGGGCAAAATGTTTTAACCCTGTGTTACTGTTGATTGTGATGATGGTGTCCTTAACTTTTACTAAATATCTTCCAGCACCATCCAGCATAGGGAGCATACTATCATCTGCTAAAGGTAAGACAAACACTTTTATGTCACTACTGATGAGCAGTTCAAAGAAATATTTAGTGTGTGATGTTGGTTTCAGGACTGTTGTTTATATTGCTGTACTCTCTGTAATAGTGCCACCCCTGTTAATTTGTTAGCATATATTGGACTATAGTAGTGTAGGTATTAATTATTCCTTTGTTTGTTGCTTATTATGACAGGTGATCCTGACAGTGGAAGTGTGGAACTTCTACCATCTGATATCAGAGTATCAGCAGATGCTAATGATTATGGTGGCCACACAAAGGCACAGTCGGGGGTGCAGAGGTTGAATCTGACACTGCAATTGACATACAGCCATCCCCTGTAATTCCTTCAGGCACAGCCAGTAGGACTATATCTAACTATTCCGGTGAACCCTCATATATTGGACAGGTGGAAGGTGAGACATTTGACCAGGAAAGTGTAGTTACTATGGCTTCAGTGCCTGTAGACTCTGGCTATAGCCAAAGTGTGGGTTAGGTGTCACACAGGAGGGTTGTTAGGGGTGCTTGGAGGAGGCCTGCTGTCCATCATCCACCTGATCCAGGTGTTTTTTATCATGCCACTCAATGTATATTTAGGTCTATCATGGAGGCATAGACTATCATGTGTGACTGTATCCACTGTGTTTCCTTTTCAATGGATTGAATAAATGTCATGTTAGAATGGGAGGTGTCTGTGATGGAAAATCTTCTGGGAGGGAGATGGCATCCTCATGGGAGTTGGTCAGCCACATCATCTACAGTTAGCCAATGTGGTTGTCCCCGATTACACTTCCATAGTGGCAGTACTTCCACTGCTCCATCAGTGGTTGAGCTGTCCACACCCAGATGTGGCAGGCCATGGATCATGGTCCTGAACATCCTCAAGAGGTGAGGTTGTCCAACAGACATCAGTCACATTCAGGTAGCAACAGTGCATCTGACAATGGGTGATTAAGTGCCAGTGCAACTCCTGGCAGAGACAGTTCTCGTGGTTGGATATGACAATGATGAGTTGCCACCTCTATCCTGCATGCCTCACACCTGTCTGACAAAGCAAGTCATAGAGCTATCACAGAGCTTGGCTGTGATCATGCAGTCACTCACACACCAATTTCACCTGGAGGACCCCTACAGACACACATACAACAGCTACATGATTCAGCCTCGAAGCTTAAAACTCATTTTGTCTCACTGGCTATTTGTTACTTATCCAAATGTCTGCCTGCTTCTCTTTCTTACTCACACATTCTCACTGACCTTTTGTGTCAGCCTAGGCTGCCTGCTCCCCCCCACCACCACCACCACACACAGTACAATACCCTGTGCAAGTGATGATAACTGTGCTATATCACTGTTTTCTATTGTTTGAATTCAAGGATGCATAAGCTTTGTGTCTGATGCTCAGGGTGCATAGCTGACTTAGTGCTTAGTATATCTGCATTTGTGATGTTGAATTATAATTGCACCTTTGACTTAGATTGGTCTTAGAAAGTTAGAGAGTTGATAGGATCAGACTTTTTTGCATCAGTATTGTTAATGTTCTTGTGAGGGTTGTGAAGTCTGAAACTGAAACGTCACATTACTTTCTAACTTCTGTCTTTAATGGTTTTCCAATACAAACATACAGTGCTACACTGAGGGCATGTGATGACCATCACTACTTTTGAGAGATATGACTGTGTGAATCTTTTATGCCTGATGCCTGCTACTTACTTATTAAGTGAACTCATATTTTATTGCTGTTTTCACTGTTTACAAGGCTCTTTTTGCTATTTCCGCTGTTTGTTAAGTAATTGCTGGCACCTTTCACTGTTGCAAAGCAATCTGTTCTGCTTGTTCTGGTTTTCCCACCAAGCAGTGTTAAAATAATTGATTTGTTTTCTGATTAAAACATTCTTTAGAGTCTCCTTGTTGTTTTTCTGCTGTTTAAAACACTTTTTAGTGTCTCACTGCTATTTTTTCTGCTGTGTTAAACATTCTCTAGTGTTTCCTGCCAAAGCTAGTGAAACTAGTAGCTGTACCATAGTCCAGATATAGGTTTGCTGCATCTGGGTATGTTTGTTTGTAGTGGCTTTTCTGAGCACATTTTCCAGGCAATCTTTGATTGGAAAGGACCTTTCTACACTCTGATGAGAGAAGTGTGCTGATTGGAGCCTGTCTGGTGAAGGGTGGTTGTTCTGGATCTTGGAGTAAACATCCTCATTGGTCCTTTTGAACCTTTTTAAAATTTTTTTCAAGTTTTTAGCTTCTAGTATTTAAGCCCTACATTTGAGCAAGTTTCTAATTGTTTGTGCATCGTGCAGCACCATTCACTGCCGCTCAATTGTGCGCCATAGCCGGACAGATAAATTCGACAATTTTTCACTTAGATACACCTGTAACATATTAGTGCAGTCCTCACCATTAATACTTTTTCCAGTCCAAGAAATACTGCTAGTGAGCTGAAAACTATTAAACCACTAACCAAAAAAACCCAAGCAAAATATCCATCCACTGAGCACTTCTTTGATCAGTCCTGAGAAGCCCCCCCCTTGTGATAACTGCACTTTAATCTAGCGTTATGGACAGTTGGACTACCCTTGTTTCTCTTGCCAACCTTGTTGACTTGGGTCTCCTGAGGCAGTGTCGCAATTGTCTCATGTACACTGACAACCCTCTACTAATAACTCACTCTAGTACAGAGTGCAAGAGACGTATCTACACCAAGAATCTTGAATCCCTGCTCTTGTGCACTCGAAACAGTAACACTGAAGAGGTCAACCCACCCACCACTACTCATGCACATAGAAGTACCACTACTCATGCATATAGTACTCATCAAAAGCAAAATCTCAAAAAACTTACCAAAACACCAGAGAAATCAAGACTGCTACAACTAACACAGTTCCCACAGCATGCATGAAGCATGACAACACCAGTGTCTCACCTACCAAGCCTGTAAGGCATAGCACTCAACAACCACATGTTCTTGTCATTGGAGACATCCTAGTGAGACACATGGATATCCCATGTTCTTGTCATTGGAGACACCATAGTGAGACACATGGATATCCCACTCTCCGGACTGAACAAGGAAAAAGTTAAAAGTCACAGTCAGCTGCTTGTCTGGTGGCAGGATTAATCAGATCATGCATGCACTCAGGTCTCTCAGCAACAAGTACTATTATGATTCTGTCATTCTAGTGAAACCAAGTTGGAAAACAGTGACAAACCACAGAAAATGCTTTCAAGCCAAGGAAAACCAAATGATGCTTTAACGCTCTTTATTCAAGACAAAACGTTTTTGCCCCTGCTATGCAGTAAGCTTCATCAGAAACAACAAAATGAATAAAACGTTCAGCACACTTTTAAATAGTGCAGACATGATGTCATTTCCTTAGAAACAGTGTAACCAATACAACAAACAAGAGGAAGGTATTCACTTAAAAAACCAAGAATAAAACTTCTTCTTCTACATTTTTAAAATTCACTTCTCATTTTTCTTTAACCGAAATCGACTATTTAGATGTCAAATTGGTGAAGGATTTTGTTAACAACTGTTTTTCATCTTGTATTTATAGGAAGTCTACCTATTGCAACAGTTTTCTACACTATTCTAGTAACCAGCCACCCAAACAGAAAAGATCAATTGTCAAAGGACAATTGGTCAGAGCTGTGCGTATGTGCAGCACACCAGAGGCATTTGAAATTGAGTGTGTTTTCCTGAAAGATTTATTCTCTAATAGGGGCTACCCGCCCCCCTTGATTGATGAACTTATTGAGGAGGTGGCCATGAAAAGAACAATTGGTTTTTACAAACCCTTGTTAGCTAGTAATACCCATGAGTTGATAACTATGGGTCATACACTAGATGTGGGTATTTTAGAAAGCCCTGTAGCTAATAATACCAATGTCACTACTACTCAATTATCAACCGACTTTTGCACAAGCCTTGTGTTAACTTTTTGCAAAGAGGTTGGTACAATTTGGGCAATTATCAAAAAGAATTGGTATTTCATTCATAATAATTCCTTATTACTTCAAAAATTGGGTCCATCTCCCTCTGTAGTTTATAGAAGAGGGAAAAACTTAAAGGAACTGCTTCAAAGGTCCACTCATTGCATGCCAACTACTAGACAAGTGGGAAATGGTCCTTGTGGTTTTTGCAATAGATGTAAATATTTGAGATCTGGTAGCTCGTTTACAATTAGGAATAGGAAATACACTATACATTCAAAAATTAATTGTAACACGAAATCAATTGTTTATGCTGCCTTTTGTGTTTGCTGCCCGTTTCTATATAGGGAAAACTGATCGCAAGTTTAGTGACCGAATTTATCAACACTGTTATGCAATAAAAAATAAAAAAACTGACAATGCTTTATCTAAACACATTATCAACAACACAGGTCACAGTTTTAAATTTATGGGAATTGAACATGTTACTTTGGGCCCTAAAGGTGGACCTCAGTCATTATTTTTAGAGACCAGGGAATTAGAGTGGCAAATTGGGGTTGATGCCTACTCTTACCCTGGCCTAAATGAGTCCTGTAATATTTCTTCGATACTTAGATATAAAAGCTATCAGAGATAGTACGCTACTTTATTCTTTTGGGAAGTTTTTATATTTATGAATATAAATATTTTTTTACATTATATATTATATTATATTTTTTTCATATTTTTTATGTCAATATGAATGCCATTTTAATATACATATAATGTTATCTGTATTTTAACGTTTCTTGATGTAACGTATTTTTATTTTCAAGAAGTTTTATTCTTGGTTCCCTTTGAGTGAATACCTTCCTCTTGTTTTATTGGTTACACTGTTTCTAAAGGAAATGACATCATGTCTGCACTATTTAAAAGTGTGCTGAACGTTTTATTCATTTTGTTGTTTCTGATGAAGCTTACTGCATAGCAGGGGCGAAAACGTTTTGTCTTGAATAAAGAGCGTTAAAGCATCATTTGGTTTTCCTTGGCTTGAGGGCATTTTCTGTGGTTTGTCGATGATTCTGTCATTAGTTCATGTTGGACTGAATGACCTGAGATGTACCTCATTGGACTATATGAAGAGAGGCATGATTGAGCTCTCTGAGTGTGTGTCCAAGGCAGGTATTTCCCTAGCTTTGAACAGCATATTACCCTTATCTAGAATGATGCCACAGTATAAAAAAATTATTGATTTCAATAAAGGGCTTAGCCTTTGGTGTCATTCAAAGGGGATCCAGTTTGTCACCCTGGGAAGTCATAGTTGACAAACCTTACTGCTTTGCCAGAGATGGTTTGCACTTGGCACCACTAGACTTTGGCTGCTGGCAAAGGCTCTTACCTCCTTCGTAGTGCCTTTTTTAGGCAAGGCCTTGAAAACAAACTTAGCAATGTAAAATTTTCCAATCATAACAAAATAAGTGTCATGATGCTAAACGCTAGCAGATTAAACCAAATACTGCACACCCTAGAAGCACTCCTATCACTGAAAGAGGTAGCTGTCTCTGCAGCCATAGAAACTGGTTAAAGGCCTTAGACAGTACCTCGGCTTTGCAAGGCTACAATGCCTTCCACACCTTCAGACTGCAAAACAAATCTGTCAGAACCAAAGGAGGCAGTGTTTCTATCTATATTAGAGATAAATTCACCTCCTGTCTAGTTAGACTAGACAACTCCATGAAGTGACTCCAAGTTCAGGTTACTGTGGGTAAGACCCCATTCAAGTCATATCCAGCTATAAATCCATGGGTCATGATGAATAAGAAGCCTACTTGACCAAACTGGAGTTAATCCAAATATTTCCGAACACTTTATGGGGATTTCAATTATCCCACCATTAATTGGGAAACCTACTCTAGCCCTAACTCACTAGTGCAAACATTCCTTGACTTTGTTAACTCAAATGTCCTGGAACAAATTGTTAATACCCCAACAAGAGGAACAGACATACTAGATCTGGTCCTCATTAACATGACAAAGAGATGCACTGCTGCAATTGTTGGACTCTCATTTGACAAATCTGACCACAAATCAGTCACCTTTGAGTTGGTACTAACAGCAGAACTCACAAATGGTAAAGTCAGACTAAAAAACATCACCAAGGCAACCTATATCCTCCTAGGAGATGGCATAAATGTATTCCAAGCCCCACCTCCAGCTGGAAGTGGTAACTACACTGAAGCTTACACTAAAGCACTGTACAATCACTTGGATAAGTGTATAGACTCAGCTGTGCATTGCCTCTTAGCCATTGTCAGGGCATATTGAGCATGCCTACATCTGCCTACATCCACAGCAGCTGCTGGATACTCCTCTGATTCCTCACCTGTGTGTGGCTGTGGTGATGTTGCCATTGGTGGTGGGATGTGTGCCCCTTCCCCTTGTTGATCCTGCTGAAGCTGTTTTCTTCAGGATGATGTTGTGCAGTATGGTGCATGCAGTGAAGAATTTGGTACATGAAGACAGATTGCACTGCAGGGCTCACCCAGATGTATCCAAGCACCAGAACTGTGACTTCAGCAGCCCAAACATATTTCTAGCTTGAATATGTGCTTCATTATGATGTTCTTCACCAGGTGTGTGTGTGTGTGCATTTCTGATGGGTATCATCAGCCATGGTTCCAGTACATAAACTGTATCCCCCAGTAAATGACCCTGTGGGATATCCTCCCTAGTGAACATCTGACACAGTTGGGAGGTGTGCCAGACATGTGAGTCATGGTAACTGTCTGGGTTGCCAGCACACTCGTTCAAGATTATTCTCTTGGCCTTCCCTTGGACAAATCCAAACTGAGAAGGGTCTAGTGTTTGTAGCTGCATCTTGAAATAGATTTTCACTAGTTACATACTTGAGTTGTGGAAAATGGCTGCTGTTGGTGTTATTGCATAAATACGGTTCCTCAACTTACCAGGTGAAATGTAGAGCTGTTCGACTTGCAAAGCTATGGAGCACACTAAAGCTGAACTAATAAACAATGATATAGTTGACTTTATATCTCTAGATATACACCAAGTAAGATTTTCAAAAGCCAGATCATGCCTGCACAAACTTGTTGAATTTGTCAAAAGACCTAAGATAAAGGATGTACATACCACACTGCTTATCTGGAGCTTGCCAAGGCCAACAGCACTATTCATTATGCTGCAATTATTGACAAATTCTTCAAACACAACATGAACCCAACCAAAGTTTGCTGGATACATAATTGACTGAGAGAATCCATGCTGTTATTACAGGGGGCATTTGCAACAGGCAGAAAAAATGTCATCAGTAGTGCCCCCGAGGGTTCATAACTAATTACTCCATGGTATTCTATTTATGACTGTAGCATACACAGTTATGCTCTTTTGACTAAAGATTCACACGCACACACACACACACACACACACACACACACACACACACACACACACACACACATGCACACACACGTGCGCACACACACACACACACACACACACACACACACACACACACACACACACACACACACACACACACACACACACACACACACACACACACACACACATTGACTGCAGTGTGATTGGAACCCCTACCTAACTAGGTACACCAGCTACAGAACTCAATACTTAACACAAGCACCACAGGTCTCTCCTGGAACCTGCTTCCCCCCCTTTGGTATATGCCTACTCAACAAGAAAGCTGATATCTAGGGACTGTATATAACCAAATTTGCTGATGGCTGCAAACTGGGGATGATTATCAAGTCCCATTCTGATACTAACATTCTTTGGCAAGGGAAGAACCAAGCAAATGTTTGATGTGTTAATGATGGACTTACTCTGAATACTGTGAAATGCAGCATACATTCCTTTGGGAACCTAGCATCACTACAGCTTACTATATAGATAGCATTCCATTGCTTTGGCAACCTAACATCACTACAGCTTACTATATAGATAGCATTCCACGTAAATCTGACACAATATTCAAGGACATGAGCACCTGTGTTTATAATAGAAGCTCCTTTGACCACCATGTCTCTTACGTGGTTAAACAATCTTTATACCATACATACGTTCTTAAGTAATTACTACACAATCAATCTGCAGATTATTTCAAGCCAAGCCAAAAAGCCCTATTCAAAAGTTTGTTCTACCCTCAATAAGGGCAAAACAAGATAGACTGGGAGAGAATTTGAGGCTTCTCATCCATTTATCTTGGTGTACCTTGAAGGTGGTTGTTTGTAGGTGAATATTAGACAAATCAGTCTGCACACTATGACATGTCTGGCCAATAACCAGACAGTGAGCAAAGGTGAGAATCAAACGCTGCACTTTGTGAATGTGAGGCAAACAACTTAACAGTTATACCAGCTCTCAATCCCCAAAAAATGTGGAGCACTTCATGAATGTGTGTCATCCTTATGCAGAGGTCATGCTAATCTTCTGTGTATTATTTCAGTTTTTATATATGTGCTGCCACTTATCCTTTGTGGTACCTCCTTAACATCCAGCACAGTCACGTTTCCACTTTATTCATCTCTTATTAGTTATATTGTTGAATATAGTGTCTCGTTTGGCATGTACATCATGAGGCAACTAACCCAGCTTGAGACACATTTCCATTTCCTGCTCAAAGACTATCTCAGTAGACTTAACTGCTCTGATAGATTAAAATTAAAATCCTTGTCCTTCTACTTGGTGTCATGCAGATTCGTGGAGGAGGGTGATATCTTCTTACTTTACTATGCTATAAAAGACTAAAACTCTTGAATTCTTTCACCTAAGGGAAATCAGTAATAAAACAAATAGCGACTCTACAGGCCTAAACCTTTACTACCACATCAATAACATTGGATTGCATGGCACATACCTTACCCAATGCATCCTGCCTTTCTAGAATAGGTTGCTTTTGCAAATCAAGCAGAGCGCTTCCCTAACAACCTAGAAAGTGTGGATGACTGAATGTTTTACTACAAATTTTCACCCAAGATATATGGAGAAATATACTTAATTGGAGATAGTATTCATTTCCTACCAGTATTGTGTGGTGTGGCTGATGGTCTCAATGTTCTGTTTTGCTGTAAGCTTCGTAAAAGCCTAGAAACCTTTGAACTTATCAGTATGTTCCACCTCATACCTTTGAATTTCTGTGTCAGTTTCTTAAGAGGAATTTTAGGTTCATAGGTTCATAGGTGTGTACTAGGCTAATGGCCCTGGAGCCTTTACAAGCCTAGCCCATAGGATTACCCTGGCATTGTGCCACCCGACCTTAGTTTCCAGTGCCTCTGTCGAGTAGAGCCACTGGAGTGATCCCCGGGGTGAATTTTCTATTTCCCATCCACTCATCAAGATTTTTCTTAGGTTCATAGGTTCATAGGAAGGTACTAGGCTATCGACCCAAGGGCCTAAGTAAGCCTATCCAACAAAGTTCCCCGGCTTACGCCAACCCAAGAAAGTTAATTTCCTGTGCCCCTGTCAAGCAGAGCCACAGAAGTGATCCCTGAGGTGTATTTCCTATTTCCCATCCACTCATCAAGATTCTTGTAGAGTGTTAATGAGGAACTTTGCTTGACATAGATGGGTAGCTTGTTCAAGAGTATGGGAAGTCCCTGGGACAGGAATCTATCCCTCCTGCAAGTCCTGTTTATAGTGGTGACAAGGTTTAGCTCCCTAGAGCATGTAGCTCAGAGGGATTGGGATTTCTTTAGGTGTAGCATATCCGACAGCTCTGGGTTTGACATAGCTTTATATGTTAGGCAGAGAACATCTTGGAGTAAGCGATATGCTACAGAGTAAAGCAGGAGTTTTTTGAGACGGTCAGTGTAGGGCATCTGTTTGAGGCCAGTAATTCTCTTTGTGAGGTACTTCTGTGGCCTTTCCAGCTGCTGCAGATGTCTTGAGAGGTACATTCCAAAAGGGGCATTGTACTCTATAATGGGTCTAATGAGTGTCAAGTAGAGGGAACAATGACCTCTTTTTTCCTGGATGAGAACCCTTTTGTGATGAGGTGTGCCATGTAGAAGGATTTCCTGACTACTGTGACAATGTGATTATCAAAGGAGAGACTACTGTCCACCTGGGTCCCAAGGTCTCTTACCACACATTCGGTGTTAAGAAGACTGCCCCCTATGTGGTAGTTCATGGGTACAGAGTTTTTACCAAAGGGGATAACAATGCACTTTTTGGCATTGAGCTTGAGGCCTTGGCTCTGACACCACGCATCTGTCTCAGTGAGGCCCTTCTGTAGGATGTCCACATCATTTGGGGACTCGACTATACCTCCTAGTTTGCAGTCATCTGTGAAATTCGTTAGCCAGAGGCCTTCTGTGTTAGCCTGTACTTCAGAGAAGTAGATACCAAACAGGAGAGGTCCTAGAACTGAACCTTGTGGTACTCCACTTGTCACTGGTTTGAAGTCAGATTTGGAGTCTGCAACTTTTACAGTGTGGGTTCTGTCAGTGAGCCAGTTGGCAACCCATCTTGTGACATAGGGATTTATACAAAGTTTAGTGAGGTTAGTTATAATTCCAGAATGGGGGATGTTGTCGAAAGCCTTGGCAAGGTCAAGATAGGCTGTGTGAACCACCTTACCCTTGTCTATGGCTTTGGTGACTGCCTCAAAGAAGTCGACCAAGTTCAGGAGGCAAGATCTGCCTTTCACAAACCCGAACTGGGTGGGGTCCAGAGTCTGGAGGTTACCAATATCTTTGTTTATGAATTCCATGATGATACGTTTCATGGCCTTGCAGACCAGGCTCGTCAGGCTAATGTCGCAATAGTTCCTAGAATCAGTGGTGGTTCCCCCTTTGTGGAGTGGGATAACTGTTGCTGTGTGCCATTCAGTGGGCACAAAGCCTGATGTGAGGCTATGACTGAACATGGTGCTTAGGTGGAGAGCCAGTTTGTTCTGAAGTTCGTGTAAAACGCAGCCTGGAATGTTGTCCAGTCCCATGGATCTTGTGTTTTTGGCTTTAGAGAGTGCTGCCTTTACCTGTGAACTTGTGATTACAGGGAATCTGCATTCTTCCTGTATATATATGGGCCCTTTAGGGGGTGAGAGGGGGGGTAAAGTTAGCACTGAACCTATCTGCCAGGATGTTGGCAATATCAGTTGGTTCTGTAATTTTTGTGCCATTGTGCTGTAACTCAGAGCAGATCTGGGTGTTGCCATTGAGATTCTTGACATAGCTATAAAATGCTTTGTGGATGTCCTTAGAATCAGTGGCAATCTTGTTTTCATAGCTAGCTTTGGAGGATCTTATAAGGGATCTCAACTTCTTGCTGAGATTGACCAGGGAGCTCCTCCAGTCATGGGATTTTACTCTCTTTTGAAACAGTTTCTTCCTTCTGTTGTAGAGTTTGTTTATGGCAGGGGACCACCAGATTGGCTTCCTTTTTTTGGAGGATAGTGTCTTGGTTCTGTCTGGGATAGCATGATCCATGCACTCGTGTAAGTGCTTATAGAGTACATTTGTGTAGGATTCAGCAGTTGTAACTGTATTATGTGTCTGCATGGGTGTCATGATGTTCGCCACTTCTGTCTTAAGAAGCATGAAGTTGGCTGTGGAGAAATTTTTTACCATGGTTTCCTTAATGGGGTGGGGGGGTGGGGGTGGGATGTCGATATCTAGGGTGATTAGCTTATGGTCAGATCTGACCAACGAGGAGTTGACTTCAGGTGTGGAACACCGGTCACTCATGTTGGTAATGATTATGTCTAGGATATTGTTACCCCTGGTGGGGGTGTGGATAAGTTGATCCAGGGCATTGGAATTTATGAATTCCAGGAAGCGCTGAGTGAAGGAGTTGGTACATGAGTAGTTTTCCCAGTTAATGGTGGGGTAGTTGAAATCACCCATTATTAGGGTGTTTGGGTGAACCCTAATATTTTCCAGTATATCAAGAAAAGAGGAGTGGGAGTCCTGGGGCATGGTGGGAGATCTGTAGCAAACTAAAATTTGGATTACAGTTTTGCCCAGAGTTAGTTGCACTTGGATAACCTCGGCTGCATTATGCTGAGCAACTAGCCTGGAGGTGTGGATATCATTAACGAATATGGATACACCTTCACCTTTGGTGTTCTGGTCCAGGTTAGATGGCCGAAAAGTGTGGTATGAGTTATAGCCTGGTAATGCAGGGGTGCTCTCTGGAGCCTTGAACCAGGTCTTAGTCACTGCACAGACATCAGTGTTCTCCATTTTAAGGAGCGCCTCCAGTGAGTGCATTTTAAGATATAGGCTTCTAGCATTTTAGTAGCATTAACCTCAGTTTTTGCTTGCCTGTTCCTGTTATGGTGGTGAATTTGTCATTTGAACCTTGCCTAAAAAAGGCACTATAGCGGTGACAAGAGCATTTGCCAGTATCGAAATCTCAGGGGTGACAGGTGCAGGCCATCTCTGGCAAAGCATTGTGGTCTATCGACCATGTCGTCCCAGGCAGACAGATACTGGATCCCCTTAAAATGACACCAGAAGCTTAGCCAATTGTTGAAGTCAATCATTTTGTCCTTGTACTGCGGTATCATTCTGGGCGATGGCAGGATGCTACTCAGGGCTAGGGTCATACCTGCCTGGGCTACAAGATCGGAGAGTTCTTCCATTTCTCTTTTCATGTAGTCCAGGGAGGTATGTCTCAGGTCATTCACACCAACATGGACAATGACAGAGTCATATTTGTAATTGTTGTGGAGTGATCTGAGTGAGTGGGTTATGTGGCGGATCCTGGCACCTGACAGGCAGCTGACAGTAACCTTCTCCTTGTTTAGCTTGGTGAGTGGGACATCAATGTGCCTGACTATAGAGTCAACTATGACTAGAGTGTTGGGTACGTTGTTTTGCCTTATGGGCTGTGGTTGAGTGGCACACTGAGTCTGTGGGCTATGTGTCATATGGGTTGTATTGGTGATGGGATGTTGCTTGCATTTCTGCTTTGGAGGTCTCTTTTGCTTGAGCAGATTATTATTAAGAGCCTCTTCGAATGTTTTTGTGTTTTTATGTGTGGATTTTGGTGGTGTAGGTTTAGTGGGACTATGTGATGAGTGTGGTGTGGTGCAAGTGTTTACTTTCTCCTCTTGACTATCAAGTTCAGTCTTGGTTGGAGAGGGCTTTACCTCCAGTTTGGCTAGATAAGTGCATCTCTCACAGGTTGTAGTGTTGGGTGGTTTGAAGAGGGCTCTGTTTGACATGTATGAGAAGTCTATTCCATAGCATGGACAGTCTCTGGGTCATGAACCTGTCACTCCAGCATTCTGTTGATTGTGGTAATGCGGTTGAGGTCTCTGGAGTGTGTGGTGTGGAGGGATTGGGGATTCTTTAGATGTAGCTTTTCTATCAGAGTTGGGTCAGACATGGCTTTATAAGTCAAGCAGAGATCACTTCTAAGTAGGCTATGAGACAGATAATAGTTGGGGGTTTTGAGTCTTTCCATATAGGACAAGTGTTTAAGGACTAGGATCCTCTTTGTGAGGTACTTTTGCAGCCTCTCCACTTTTTGCAGGTGTCTAGTGAGGTACATGCCAAATGGGACATTGTACTTGATGACTGGCCTAATGACGGAAGAGTTGAGGGAGATAATGACCTCCTTCTTCCTGGATGCAAAACCCTTAGTAATGAGATGTGCCACATAGAAGGACTTTCTGACCACAGTGGCAATGTGGTGGTCAAAAGAGAGGTTGCTGTCAGCCTGTGTTCCCAGATCTCTTATAATGCCTTCTGTGTTCAGTGGACTACCATCGATGTGATAGTTCATGGGAAGTGAGTTTTTCCCAAAGTGGATGACAACACATTTTTTAGCATTGAACTTAAGGCCATGGTTCTGACACCAGTCGTTGGTCTCAGTGAGGCCTTTCTGTAGGATGTCAACATCACTTGGGGAGTTAATAATGGCACCCAACTTGCAATTCCCTGCGAACTTTGTCAGCCAGTGTCCCTTTGTGTTGGACTGGACTTTGCTAAAATTTGTTGGTTGTTGCTTTCTTTCTTTCTGCAAATGCACAAAGCAAAATTAATAAAAGTTTCACAAACCACTGAATAAATCATTAAGTTGTAATGCAAAGAAACTAATGCATATGCAGAATTAAAGACCTGATATACACCTGTCTTAAAAATGTATGTGCTTATACAGTCATTGGTTTTGACAGACTTTCACCTGAACACAAGAAGCAGAGGAAAATAAAATGCTGACAGTAACAACGAGCATCAACAACTGCACAATAACACAATCAGAAATGAGAAATGAGGCATTTCAAAAGGCAGTTTATATTTAAACCATCTTAAGAAGGTATATGCCACATGAAACATGAGGCAATGTGTGAATATGAGAAAATGTTAACTGCTAAATGCAGTTTCATTTAAGCACCTTTGACTTAGGGTTGTTTCCTTAAAATGTTAAATATATGTTTTTAAGTATATGTTACAGTAATAACAGTGTCAATGTGCCTTTGTTAACTTTAGTGTATCACAGGAAAAGATTTGTATTTATATTTATTTTCTGGGGTAGAGCACTGATCTCCAAGGACTTTTTCACATTCATCCTGGGAGCAGTGTATGGTTAAGTATCTTGGTCACAGTCACACAGTTATTTAATGGAGACTGAGAGGAATTAAACCTTGCACCACTGGACCACACAAAACAGCTTGCTAGCAACACTTTAATCCTACAAGCCAAGTGCCAAATTCAGCAGCTACTGACTATTAATCAAAAATCACTTCTGAATTCAAGAAATAAGCACTCTAATAATGACTTTAGGTAGCCAATACTTTCTTCACAGAGGTTCTCATAGTCAGGAAATAGAAATGTGAACTTAGACAGGAAGAACATGCTTGTTTGATGAAATAACACATTTATCTCAAAAAGAACTGCAATGGCTGGGCTAGTAGGCTTCAAAAGGCTACCTTAAGTGAGCTATTGCCTATTTGTATCCAATGCACCTATCAGCTTATAATTTTAAGCTTTTGTACATTAAATGAAAATGTCAGTCCTTGAACAACTGGATATGTGAACAGGGCTTCTTTGAGAAAAAAAAAACTAATGAAGTTATCCTCCTCTGCAAATCTATGAAGATAAAGTTTAAAATTGCATTTACAGAACTTGGGTGATTCTAATCCAATTAAATCCTGCAGATTTTTCTTTGAACACACTATTTTGTTACATTATCAGTGTTGTAATTTCATGAAGATGGCAATCTGTTTAGCTACGCTCCAGTTTCAGATTGTACTATCTAATAGCAGTATATCCACTTACAGCATTTGAGAAAGGTCAGCGATTAATAATGATACTATTTGTTCATTTGCTTTTGAATTTTCTCCAATTACTGTCAGTCTCACAGCCTGTGTTCTGTAAAGCCGTGTTTAGCTGACAAATGACATGCAACATTTATTTTCTGTTTTTGTTTCTTTTTTTCTAGTTTGTCTGATTTTGATGCTAAACAAGAAAAACAGAAGAAGAACCTGAACTGAGCTGACTTTAAAATAAAATTATAGTACATTTTTTGGTTGGTTCCACGGGCATTGCTTTCTGACAATTTCAAACAAAAGCTTAATATTATAGCCTTATAGGTACATCGGTTGCTAATAGGCAATAGACCAGGTAAGGTTATCTTGAGATATGCTTGCTTCCTTTTTTTATAGATAATGCTACCTGCTTGTTTGCTACACTACCACCTTGTGGTGAGAAAAGGTGATGCATTCAAGGCAGTCTGAAGTGAGTGCATGCAGTCTAGATAAATCAGTAATTTTCAATCATTTTGTACTATGGAAGCCATTGTACTTGTTGACAAACCCTTCAGAGTCCACTTGCTCTAGCCATTATAATTTTGTAATAATTTTATTACAAATGTGTATTTATAACAATAATTAAACAATGGAGACAGACCTTTGAAAAATGGCACTTATTACTTGTCTATAGGATATCATTTGATGACAACACATACTGAGAAATAAGACACACGATGACATCTATGAATCACACAGTGAAATAGTAACACAAACTGTATAATCTAATCATTAACAATCAATAAAGGTGTGTTGCAATGTATCCAGACTGTAAAATAATGGTTTTAGTAGCAGGTTACTAGAAATTGGTAACATTCATCCATGAGTTTTATGTAAGAGTGAAAAAAAAAACAAGACACACAAGTCAAGTTATATGGGTAACTGGAAAGTCATGCCATATCGTACAGATTTACCCCTAGATTCCAGAAGAAACTTGCACTCAACACAGAGAGTTGAAGGACGGATTCAGCGACCCAAAGGAAGACATGATTACAAAAAAAATACAGGTGCTAACTTTGAGGGAACATGGGCAAAATTCTTGGCTAGATTTATAAGGGCCTCTGGGCCAATAGCTTAGTATCATACTTTGAATCTATAACCTATGAACCTATAAAAAAAAGTCAAGGACAGGGGCATATGCTAATTAGTATGGTATATGATAATTGTGTACCCTGTGCAGTTGCACCCAGTTCCAAAACACTATACATGTTTCCAATGGCAATAAAAAGTGAGAAATGTGCATTGGTGGTATATGCCATTAGATTCCAATAAGCATTCAGGAGAGACCTCATTTGCTTGTAGCAAATACTGAAAATGTATACAATATTAAAATATGCTACTGCAGATGGTTTTATAATATCTGAAAAAAAAAGAATTATGTGCACAGTACACTACAGCAGGACAGCATTCTGCAGGTAACCTTAGAAGTCAATCTGCAAATGTGTCCATATACCCACTGAAAACCGACACATCACTGGAGCCAGACTAACTTTAAGACAGATCTCTGATCAATAAATAGTAGAGAGGTATAGATTAGACACTGAACAAGCTGCATGTGAGATGTGTGTATCAGAAGAAACAAAGGTGGTCTGAGTCTTGGTATACTGTCCTCCAGAACATTTCACCACCACATGTCTGGCACCATAGGGATGTCCCAGACAGCTGTTAGTCACATATTAGGACAGTTTCTGGAAGTTGTGCTGTAAGATGGATGAATTAATCCTCTTTCCATCAGCACTGCATAAATGGCAGGTTGCAATGGAATGTTTCTATACAATAGCAAATGTCCTTCATATCCTTGACATAGTTGATTGTACCCATGTACCAATCAAAACCCCTTTTGGAGATGGTACAGGATGGTACTTTAACAGACAGGGGTGACCATTGCTCATTTGTCATGTAGTGTGATCAGCAGATGGCCTCACTTTTAAACTCAATGGCAAAACACTCTGGTGGTGTCCATGATGCAGCCATATTGAGGGGAAAGTGCCCTAGGGACATTTTTTCAAGAGGGTGAGATCCTTGAGTGGCTACTATTTGGTACTCATTCTGTGCTGAAATGCAGCTATTCTTATGTTCTGTACATTTATACCAACAAGTGACTGTGGAAATCTACTGGAGCCCTGGCTAATGCCACCATTTAGATCCTCATCCATGTGCACTAGGGATGCATTCAGCAGAGTCCACACATTGATATGGAACACTACTGAATGACTGGAGTACTGAAAACATGATTCAGATGCCTGGACACATATGGGGGTGCACTATAGTGCATACCACAAAAGATTCACAAATGGTCATTGTGTGTGGCATGTAGCACAATATGATAACACCATAAGCACAGTGGCCTGTTAGCCCTAGGGGTGGGTGATCTTCCCAAATAAACCACAGATGTTTGAAGAGGAACTTTCACATGCTTCAAAAGATGATCAGGAGGACACAAGGAACAGGATATGTAGGGATGGGTGATGAAGGCTGCGGCCATATATGCTGGCTTAGCAGGAAGGCAATAAATGCATCAGAACTTTGAGTCATGACATGCCAGATGTACACATGTTCAGAGAGCAACAGACATGCTCATATTGCAGACAGCATGGTAGTACAACATGTGACAGACTCAGTATTCCATCTATGACATTTGCATGAGGAACATCATACATGCCATGCACATATCTAAATTGTGTCTTACTGAAACATATACATACCATTTGGTAACCAACAGAAAACATTTCTAAGGATGTCTGTAGGGAACTACACAAATGTTACATGGGGTGGAATGTAGCACAGGTACAAACTATTGTGGATGTGTATGACCTGCAATTGGCCAATACCAATGTAAGAAATAATGCCAAGATATAGTCATTACATGTATGGATTGTAGTGTGTGCATGTGACATAGTTGTGTGTAGGAAGCTGGCTGTTGGGACAAGGGTGGAGTGGAAGCAGTACACCACAACAAGCAGATAAGGATTCATAACTGAAGCATATTAGAAATGCATAAGTCACATAACATAACACCAGTGGGATGTTCCTGAAATGTTGCCAGGCAAAATCTGAAATGTAAAGACCTCATGCTGCACATGTACCAAACAGTGTACAGCAGTGACAAAGAATGAGCACAGCATACCGGATGGGAACTTTAAGTCCACTAAAGACAGAATACAACTGACTGTCTATGTCACAGCTGAACAACAGTTGATTGTGTACTCATAAATAGAATTGCAGTGTTGAAAATCAATTCAAACTGTAAATATGAGGAAAAACACAAATCTTGGATTACTAGGGTACTGTGCATGTTGGGAAATGTATAAAAGCACACATGGAACCTGCATACATGTCATGATTGATGCTAATGCGACTGTAAATTGCACAAGTATGTGCTGTTAAACTGTAATATGCAGGTATTATGCTGATGAGAAGTGTACACACTGGCAGTACCTACAGAAGGAAATGCCATGAGAAACACGGGTAAGTTTTTCCCATGTATACCTACCTGTGTAGCCAGTAGGTGTAAACAACAGGAAGAGCTTTATCAGTAATGACTTACTATTATCCACTGGCAATGTGACTGTATGACAAATGTAAAGAAATGCAGCTGCAACAAAATGTTAAAGACTGGAGTCATAAAACCGTGTACACCACAATACATGTGTCTTAAATTGTCATTACACCTTTTCACAAGATGCCAAACCTGTCAACAAATGTATGTGACATTTAAAATGCAGTAACATACTGTGAGTCAAGTAATACAAATGTAGTATTCCTGTGGCATCAGGCATGTCAAAGACCACTAATATGCACAGTGTGTCATAATCAGCACAGTGGTCATCAATGCCACAGGTTCAGGGTAACACACACACACACACACACACACACACACACACATACGTACATACACATGCACACATGCACCACACACACTCACATAAACACACACACGCGCACACACACACATGCATACACACACACACACACACACACACACACACACACACACACACACACACACACACACACACACACACACACACACACACACAGTCTGGGATATCACCCACTCTAGCACTAACCTAGATAATGTCAGCCATGCTGATGGCTCACAATGTGATCTTAGCTGCCCTACAGTGTTGTTATGAAATCCATTGGAGCTGCCCTGTATAGATTAGGACACAAATGTCTGTGCAGTGGCACAAGGTGTGTGACATGATGTAGGAACAACCGCAAAATACCAAGGAAAAAAGGAACAACAGGTATATCCACCACACAATTTATTGTATCTCTGACGTCTCGGCCACAGCCTTCAAGGAGCACAAAAAACATACAAATGCATCTCTATATATACATTTATCAATAAATCTATTAACTCAATCAACCTATTATTTAAAACAATTAAACAATTAACTAATTTAGTAACATTTTCCAATTAAAATCTTCATTCAAACCTTCAGGGCACAAAGTTTTAAACTTATGAATATATACAGCTTCTTTGTATAGCAGTTGTTGTTTAATATTTGAGTCCCCATATTTACCACATTTTATTTGTTCCAGTACACAGCCTTTTAAACCTTTGGCATCACTATTGTGGAAATTTAAAAAATGCATAGCCACTGGGCTCTCTATTTTTTTATTGTGAATATCCCTCACATGTTCAAGCAGTCTTGTTTTAAATAACCTTTTTGTTTCTCCAATATAGAATTTTCCACAAGGACAACTAAGTGCATAAATTACACCTTCTGAATTACAACAAAAACTCTCCTGAACTTTAAAAGACATATTATTAATGTATGGAAAAGATGCAATTACAAACTGACATGCTTTGCATCTACCACACTGATGTGTTCCAATGCTACCCAACTGTTTAGAAATAATGGGAAGGGGAAAACTAAATTTACTTTTAACTAAAAAATCTTTAATATTCTTTCCCCTTCTATAGGAGAATTGTAAGTTAACATTTAACCAAGACTGAACACTGTTAAGGGAACAAAAATATTCCCAAAACTGTGTAAATATCTTCCTAAATTCTGGTGTAAAACATCCATAAGTAGTAACTAAATGTAAACTTTCCTGTTCCCTTTCATTTATTTCATTCACTTTGTCATTATTATAAATATTACCAAAAAATGAGGATTTAGTTTTTTTGCCATTTTTTTGTACAAAATTTGTCATAACATTCAGACAGCAAATTGTCACTATAACCTCTATATATAAAGGAGTCATAGAGAAATTTAAGTTCTAAATCAAAAGATTCTATATTGTTGCATAAGGCAAAGAACCAATGGTATGTGGAGGATGCCCACTAGTGGCATGAACATATTGAGTACCACCTACAAATTTCTTGTTAACCGTAGAAATCAAATGACTACCTTCTTTGATGTTTAAGACAATATCCAGAAAGGGCATAATAGTACCAATTTTAAGTCCATCAAACTGTAAAGAAAATCTATTACAATTTAGATCCGAAACAAACTGATGAACTAGTGTAGTGCCACCTTCTACCAAAAAGATCAAGTTAACTACATACTTATGAAAAAATTGATGTCTATATATGTATTCAGTTTCAAACAGGCCCATTGCTATATAGTGTATTATTAAATTCAAAAAAATTATTATACAAAGAAAATGAAAGAAGCTCCACAATATATTCGGTAGCTGGTGATTCTCCCAGAAAAAAATGTTACTGCTTCTAAGCCAAATATATGACTTATGTTGGTGTACAAACTTTTGACATCAACTGTAACCCAATACATTTTGTTGTTCCAGCTAATGTTGCTTAACTTATCCAGCAAATCACATGCATCCTTTAACAAAAGGTAATAAATGGTAATGCAAAAGATACCCAAATTGTGTGAAAAATAGAAACAATTGGTCTTCCTGATAAACTAGATGATTTTTTGTGTATTTTAGGCAAAAAATAAAAATATGCTATAGAACATTTATCAACTTTAAACCTATTTTTCACATCTTGCAAATTAAAATAACCTAATCTACTTCCCTTGTATAAAAGGTTTTTATAAGAAATGATCACTTCATTATAACATTCTAGCTGGGCTACTTCATAAATATTTGCATCACTAAGATGCTCCATGCACATATCCAAGTAATCAGAAGCATTTAGCACTACTAACTTATTGCCCTTATCAGCTGGCTTAAAAATAATATTTTTCTGTTTACTCAGAGACAAAAAAGTTTGCCAGTCCTGATATTTCATGTTATAATTGATATTCCTTTTATCTTTAAAAAACTTCTCATAAGCTACCTCTGTAGCATGATTCGTCAATTTAACAAAGTTAGTGACATCAGTATTTAAAATACATGGTACAAACTGACTACATGAAGGTACTTTCGTTGTATCAAATTTAAAATAAGCATTAACATCATTTTCAGAGGTACAAGAATAAAAACTATCAGATGAAGTGGCAACAGAAGAACAGCAACTATCAGTGCTAGAATGTGTGTGACATGATGTGTTGGTTTCGCTCTGAGGATGGTGACCACAGCAACTGTACATGCATGCTGCAGCATGTGTTATGGATGAATGAGTGTTATGGGTAGGGTGTGCAAAAGGAAACGTCCCTCTGCAACATAGTGGTATACTGTCCATATGGGACAGGGTACATATGGCCTGGGTAATAGTACATCACAGCTCAAGAACACGCTGCTCTACTGACCATGCCACTGATACTACACAATCTCATTGTTCAGCCAGTACTGCAATGACCTCAACATGCCTGTAGTCCTGAATCTCATGCAACACAGATATGTGCCATGACAGTGTTGTGACCTGTCATGTGCCTGTAATAGCAGGTGTAAGACTTTGGACACATGTGCACACACTGCCATCACCTGGGTACTTACTGTCCATGGAATGCCAATTGTCTATTGCAGAGCTGCCTCACCACCACTGTCATGACCACAGTCAGGCAGCTGCTGAAGGTCTTCTTGACCAGTACCTGAAGTTTCACTACCATCAGACTGGCCATGTGAACTGGCTTCTGTTTTAGAGGAAATGTTTTGGTATAAAGGACTTTTGTCATCAGGACTGGACAAAGTAAACCCAAGTGCAGTGTGCTGTTCATTATTGGCTGTGCTGCTTCTCTGTACCACATTGTGTCCTCAATCTACTTCTAATTACTGAAATACCACTTACCCGAATTTCACTAGATCAAGACGACAACACCAAACATTCACTTAAATGAATGTTCACATCACTGAAATTTTAAACTAGGAATGGAGGCAGTTGTCCTACATTCAACAACAAACACACTGATGTGAAACCAACCTAGGTGGGAGGCTTCACCTCACAACCCCTCAACTATATATACCAACTCCAAGATCGTACTATAATGGGGAAAGAGCACATATCCCCATGTTAGCCAACTGCTTCTTTTCTTGGTTTAAAATTCTGTTGATGTGAACATTCATTTAAGTGAATGTTCAGTGTTGTTGCCTTGATCAAGTGAGATTCAAGTAAGTGGTATTTCAATAATTAGAAGTAGACCCATGTCCTTTGTCAGGATCAGTGGATGACTTCAGGGAAGAAGTGGGAAATATATAAACTGCAAGCACAGAGGCAAAAAGACACTCACATATGGCCCGTGTGCACCTAAGAAGATGTATGTCAAAATACCTTTTGGAAGATTAAACTGCCCATGTCCTAGCAATATAATCCCTTACTTACCTGGTCATCTTGTCCCTGGCTGTGCAGTGTTTGATGGTCCTGTAACATGGGACATCATGTGCACTGGAAGGCAGCACAAGAATGATGTTGGTACAATGATATGACCATCAGCGGCACATTACCTGGCATGTCATTATAAGGGGACACAGCATATGATATGAAACATAGGAGCACATTACCTGGCATATCATTATAAGGACAGATAGGGGCACATTACCTGGCATATCATTATAAGGGGACACAACATATGATATGACTGATAGGGGCACATTACCTGGCTTGTCATTATAAGGGGACACAACATATGATATGACAGATAGGGGGACATTACCTGGCATATCATTATAAGGGGAGACAACATATGATATGACAGATAGGGGCACACCTGGCATGTCATTATAAGGACAGATGGGACACATTACCTAACATGTCATTATAAGGCAGATGGGGCACATTACCTGGTATGTCATTATAAGGACAGGGAGGGGCACATTAACTGGCATGTCATTATAAGGGGAGACAACATAATTTCTAATAGTACAGTGGCTATAGAAGACATAATATGCAATTACTGTTATTGTGTGTTACAAATGACATTAGTGTAATGTTACGTAACTTACTAAACACCACATGTTCCCCTCCATTTTATAGTAAGGTAAGGCAACACAGACCTGGCTTTCTTCGCTGTACCTGTTCATTGTGTAATCATCCTAAAATGTAGGATATGTGAGTTGGAAGATGTCAAAGGAAAGATAGAGATATAATAATAATATTAAAGGTAGGGATGCACTTTACTGGCATATCATCATCATCATCAGAGGAGACGACACCACTCTTAAAGTGTGGCATGCTATGATAGAGGTAAAGTAAAATTACTGTTAATATGTGACAGATATTTAAGTGTAATACTTTAGGCAGCTTAATTAATGACAAACTCCTGGGATCTAGATAGGCCAGGCTCAATTCCACCACTGGAATATGTCATCTCTTGCACATGTGGTGCTCGGGTGCAAGAAACAACTGTGTATTAATTGCTGGAGAAATTACAGGCCCCCTGTGGCATCACTCTGCTATCTATAGTGGCTGACACAGTCTGCCAAATGAAGGACCATGTTTTTGTGCCACCAATAGTATCCTTTTGGAGTTCTGTTATGGATGACCACAGCACCTACCAAGCAGGCAATGTTATTTCACACCCTTTTCCTCCAGATCACATGGCCTGTCCTTCCCAGTAGACATCTGCCATGCTGCTGTGGGGCATAAATCATAATCTGATTCTCATGTAAGGAAAAAGTTTTGCCTCCTGGAGTGTCCTGGACTCATCTAGAACACACAAAAGTGTATGTGTAAAGAGTATGAATACCATTTGTGGTACACTTATACAATTCTTGTTTGTAGGGTAACATAAATATGCATTGCAATTTCACTTCATGTCAACATACATCATGTGCTGTACTGTAGGGGTTGAGCAGTATCAATGCAGCTCTGCAGCTGATGTGTATAAAATGCATAGCATGATAAACACCTCACAAAACTGACACACACACACACACACACACACACACACACACACACACACACACACACACATACAACTGCATAGCTGTGCATGAGTAACACAGCAGCAGTGGATGTGGGTGTCAAACCCCGAACAGTGACACCCTACTCACCATAAGCCATGCATTTAAACTGTTGCACTGACATCTCTGTAATGCTGCAGATATTTTATGAGGAATGTTAACAAACTTTTATCTGTGTCAAGTTGAGTGAATCATGTCAGATAATCAATTTCCCCATGTTATAAAATAATGAAACTTATTGCAGGAGGTACACATTTAAAGTACGGTTAATACATAACAAAATATCATGCGCACACACACACACACACACACACACACACACACACACGCACATTTAAAGTACGGTTAATAAATAAAATATCATGCACACACACACACACACACACACACACACACACACACACACACACACACACACACACACACACACACACACACACACACACACACACACACACACACACACACATACACACACACACAATATCATAGAATCATAGGAGTTTCAAAGCAAATGAGCTATGAAGCCATTTTGTCTTGTGAATGCCCACCATAAGGCCTTGCCTTTCTTTTCAAGGAGGGCCAGGCCAGTTATACCAGGGTACCAGAGTTGAATTTGTAAAATCCATCCAGTTGTTCATCTCTTTTGTAAAGGCAGAGTAAGTGTCACACTAGTTAATTTGGAGAGGACGTTTGTCCTGGAGAAGGAACAGGCACTGCATGGCAAATCTATCTCTTCTCCTCCTTGTCTTATTTATTTATAGGAGTAGATTTAGGTCTCTGGACTATAAATAAGTCATGAGTCACCCCTAAGATCATCAAATATAAACTCATCCCCTAAAGATCTCTAAATGTAAACACACCATACTGTCCGGATATAAGGTAATAATCTGTAATATTACAGGGCATTACTGGACATGTATGGTAACAAATACGGACATCAGCAACTTGTCTGCCCACAGAACAGCAGCAGACCAACAACAGCAATCCAGTACACTGCAAGTCCATACCTGCTTTTTTGTAATGACTACTCCATGAGCTGCCTAAATGCAGTATCATGTAAAACTCTGTGTATACCATTAATTCCATCATTGTCAGTACAAAGAATATGAGTAAAAGACAGTACATATCAGTACATCAAAAGAAATCCCAATCCCTCTGCTCCACACGCTCCAGAGACCTCAACCTCATTACCACAATAAACAGAACAAGCTGGAGGGACAGGTTCATAACCCAGAGACTGCCCATGCTATGGAATAGACTTCCCATACTTGTCAAACAGAGCACCTCACTGTCTGTTTTCAAGAGAAATCTTTATGAGTGGATGGGAAATGTAAAATTCACCCTGGGGGTCACTCCAGTGTCTCTTCTTGACAGATGCACTGGGAACTAAGGTCAGGTGGCATGATGCCAGGGTAATCCTATGTGCTAGACATCTAAAGGCTCAAGGGCCATTAGCTTAGTAAACACCTATGAACATACCTGTGAATCATATATTTGTGCGCACTACTCAAAGACACGTACACCTCAATAACAGATGTGATATATCACAATTTGCATTATAAGAAGTCAAATATACATCCAATATGCCTCAGTAAATTCCAGTATAGCTGTAGATTTTTCTAAATGTGAAGCAATTTACATTATTAATGAACATTATGAATATGTATGACACATCTGCAAGTACAGTACAATTGGCAATGCACATACCTCTGGAAGGTTTACGACTTTCAATGCTAGCCTTGGAAGGAATACTGTGAACAGTGTACCATCTACACCCAATATCATAATTGCAGTTCATTTGCATACAATGTTTTGAAACTGCATTTGTGTTTGTTGGCATAAACTAGGTGAGCTCAGCATACGGATATATGATATATGACATATATAGGACATATGACATATGACATATATAGGACATATGACATATATAGGACATATGACATATGCCATATATAGGACATATGACATATGACATATATAGGACATATGACATATGACATATATAGGACATATGACATATGACATATATAGGACATATGACATATGACATATATAGGACATATGACATATGACATATATAGGACATATGACATATGACATATATAGGACATATGACATATGACATATATAGGACATATGACATATGCCATATATAGGACATATGACATATATAGGACATATTACATATATAGGACATGTGCTTGCAGTGTGTATGAGGGATAACTAACAATTTCTGATCAGTTATAGAGGATGTTCCTGATGTCTACCAATAAACCACCACAACCCCTTGTGCCAGATTTAAAAAGTTACTCTTGGAGTGTTCCAGTTCATTCTATCTTTACCTGCAATCTGAGCAGAATCTAAATGAGACTGAATTAATGCAGCGTTTTATTAACTGCATTTCATTGAAAATGTTATTGATGGAGAGATGACTGAGATGCAGCAAAGTGCCCACATGGACAGGTCTAGATATTCTGCAGTGTAATTGCTGCATGTGCATGTCATACAAGAAGGAAGGATGTGAGTCCACATGTGGACCTTCACAGTGGTTGATGTATGGAACACCAACACCATGCATGAACTGGGATTCATGGGACTGGTGCCTAAGTCCGCCATTGGTGCAATGACTTGTACCAGCAGATGCCACTGCAACCGGGAGACTGAATCACCAAGGTTTGGTATGCTGCTCAGGAACCCTGCAGTAAGGGAGCTACTCAGGACCCCTGCAGTAAGGGAGCTGCTCAGGAACCCTGCAGTAAGAAAGCTGCTCAGGAACCCTGCATTAAGGGAGCTGTCCAGGAGCCCTGCAGTAAGGGAGCTTCTCAGGAACCCTGCAGTAAGGGAGCTTCTCAGGAGCCCTGCAGTAAGAGAGCTACTCAGGAACCCTGCAGTAAGGGAGCTGCTCAGGAACCCTGCAGTAAGGGAGCTGTTCAGGAACCCTGTAGTATGAGAGTGGCTCAGGAATCCTGCAATAAGGGAGCTGCTCAGAAACCCTGCATTAAGGGAGCTGCTCAGGAACCCTGAACTAAAGGAGATGTTCCACACCTTAACAGCTTCGCCCTATAAGTATAGGCTTAATATAACAGGTACTCTGTTTTCTCAGCTATGTACTGAAATGACTGGTTTCAAGATTTAAAATCAAGGTAACATATACCTCACCACAGTTGTGTATAACAAATGCAATACCAGAGCATGTATAGATAACTAAGTTGAATAAATAGGCCTAGAAGATAATAACTGTGCAAGTAAGTGAACTTGATATATTCATGACTATTAACATCCCTGCAAATTTCATTGCATTACATTTTCACGCAGAAGTACCAGTGCATGTTTTTAAATCCATATAATGATGCAAGCGTAGGCCATCTAGGCAGCAACATTTTTCAGGTTTTCTGTAGCATATGTTGCAAATTTTACTTGACTACACAGCAATAACATCACAAACATATACCCAAAATTAACACAAAATCCAAAAAGGAGAGCAAGCCACCATGCACCACACACACACACACACACACACACACACACACACACACACACACACACACACACACACACACACACACACACACACACACACACACACACACACACACACTGCTAATTTTAAATACCAACTCTAAACTCACACAACACTGAGAAAAGAGTATAAACTCTTCCTTGGTATAACTTTGATTTTGTCAATATTTTGCGATTAGATGTTTTTGAGTTGATGTATTTAGTGGACTTTCCAGTTTTTTTTTTCCTTCTCATCTGATCCTTTTCTTTATATTTTTTTATTTTCTCTTTTGGCATTCTCAGTTGCAGTCTGATTTTTGTTTGCTTCTGGCTTGATATTCATTCTCACTTTGTTCTGAAATGTTCCTATAAACTTAACAAATATGTCATCTAAGGCTTCTCTTCATTCTTTAGACATTTTACTATGTTTGGATCTAAAAGGTCAGTAGATATGTATGTAGCCCACAACTGTAGATCTTATACACATAGCCATTTTTGAGGCGGCCCATACCCCTTCAGAACGAGGAATACATAATCTTGGTAAATATCATCTGAAGTATTTTTCTTGATTTATTTTGTCTAACTGGTTCTGTGTTTTTTGTGGTCAGTCAATTACACCAAATCTGTAAGACAGAACAGGAGGAATTAATTTATAGTTCAGTCTTTATTCCGGTTGAACGCTGAAAATATCAAAGAAATAGGAAACCAAATTCTTTCCTAGGGAAAGAATTTGGTTGTCCGTTTCTGTTGCTTCAGTATTTTCAGTGCTCTGGTGGAAAGTTACGGGTCGGGTTCAGGTAAGTGTGCGATTGTGTGAACATGAGGGTTAGGGCGGGGGTAGATGAGTTAGGGATAGAGCACGGGTGAGGTGACTGTGCAATAGTGACGGACCATAGAGTTAGGGTTTGGATTAAGGTAAGTGGATAGTTAGTGGTGTATGTATAGTTTAGTGTAGGGTTAGGTGAAAGAGTTTAGGGGTATGTGTGTGGATTGCTGTTTGTTTGGTGTGCTTGTGTTGTGTGTATGTGTTTTGGAACAGCACATTTTTTCCCTAGGAAATAATTCGCTGTTCCGAATGTTCAATGTTTTTTTTTCGATTGCTAGGGTTTGATATTAGAACACTCGACATTTTGAATGTTCGGTGTTCTAATACATACCCTTTATTCCTGATGTCAAAGCAGTTTTCAAGATTAGCTTTAGACTTCTGAAGTATTCCTTACTTAGCTTTCTTATTAATTCATGTTTTATTTTTCACCCTTCATCTGTTCCAGGAATTTATACATTCCCTCCTGATCAAGTTTTTTTATATTACATTTGTGTCTCAAGCTGATATTTTTTGATGCTGCAGCTTTACTTTTATAATGTTGAATTTGCTTATTTATCAAGGCCAAATGTTATTTCATCTGAAAAAGTAGTAACTGTAGCTGGGCATCCAGATCCTTGCCTCATTTACTATACAATTTTTAAATAATCCACAAAAATAGATGAGCTCTCTCTAGACAAGGTTGTTTGGATATGTGTGTGTCATTTTACAACCTTTGCACCTTTTCCATACTGCACTGCTATTTCCTTTGCATTGTTCCGTTTAGCACACTGCATGTTTCTGTTTTAATCATCATGGTTGCCTTTATCGAGGGTACATATATGTCTTACCTTGATAATCACTGCTTACTGCTCCTGTACTTTAATTCTGCATTATTTCTCCTGTTTGTATTAAATTGCTCATTGTCTTTCTTGTGCTTTATTGTGTGTATTCTGCAAAATTGCATTGATATTTTGTAATCTGGCCCTGACTGTATGATACACTGCAAGTGATCTGAATTAGTGGTTCTGACAGTGCTGTTTTCATTTCCGCACCTTTTGACATCTTTGAGAGTAATGTTTTTACTGGTAAAACAAATGCTAATTTGATGAAGAACTTGGCAGCATTCAGAAATAACACTAAAAATGTGTTTTGATTTACTACTAAAATGTGTTTTGCATTAAAATGTTTGCAGAAAGTTGATTGCAAACCATGCCCTTGAGCCACGTCATGTACATTTCTACATAGTCATAAGATCTGGTTATGTATGTAAACATCTGCTTACTGTGTCTTCAATATTTTTATATTTTTGTGCTTTGCATTACTTTTCTACTTAATGTAACATGTCTGGTGTAAAAGCAATGACCTAACTTTTAATGTAAAATAATAATGACAGAAGCTGAAATAAATGACATCTCAGTAAGCAATGCTGCATCTCTGACAATCTCAAGCCATCTATCTATCTACAGACCACTCCTCACTCCCCATCAACCATATCAATAACCCCTGTCTCGCTAAAAACACCATGTTCCACATCTGGAAAATTATCCTAATTAAACCACTCCCTCCCTGGGATAATTTGTCCTTTATCATGGTTTAGGTGCAAAGCGGTTTGTCATTGTAATGTAAGTGATCTATGCAGAATGTATTTGACATGTCTGTAAGAATTCCTTTATCCAGGGAATATAGGTTGTAATGTAAGTGATCTATGCAGAATGTATTTGACATGTCTGTAAGAATTCCTTTATCCAGGGAATGTCGGTCTTTTGATCTAGTAGTTGTGATGCAGTTTGTTTTGTGGAGGTACAAAACATTCATCAAAACAGGGTCCAGGGATGCCTTGTATGCCAGACAAAACTCATCTCTCCAAAGCCTGTATGATACCGAGTAAAGAGACACAGCTTTCAGGCAATCAGCATAGGACTTTATGTCTACTCTCTGTATTCTTCTTGTAAGAAATCTTTGTGGACATTCCATTTGCTGCATGTATCTGGTCAGGTACACACCGAAGGGGGCATTAAACTCTATGGTGGACCTGATGAGGGCTGCGTACAGTGATATGATGACCTTTCTGGACCTAGATGTCATGCCATTGCTTATAAGTTGAGCAACCTAGAAGGATTTTCTTACTATCTTGGACATGTTTATTGAAGGCAAGGTTACTTTCTATATGAGTCCCAGATCCTTGACTACTGAATAAACTTTTAGGTATGTTTTATTGATGAAGTATCTACCTGGGGTGGCAGACTTCCCAAAACATACTATAATGCATTTCTTGGCATTAAGTTCTAAGACATGGCTTTGGAACCAACCATTTGTATTAAACTTTCCTGAAGGGTGTTCTCATTTTGGAGGACTTGATGACTTCTGCCAGTTTGCAATCATTGGTTAGCCAGAGCTCTTTGATATTGGCTTTGACACCTGAGAAGTAGATGCCAGTGAGGAGTGTGGGATTCCACTTGTTACTAGGCTCTTTGTGGAGGTAGCCTCGTTGATTCTAACCTCTTGGCTCCTATCAGTGAGCCAGCTAGCTATCCAGTGTGCTGTAAAGGGTTTTATACCTAGTTCTGTACGATTGTTACCTATGCCCAAATGAGGTACTGTATCAAATGTTTTAGCCAGATCTAAGTAGGCAGTATGTACCATTTCCTCTCATCCATTGTCTTAGTGATCTTTTCAAAGAAGTCCACCAGATTCAGTAAGCAGAACCTTCCTTTGACAAAGTCAAACTGGGATGGATCCAGTGTTTGGAGGTCCCCTATGTCCTTGTTGATAATTTCCATGATAATTCTTTCCATGACGTTGCAAATAAAACTAGTCAGCCTTCTGGGTGTGTAGTTTCTAGGATCATTTGAAGGTCCTCCCTTATGAAGGGGAATGATCATCTACATCCTCCATTCATGTAACACAAAGCCTGTTTTAAGGCTATTGCTAAATAATGACTCAAGGGCTCCTGCTAAGCCATATCTTACATTATTCTGGAGGCATCCTTGGATGGTATTGAGGCCCATTGAGGCCATGCTCTTGCCTTTAGTGAGTGCAGCCAGAACCTTCAACCTAATTATAGCTGGAGGTGTTATATTTGAGTATATTATGGGCGGGTGGTTGGGGTAAGAGGGGCTAAAGTTGGAACTGAATTTGTCCACTAACAAGTTCACTATATCACCTGGTTCAGTGAACGTGGCATTAACCGCAGGTTCATCACATTGCTGTGTGCTGCTCTTGAAGTTTCTGATGTAGCTATAGAAGGCCTTATGTTACCTTTCACCTGGAAGGATAACTTAATCTCAAGGCTGGCCTTGCTTGGCCTAATTAGCCCTCTTTGTTGTCTATTTTCTTTGATGAAGATAAAGTTTTTTTTTATCTTTATGAGAATTGCGCTTCCTGATTTTGCCATAATTGTTTTCCTTTTTTTCATTTTGTTGTATATTCTGTTTAATTAGGATTTGTTTCTGGGGCTAGTTCTGAGCTTATTTCTGGTAGGTACAGTAGCCAGTATGTAGCCATTGACATGGTTGTACAGAGTCTCAGAGAGCAATTCAGCATAGGCTGGTGTGTTCTCGAAGTTTAGAGGGGCATTAAATTTTGACAAACCATCACTTAATAATGTGTAATTTTCCTTGGAATAGTTCAGAATTGTTATTGGTTTTAGTGAAATTACTGAGTTTTAATTTCAAAGGAGGCAGCTTTATGGTTGGAGCTTACCAGGGAGTAAGATACATTAGGAGTAAGATACATTGGGGAGACAGCATTCTCCCATATTTGTGAGCATAAGGTGCAATATGTTGGAGACTCTAGTGGGCATATTCACTATTTCTTCTAAGGTGTTTATATTTATGAAGTTCAGGGATCTCTGTGCCTATAGATTTGAAGCTGTGTCAGATTCCCAGTCTACAGAGAGAGTAATGTTAGGTCAGATGGTAAGTGTCTCCAGTAGATCCAAGTATGCATTGTAAGTTTTTGGGACATGGAGGGTGACCTATAGCTGGCTAATATACGGTACTGGATTTTGTCTATGGTGATATTTATGTGGAATAACTCGAGCATGGCATCCTGTTTGACCACCCTAGAGGTATGCTTGTTATTGATGTATATTGATACAACCCCACCTTTAGCCGTTGTCTGTGTAGCTACTGGTCTAAAAGTGTGGAAGACACTGAAGCCTTGTACTGTCAAGGTACTCTCTGCCGCTTTAAACCATGTCTTGATAACTGCATAGATATCTATATTCTCAAGTGTCAGGAAGGCTTGGAAAGAGTGTAGTTTTTTATTTAGACTCCTGGCGTTGAGCAGTAAACGTTTCTGTTTATTCGATTTTGCTATGTCGGTAGGTTTGTCAGCTTGGTATTGCCTAAAAAAGGCACTATGGGGGCAGACAAAGCCTTGGCCAGTATTCAAAAGCCTAGATGGGAAAGGTGTAGACCATCCTTGGCAAAGCAATGTGGTCTGTTGACCAAGGCCTCCCAAGCTGACAAATATTGGATCCCCTTAGAGTGACACCAGAAAGATAGGCAGTTATTGAAATAAATAATTTTTTGCTCATATTGTCACATCATCCTCAGTGGTAGTAATATGCTGCTCAGTGCTAGGCTCATACCGCCTGAGACACATGGTCTGAAAGCTACATAATGCGTCTCTTCATAAAGTCCAGGGAGGTACAGCTCAGGTCATTTACACCTACATGGACTATGATGGAATCATGCTGGTACTTTTGGCATAATATCTTGAGTGAGTGCATGATTTGGCAGATTCTGGCTCCAGATAGGCAACTAACAGTCTCTTCTCCTTATTCAGCCTGATTAGAGGGGTATCAGCATGTCTTAAAATGGAATCCCCTGTGATGAGAGTCCTGGGAAGTGTGTTTGTTTGACTTAGGGGCTTAGTGTTTGGGGCTCCACTGAGAGTGCAGTATTTGTGATGTTAGGTGTTTTTTCTGAGTGCCTTTGGGTTTGCTGAGGCCTAGCTTTGACAGCAGGTGGTCTAGGTGATCTTTGCTGTTTATGAAGATTGCTTTTAAGTGACTCAGCATACATTGGTCTATGGGTATGTTGTGTTCCATGTGAGGTAGGTGTTGTGTGCGTGGTTTTAAAACCTGGTGTGCACTTGTATGAGAGAGTTTAGCCTCCAGTGTGATTGTGTAAGAACATCTTTTGCATATTGTGTTTGCTTCTTTAAGGATTAAGTGGTTGTCAGTAGACATGAGACATTTGCTACATTGTTTCAAGATGCCCGTGTCCATCAAGTTGGCTAAAGGGACGTTGGGAACTTGCATATCCATACTGTCCAGTCCTTCGATTTGTGATCTATGAGGTGTGGGTATACTGGAATTAAAAATCTATTAAGGGTGCTTTGTTTGTGCACATGAATAAGGGTGCTTTATTGGGGCAGATTATGCTAAACAGTACTAAGTTCTATTAACTTTAACATAAACACAGTGCAGAATTCTACTAAATCTGTAGGTATTGCCACTCAACGGCAGTCAGTCAGTGTCTGTTTCACCTCTCAGTCACCCGACCTCCTTTCTCTCTTCCATCTTTACCCCTAAATGTACATTGACTCAGCCCTAGGTCTACTCTACGTCTAAGAACTTCTATGGCTCCAAAAGATTCTACTGGAGTCCTACAGATGTATAGTGAGTTCTACCCTCTGACGTTATTGTACTGAATGAGGGATGATGAAGAATGTAATTACTTTCTATGATTTTTACTCTTTGTTGTACTAGTTTTACTTTTTATCATTTTGATTTTTTATTATGTGTCTCACCTTCTTGTTACTGTATATGTCTGTGTATTCATTTTGTGGAGCTTTTCTCCCTAGGTCTCCACTGAAAAAGGGCTCCAGCCCAGTTGCACTAATCTGATCAACAAATGTCAAATAAATAAATAATAAATTATAAATAAATATGCATATAAAACACAACAAAATTGCCAGATTTATTCTAAACCAACCACTCTCTTCACATCACTGCCTCTCACTGAACAAATTTCAGCCGCTGGAATTTCTGCACCTTCTCCTACAATCACAACTCCACACTACCTTTTTCATACTCAACAACCCCTCTGCCTGCCCTGCTCTCGCCTTCCATGTTACTCTCTACTCCCCCCCCCCCCCGGCCTCTCTGGAGTGCTGATCAGCATCTTCTCTCAGTTTATAAACCCAAAAGGAATATTGGCAAACTACTTTACAAACATTGTCTCACTAAATTGGAACAAACTCCCTCTCCATATTAGATCGAACCTTTCCTTTCCCTGTTTTAAAAAGGAGTTTAAATCCTACCTACTAAACCTGAAATTATGCCGTTGCCTTGACCACATGTAGTCTTAGTCTGTCCTACTGTATAACCTGGTGCATCCTAACTTTCTTTCTCTGTTAGGAACTTCTGCTTAAACTAACCTCCTAAACCCTCAGTTCTACTACTATAGCCCTACTATAGCCCCCTCCTTTCTCCCCCAACTCCCATTCTCCACACTATTTATCTTTTCCCCCCTACTTCCTATCAACGTCTGTAAATTTTCCTTCTTTTGAACAACAATTATCTTTTTGTTTTTACTCTCATACATAGTAAAATTTTAGACCACTGCTATCAGTGCGACCCTTAATGTTCATAATTTTTTTCTTTTATTTTCTCTTTATAATTAATTTCATATTTCCAGTGTTATTTTTAATAGTTTTTGTCCTGTATGTTTATCTTTGCTTATGTTTGCTGGGGCTTTTTCCTCTTGGGTCTCCACCGATAATGGGTTGCTTACTATCAATGCAATGCAAATAGTTAATAACCTTTTCTTTTTTTACAATTATTTTGTATTGTGGTTGTTATTTAATATTTGTATATTGTCACTTTATCTTTACTTATGTTTGCTGGGGCTTTTCCCCAATGGTCTCCACTGAAAATGGGTTTGTTTTTCAAACTCAGTTGGACTAACCCGGTTAACAAATGTGAAATAAATAAGTAAATAAATAAATACATAAATTCCTCTTCATTACAGCTTCTTACTGTTTCTTTTAATTTGTCTATCCACTTAGCATCTTTGCTATGTTCAACAGGATATTCATAAATAGCGCTCTAAAATGTACCCATTTCTTCTTTTTTGATGATGTTTCTATTCCTTTTGCTTTATTTTCCTTCTCTATAAAACTATTACTGAATGCTTATTTTGTACTTTTCATTTCTATTTCTCTACATAACTTCTAAGTGGTTTTGCTTGTGCTGATATTTTTAGTTTACTGTTGGGAACAGTGCATGATAACTCCCGGTCCTTTTTGATATTGTACATTATTTTTAACGTATCTGTCTTTCTAGGGATTTTTGCTTATCTGTTGCTATTCCTGTATTCTTCCAACATTGATACTGCTTGTCTCCACTGCTTTACAGTTTTCTCTATCCGATGCTTCCATGGTGACATTCTGATTTTTCCCTTACTTGCTCTTGTCATACTACATTATTTTTGTAGTAACACTTTATCCATTAATAACTTAGCTAGAGTTTAGCTATGCACCAGTATATCCTATTTATTTTTGTTATATCACATGAATTTCTCTAAATAGTCCTGATTACTGTGTTCATCTACTTTACCAGCCTTGCAACATTTTGGGTCTTATTTACTTTCTGTAATCTGTTTCTTTCATTTATCTTAATACGTCTATCCATCCCTGTTAAATTAAGCAGGTGTTCCCTTAGGTCACTGTCTTTGGATTAAGAACACCTTCATTGCTTTCTGCTTCCTGTGAGTATCCTGTGAGTTCTAGAACATCTTTCTGTGTAGGTCTTCTTCAGATGCACCCCAATCTGCCAGCTGCTCCTTCATATGGGGACCCTTTGTCCCATCACATTGCAATGCTACTTGTGTTGGAGTTTTCACACTAAAGCCTTCACTCCATAGAAAGTCCATCACTTCAATTTCTATTTGTTTAACTTCTGTCTCACCAATCTTTTTTTCTACATTCCTCCTTTGCGATTTTATTTTTTGTATTGTGAATTTTTTGCCTGTATTTCTTTTCAAAGATTTTTGGAGATGCATTTTGTGTTGAGTAGACTGGCTTTCTCTTTTGCATACATATTGCACCATATCAGATCACTTTTTCATTGTTGTTCCATATCCATATTTCTTTTTTATACATTTCAAAAATCTGTTTTCGGTGCTTAATGTTTTCTTACTTTGTTGCTTTTCCAGATGGCTAGGTGTTTCTTTGTCTATTTTTTTGACCTGTTGTATTATGGAACATTTTTGTCTGTAGTTTTTGACAGTTTTTCTTGTGTAAGTATTTTTCATTCCTCTAACTTCCGTCTTACTCTTACTAAATATCCTCTTGCTCAAAATTCTGGGCATTTGACATCATATTAGTAATACATACTTTTTTCTTAACTGTCAGCAGTTCACTTTATCATCTCTATGCCTCTTTCTTGATCTGTCAGTTTCTGTGTTTTTTGTTAACTACTCTCCTTCTACCATGGGGGTGATCCTCCCCCTAAGCCTGGCCTAACCCTATGATAGGATGTTTTCATGTTCTGAAGATTATACACTGCCTTTTTTCCAGTCCTGACACCAGTGAGTACACCAAGGGTTGGCATTTATTTTAAACTGGGACCTGTGTAACCAATTTTCTTTTTAAATTTTTGACCTACCTTTCCCCATGATATATAAAAATATACTATATATATCAATATTGCCTTGGGGAGATTTTGTAAAAACATTGTCCACCACATGAAGGTACTCTTCAAGACTTGGGATTTACCCTATCCACACCGCCCATGAAGAGATAACAATGAAATACCAAGCCACTGCCTCAGGAGTCAAATTCTGAGAAGGAGTGTGCTGCACCAGCTGACAACCAGCCAAGACCATCCATTAGTACTGAGCTAGTAGAACAGTGGCACAGTGGCACACTGGCACAGTGGCACAGTGACACAGTGCCCCACCACCTGTAGGTGATACAAGGGAGCAGCTTCATGAAGCTGTCTCTGATAGTTTCCATACTCAGATGAGAACCATGATGGAAAACTTTAGGGACATGATATGTTCCATGTGTAACACATTCTGGCAGATCACAATGGAGCTCATCCGGAAACTTTGACCCAGCCACAGGGTTGCTTCAGAACAGTGCCACAGACTATTTTCCAATGGTATCTTTGCACGTTACCATTTGCTGAATATGCCTGATGTCTGCTATTGCCTGTAATATGATAGCCCCTTGTCCTGTGCAGGACATTTCAGTGCCTTCTTTCTCACACTTAACCTGTCTTATATATCAATAGCTTTCTTTCTTTAATTTCCTCTGTCAGTCCTCCTTTACCTCTCCCAACTCACAATGTTTGTCCATTCCGCTCAACTCAAGTTTTTTAATAACAATCTTCCTCCATTATTTATAATTAACCTCTTCTGCTACCCTATATCACTAAATCCTTTTGATCTCCTGCCGATCATGCTCTTTTAATAATATCATCCCTTCTCTCCAATTACACTTACCTACTAACTTCTCTCCACGCTTCTTCTGTTACTCTTACCCACTAACTTCTCTTGACTTTATTTCTCTCTGAACGTATGTGTTCACATTTCTCTATCACTCAGTTTCTCCTTTCATAATTATTCCCTTTTAACCAATTCCCTACTAACAACTCTCCACCTAGTCCTTGCTGAATCATATGCCCACAGTTTTCGGTTGTTCCTGTGCATATTTTCTTATAACTCAGTAGGTATTATGTTTTTTAAGACCTAAGTATACTTTTATTTATGTATACATTGTAATCAACATATGATGTTTTATTTTTTATGAATACTTTTATTTCATTGTATATTTTGTAGAACGTATATGTTCTTGGAGATTTTCTCCCTGAGCCTCCACTGAAAATGGGTAAAACCCAGTCGAACTTTATTGATAAATGAATGTCAAATAAATGAAAAAAAAACAAATAAATAAATTCCATAGTGTCACTCAGATACAGTTCCATACATGTCTGCCATGTAATACATTTTAACTTTGAAACATCTCCTTTATCATTGCGTCTTGCAGATACATACAGCATATCGAGGAGCAGTGTGCCCATTGCTAACATTGTAATCGTTGTCTGCATTGATTCCTGCCTGCGTTGACATTACTGTCATATTGAATGTGTGCTTACACCTGTGCAATAGCAATGCTGTTTTGGTGTGGCATATGTCTGCCTTTCATTACATTGCATCGAATCCTCTGTGCAGACATATATTTTCCATTTATGTAGTACTGATATGCAATCATATGTACCTGCATTGATGACAATGGTTTACATGGGAGTTTTCTTCTTTTTTCTGCAAGAAGTCCCTTTGTTGGATCTCATCCATGTCAGAGACAGATGGTACTACTTTGGTAATTATACTAAAGTGCACATAAGTAACACATGCACCATGCATGTGCACCTGTCCTGAACCCCAATATATCCATGCATTCTTCTAACTCCTTTGTCTTTCATCGCTATAGTGTGCTGTGTTTCCCTACAGATTATGTCCACAGTTCATTACATTGAGCCATGTTGCACTGTGCCACATTGCAGGTGAATGCTGGGCCATTCTTGGTGTGCAGTACTACAATGTATTTTCAGAGTTGCACACATCATCATGTATGAGTACTATTAGAGGGCTCCTAACATCCTGATACTGTCTACATTATACATGAGGTACACTGTAGAGTTTTTTGTGTTTGCCACTTCAACTGTTGACATGATATCCTAAGAATACAGTGTCAGATTGCTGCATTACACATTCCTGTTTTACATGTTGGCATCATTTTATCTTAGGGGCAAGTTCTGCTCTTTCTGTTGCAGAGGTGTTCTTTCCACCCCTAAAATGTTAAATTGTCTTTCTCCACATACATTTCCAAATGTGCCTTCACAAGCTCATGCAGGAATGCTGTGACACATATTTGCAGCCATGACATCTATTTCCATGTGTTTTGACTGTGCATATGGCTATATAACAACACTGGTTTGAACATGTGTACATGCACCAATATTGATGGCATATTTGCAGATGTAAAGAAATGCCGTGATATGTGGCTCATTTACATGCAAATGTTCCTTATATGCAGTTAAACAACCACTTCAGTTACAATGACTGCACTCTAGGCTTTGTCCATGTGATATGTTACTGTACACATTGTCACATGGATATGTGCAGGCATCAGGTTACATGTCATCCTTTATGCGCTACACATCCTCCATAGTTAGTATTGCACATACCCAGTTACACTCCAACATCCACAGCATTTCTGACACATATGGCACAAGAAGGCATGACGTGCATGTGTGTGCAATGTACTAGTCCATATATTGGTTAATGTTGCACATACAACCTGCAGAGGTACTTTGCTGTAACAACACTTTAGGTGATTATTGTTTGCATTGCATTGTACTGAACACCAGTACACAGGTGTACGTTACCCATATCTGTGTTATACACATGGCACACCTGGCATTATTTGTCATGCATGTGCATAGTCCTGTCACAGTGGTGTCAAATAAGTCACATCACATCGCTGATATACAGCTACTATCCTGTAGCAGCAGTAGGCCAATATCACCATGTACTGCACTGGACCATAATGGAAACCATTGTACATGTTGTACTAATACAAGTAGCCAAAGTATATCAGGTAAGGTAAACATGTACAAGTGTTTTGAGCATGCAGCAGGCAATATTAATGTCCACAGATGACATGTGGTCTATTATTTCAGTGGCATTTGCTTGTAGTATCCTGTGTTTATGCAGTGATGATGCTCTGCTGCTGCATGAACAGGTAGCTGCAACCTTAACAGAATGCTAATATGTAAATGAGCAACTGACACAGTCAGCTGGAACCTTAACAGAATAACTAATATGTAAACAAGCAACTGATACAGTTAGCTGCAACCTTAACAGAATACTAATATGTAAACAAGCAACTGACACAGTTAGCTGCAACCTTAACAGAATGCTAATATGTAAACAAGCAACTGACACAGTCAGCTGGAACCTTAACAGAATACTAATATGTAAACAAACAACTGACACAGTTAGCTGCAGCCTTAACAGAATACTAATATGTAAACAAGCAACTTACACAGTTAGCTGCAACCTTAATAAAATACTAATATGTAAACAAGCAACTGACACAGTTACACTGTAACCTTAACAGAATACTAATATGTAAATAAGCAACTGACACAATTAGCTGCAACCTTAACAGAATACTAATATGTAAACAAGCAACTGACACAGTTGCAACCTTAACAGAATACTAATATGTAAACAAGCAACTGACACAGCTGCAACCTTAACAGAATACTAATATGTAAATAAGTAACTGACAAAGTTAGCTGCAACCTTAACAGAATACTAATATGTAAACAAGCAACTGACACAGTTAGCTAAAGCCTTAACAGAATACTAATATGTAAACAAGCAACTGACACAGCTGCAACCTTAACAGAATAACTAAGATGTAAACAAGCAACTGACACAGTTACGTTGTGGCTTAGAGGACTGATGTTTGCCTCCTACCCAAAGATTGATGGTTCTATCCTGACTGTTGTCCTTGTGATCTTATATGTTTATGGATCTGTATAACAGCAGCATATGTCATTTGTGCATGTGTCCGGAGCTGTAAACTTAGGACATGTGTCCTGTTACACATATGTGTGTGTCTGTGTTGTGTCATCCTTTTTGGACAGACATTGCTCCTCATATCATGCCATCAGTAACGCTTGATCTTCCAGTAAGGTGCTCACATATAGATAGCAACACCACAGCAATTAGGTTGTGATCATTGGTGCATTACTTTTATCTTTGTTAGAATGGATGCCATGTGTAGGTTGCACCCCTCCTTTGTTTTCTTACTGTCCAGTTCCCCAACTCTGTCCATAGGATCATAGTATCATGGGAGGTTACTAGGATAATGGCCCTGAGGCCCTTACAAGCCTACCCAAGATTTTTGTTTGTCTACACATTTACTGTCTGTGTGCAACCTCCCCTTCCTTTGTATTGTAACACCTTGCATTTTGCAATATTCTTTATGTAATATGTTTTTCCTGACCCAATTCTCCTCTGCAACTTCTCAATAACTTACCATTCCTTCTTTTCTCCAAAATGAAAAAGGGTCTATTTCCAAAAAAAAAACATGCCCTCTGACTCTCCATCTGACCTTCCTTTCCCTTCTTCCATGTGTGTCAACCATCTTTACCCTCATTACCCTCACTCAGTTCCTACTGTCCCATCTCTCCACTCCTTGAAGTGTGTGCATTATATGTATCCCCACACATCACACTGCACACATTGCTTTTAGATACACTACTGTGATGCTGCTGCATGTGTCCCCCACATATCACACTGCACACATTGCTTTTAGATAAACTACTGTGATGCTGCTGCATGTGTCCCCCACACATCACACTGCACACATTGCTTTTAGATACACTACTATGATGCTTCTGCATGTGTCCCCACACATCGCACTGCACACATTCCTTTTAGATACACTACTGTGATGCTGCTGCATGTGTCCCTCACACATCGCACTGCACACATTGCTTTTAGATACACTACTGTGATGCTGCTGCATGTGTCCCCCACACATCGCACTGCACACATTGCTTTTAGATACACTACTGTGATGCTGCTGCATGTGTCCCCACACATCGCACTGCACACATTGCTTTTAGATACACTACTGTGATGTTGCTGCATGTGTCCCCCACACATCGCACTGCACACATTGCTTTTAGATACACTACTGTGATGCTGCTGCATGTGTCCCCCACACATCGCACTGCACACATTGCTTTTAGATACACTACTGTGATGCTGCTGCATGTGTCCCTCACACATCCCACTGCACACATTGCTTTTAGATACACTACTGTGATGCTGCTGCATGTGTCCCCACACATCCCACTGCACACATTGCTTTAAGATACACTACTGTGATGCTGCTGCATGTGTCCCCCACACATCGCACTGCACACATTGCTTTTAGATACACTACTGTGATGCTGCTGCATGTGTCCCCCACACATCGCACTGCACACATTGCTTTTAGATACACTACTGTGATGCTGCTGCATGTGTCCCCCACACATCGCACTGCACACATTGCTTTTAGATACACTACTGTGATGCTGCTGCATGTGTCCCCCACAGTTCACACTGCACACATTGCTTTTAGATACACTACTGTGATGCTGCTGCATGTGTCCCCCACACATCTCACTGCACACATTGCTTTTAGATACACTACTGTGATGCTGCTGCATGTGTCCCCCACACATCGCACTGCACACATTGCTTTTAGATACACTACTGTGATGCTGCTGCATGTGTCCCCCACACATCGCACTGCGCACATTGCTTTTAGATACACTACTGTGATGCTGCTGCATGTGTCCCCCACACATCGCACTGCACACATTGCTTTTAGATACACTACTGTGATGCTGCTGCATGTGTCCCCCACACATCGCACTGCACACATTGCTTTTAGATACACTACTATGATGCTGCTGCATGTGTCCCCCACCCATCACACTGCACACATTGCTTTTAGATACACTACTGTGATGCTGCTGCATGTGTCCCCCACACATTGCACTGCACACATTGCTTTTAGATACACTACTGTGATGCTGCTGCATGTGTCCTCACACATCGCACTGCACACATTGCTTTTAGATACACTACTGTGATGCTGCTGCATGTGTCCCCCACACATCGCACTGCACACATTGCTTTTAGATACACTACTGTGATGCTGGTGATGTGACATACCATGCTACATCACCAAACATTTTTGACATTTTTAATATAGTCAGCTACATAGCAGAATCCGCATTGTTCCAACATTGCACATAGTTACATATTCACATATTAATGCTGCTACAGTTTGTACATAGGTTGCATGTTAAAATAACTACCTACTTATGTGACCATTATGTCATGCCTTCACCTGCACTACCTCATGTGTCATTTTACAACATATATACCTTTTTCTTACTGCAGTGCTATTTCCTTTGCAGTGTTCCTTTCAGCACACTTCTGTTTTAATCTTCATGGTTGTGGTTTATCGAGGGTACTTATGTGTCTTACCTTAATGATCACTGTTTACTGCTCATTTATATGTTGATTCTGCATTGATTCTCATGTATGCATTACATTGCTCATTAGATTTTTTATGCTTTATTGTGCACATTCTGCAGGGTTGCATTGATCTTTTGGAATCTGGCCCTGATTGTGTGATCCACTCCAAGTGATTTGAGCTAGTGGTTCTGACAGCACAGTATTCATTTCTGCACCTTTTGACACATTTAAGAATAATGTTCTTACTGGTAAAATACCCTAATTTGATGAAGAACTTGGAAGCATTTAGAAAGTACACTAAAAATGAGTTCTGCATTAAAATGTTTGCAGAAAGTTGTTTGCAAACCATGCCCTTGAACCGTGTCTAGTAAATTTCTGCACAGTCATAAGATTTGACTACATATGAAAACATCTGCTTTATGTGTTTTGAATATTTTTGCCTTTTGCATTAATACTCCACTTACTGCAACATTTTTGCTGTAAAAGCAGTGGCCTATGTTTTTATTATTTTATTTTATTTATTTATTTTATATTTGTTAACCAGGTTAGTCTGGCTGAGCTTTTGGCTCATTTTCAGCAGAGACTCGGGGAGAAAAGCTTCTCAAGACTAGAAAACATTTTATTACATTTTAGTAACACAGTAGTAACAATCAGCTATAGGATCTTACAAGCAGAGACCTGGAGAGAAAAAAACATACTCAGGCAATTCAATTATACAGAGTATTAACAATTGGCAGACAGGTATGTGAGTTGTTACAAACAAGATTTTAAACAATTAGCAGAAGAAAATGTGACTAGTTACAATGTTATTTAAGCTGCTTAGAGCAAAATGAATTAATAGTTAGGCAGATGCTTATTAAAAGTGGGTAGGATCAAGTTGTATAGGAGTTTGGAAACAAGAAAGGAAAGTAAGAATGGCTTGTAGGAGATGTAGGCGAGATAGAGTATAGGAGACAGACTAGACAGGTAGGTTATTTTGAGATTGTAAGAAGTAAAAGTGGTTGGAGACAGAGGAAGGGAAGAGGTAGAAGAGGCAGGGGAATAGTGTTAGAGATACATTAAGAGTGAGGTGGTGAAATAGGTGAAAGGATGGTGGTTTCAGGGTGGTTGGCTACAGTGGCAAGACCACTTTGTTTTTAGGTATTTCCTTGTGGCTAATTTGAAACTTTTGCTATGCTGGAGGGATTTTATTTCCAAGGGGAGTTGGTTCCAGGATGTAGCTGGATTATAGTTATAGTGAATGCAGCCTATTTTGGTTTTGGGTTTGTAGATATCTAATAATTCTTGATTTCAGCTGTGTAGCATTCCAGCAGGGGAATATTTGGATATGATAGTGGAGAGGCTGGGGCAGAAGGAGGGTAGATAGAGGATAGAGTGGATGATTTGTAGTTGGTATAGTTGGAGCAGCTGAGGGAATTCTAGCCAGTCTAGTTGCTGTAGTGCTAAGCAGTGGTGTGACTTGTAGGTTTGGTTAGCTGCAAATCTGGTGATCTTATTATAGGTAGTTTCAAGCTTGGAAATAAGTGTAGAATTTAGGTTTGTGAATATGTGGCAGCTGTACAGAAGTATTGGGAGTAATAAAGCTTGGGAGAGAGTTATTCGGGCAGTGTTAGTTAAGTATTTGTTGCTACGGAAAAGGTGTCCAAGTTTCTGATGAGTTCTTTTTACTGAGTTAGTAATATGGAGATCAAACTTAAGCTAATCATCTATTGTAACACCTAGCAATTTAGTACTAGATTCAGCTGAGATGATTGTGTTGTTGCAGGATAAGATGGTAAATGTACTTTTGAGTGTGGTGATGTTTTTAGGGAGGAAGAGTAGGAGCTTAGTTTTTTTGGATTAAGTATTAGTTTGTTATCACTAAGCCAAGTCTCAATGGTGTGGAAGGATGCCTGGGTAGTTGAGTGGAGGTCAGATGGGTTGCCAGCAATGGTTATAACAGCTGAGTCATCAGTATATTGCACAAGAGATGACTGGGGACAAGAGGAGTAGAGCAAGTTGGTGAAAATATTAAAGAGTAGTGGTCCAAGTATGGACCCTTGGTGGACTCCCATTTGTACAGTGAGAGGGGAAGATAGTACAGAGAGACATTTAACTGATTGCTGGTGGGTAGAGATAGCTGGAAAACCAGAAGAGAAATGTAAGTTAGTGAGTTTATCTAGAAGGAGTGGGTGACAGACAGTGTCAAAGGCTTTAGAAAGGTCAAGGAATAGGCATGAGACAAGTTTATTGTTATTACACGCTAGGGAGACTATGCTGATGAATGATATGAGTGCAGTAGTTGTACTATGCTTGGGATGGAAATCATGCTGTGTGGGTGTGAGAAGGTTTTCCTGGTGAGAGTAATGCATTACCTGCTTGTGAATGCATTTCTCTAGGATTTTTGAGAGTGGAGAGAGTATGGCAATCAGTCTGAAGTTGGATATGTCTGAGGAGTTGCCCCCTTTGTGAATGGGTAGAGTAAAGAAATTCTTCCATGCAGTGGGGACATAGAATTCAGAAAGGGATCGGTTGATTAAGATGGATACAGGATAAGCAAGAGGTTCAGAGGCAATCTGCAGGAAATAAGAGGGTAGCTTGTCAACAGATGGGGAGCAAGGTTTAAGTTTAGAGAGTAATGACTTTACATAGTTAGTTGATACTGCTTTTAGAGAGAAGGAGTTAGGGGGGTTTGGAAGAAGTATAGAGTTTGTGGGGGTGTTAGTGTTGTTTCTGGGGGGGTGGAGAATTTATTATGGAGGTTTTTGAGTTTATAAAATGATTGTTAAATTTGTTGGCTATGTCTTCAGGTGTTTTAATATAACATAATAAATACTGGCTCAATGAAACCAGCTAAATATAACTACTCAGATTGATGCAACTATAAATCAACCAAAAGAAGGGAAAGGGGGATGTTTCCAGACACACGTGCTCAGAAAAGGAATGGAAGCAGAGGATATATGGTAGGAGATCAGCTCAGACTGTGCACTGTCTTGTCTTACATTAACTGATCAAGACCAGGGTATTACAGCTTCAGTTTAAATCACTGGGTCTATTAAAATGTTAAGTTATTGAATGGATTAGTTAATGTTTGGCATCCACATGTGCTTTTAAAAAGAACCTATTCTGCATAATGATCACATAAAGCAAATGTTCTAGTTGTCTGCAAATGGACGCATTAAAATTATTTTCTCCCCAACTCCCTTCACCTCCTCCACTTATCACTGCATTCTTCTTTAAACACATAAAGTCCAAAAAATCCTCATCTTATTAAACATCTCAATAAGCAATGCCCCATCTCTGACTATCTCAAACCATGGCTCATTTACCACTGTAGAGACCTTTGTCTCTGTAAAAACACCATGTTCCACATCTGGAAAACTGTTCGAAATAAACCACTACCAAAGCAACCCAATCCTCAAAACAACTACTACTTTTGTTCCATTTCAATAATACCCACCCCAGGGTAAAATAATGTATTCACAGTTGTCAAAATACATCCAACAATACCAATTTCATTTTCAAAAACAACATGGGTTTTGGGCAGACTGCAATACTATACACTGATTTCATTGTTTTATTTTGGAGAATGTCATGAAAAGTGAGAGGGGAGAGGACTTGAAAAATACCCAGTACAATGAATTGTTTAGCAAATTAAATTAAACACAGAATGTTCTTGGTTAGAATGACAATGAGAGTAACAACAACTACTTTATACTGACCACATATATCACAGAATCATAGAATCACAGAATATACAAGGCAACTGCGCCCCAAGGGCCATTACTACCTTGCCAGCACCCACCCTTAGACATCTCCTCCTTTTTCAAGAAGTAACTGGCCAGTCATGATAGGGATGTGTTTGTGGACACTCATCCAGTTGTCTAACTCCTTTTTCAAGGGGGAAAGTGTGCCACATGGCATATTTGGAGAGAATGGAAGTTTGTTCCAGAGAAAGGATATGCATTGAGTAAGAAATCTGTCTCTCTATGTTTTGTTTATTTGCTGAAGCAAATTTAGATCACCAGTTCTAGTGTAAGTGGGATTGTTTGATTTATGGAGATAGAAAAGGTCTTAGACTACTAGATCTATAATGTCCTGAAAGAAAAGGCACAGATCTCTCCTAAGGAGTATATAAGGACAGTACTTCCAGCCTCTCCTGGCATTTATTGTCTTTTAATTCTGTGATCTTTTTATATAGGAACCTCTACGATCTTTCCAGTTGCTTGATACGCCTAGTAAGGTACATCCCAAATAGGGCTCTGCATTTGATAACAGGTCTGATCAGTGTGTAATATAATGGGTTAAAACTTCCAGAGATCTACATGAAATACCTTTTGCAATTAGCTGCACCAGCTAAAAAGACCTCCTAGCCACTGTTGCAACATGATGTTCAAAGGCAAGAGAATTATCTATCCTTGTTCTAAGGTCTCTCACCATACTTTCATTTTGTAGCAGGGTGTTATCTATACTATAAGATGGATGAAAGGATTGTATATCGAATATAATGATGTTATACTTTTTTAGCATTTAGTTTTAACCTGTTTTTTAAGCTCCAGTTATTGACATACATTGTTGTTGTTGTTGTTGTCTTTCGGCTTTTCCCATCTTTTTCACAAATGCCGAGGTGCCAGCTCAACGTTCAACCTTCAACGAAGGCACGCCCATTTACGCATGTCTTTTGAACGCCCACCCAACCATGGGGAGGACATGCAGACTCCACACAGAAGGCACTCCCCGCACTCCAGCCGAAAATCGAATGGGAGAACCTCTTTCTGTGAGGCAACAATACTACCGCTGCACCACCGTGGATGATATGTGAGTTCAAAATGGAACACCTGTGTATGAGAGAGGGAATTATGGATGACACAAAGTTTGCATTTGTCTGCAAACTCAGTTAGCCAGATACCCCCATTTATAATTTGAAGATCTGTGAAGTATATGCAGAATAACAGAGGTTCCAGTACAGCACCCTCAGGAATATGACTGGTTAGCTTCATACCTGAAAAGCACCTGTCACCTTCACTACATGGGTTCTAGCCCTCAACCAAGTTGCTATCCACCTAACTACACATGGTTCAGTTTGTAGCTCTCTTAGCATGTGGTATGGTGTGAAAAGCCTTAGCCAGTTTGATGCATGATCAATGGACAATATGGTTAGGGTGATATTTGCAGAGAATGTTTTTGTTTGTTTGTCAAAGGCAAGAGAATTATCTATCCTTGGTTGGTTATATCTAATGGATCCAAGCAGATAGTTTCATTTTGGTTGTTCCGAGAACTGTTGGATATTATTCCTTAGTTTTATAACATAGCTAAAGAAGGATTTTTAATCATCTTTAGCTTCTGTTGCTAATCTTGGTTCACTGGATGCCTTTGATTTCCTGATAGCTTTTTAATGTTAATCTTTATTTGAGGGTTTTTATTTTGTTATGTAGTTTAAGAAACTTTTTTTCTTTTATTGCAGTTCTAACATAGGAATCACCAGGATGGTTACTTTTAAACTTTGTATTTTGTTTGTACTGCCAAGTTAATGCATTTATCCAGGTGAAAATAGAGTTTGCTTGCATGAATACTTGCTGTGTCAGTTACTTGAGTAATTCAGTTAAATTTGAATTTAGAGACTTCATCATCATCATCATCAACAGCCATTCCCATTTTTTCTTCATGAGGTCAGGATGTTGCTGCAACTGTTGACTCCTCACTTGATTCAATGCCACATTCCTACTTTCATCGACAGTCATGCCTGACTGTCACAGGTCTTCTCTCATGCAGTCCATCCATCTTTTTGCTGGATGTTCTTGTTTCCTATTTCTTTCTTCCTCTCGCTCCCAAATTTTCTTCCCCAAATCATCTTTAGCTAGCCTGCACTTGTGTCCATACAACTGTAATCTGTGCTTTGACCTTCTGCGCAAGTGGTCCTATTTTGGCTTCTGCTCTGAGGCCATCATTTATCTGTCTGTTGCAGTGTGCATCCTAACACCTGTCTCAGGCAGTTTGTCTCTTACACCTCTAACTTCCTCAGCTTCTCTGCCTTCACTACCCAGGTTTCTGTATCATACAGACGCAGTGGTCGCATCACTGATTTGTACAACTTTCTCTTCATCTTCTTTGGCATTCTTCAGTCACATACTACCCCTAACACCCTTTTTCAGTTCTCTACAACACCTCTGATTCTAGCTTTGACCTCTTCATTCAGACTTCCCTTTTCCTCAAACACTCTTCCCAGATACTTGAACTTGTTAATTCATTCCATTATTTTCCCTTCTCAGTTTTCAGATTCTTCTGATTGCTCTCATTTGCTGCCAAGACGAAACGTTTGCCCCTATGTGCCTTCACTTTTTCATTCCATTCCCCTATCATTTGCTGAAGTTCCCGTTCATATTCTATAATGTCACACTGTCTGCAGACAGCAGCTTTGTTTATCTCCACTCCGACCAATTTGCTAATGTAGTCTATCACCAGTATGGGAGTCCAAACACTGTTCATAGCTGTGTTATTGGGTCCTTATACATTGCTTGCACTAATTCTATTAATATTTCTAGGACTGCAAACCAGCAAAGGACTGTGCAAATCAGCTTTTCTGGGACCTTATCATATACTTTCTCCAAGTCTAAAAATGCCCAGTTGGACTCCTCATCCTTAGCTTCTTCTCCACTATCAGACTGTCTCTTTGCAAACATTGAATCAGTTGTGCTGCATCCTGATCTGAATCAAAACTGCTCATTTCCCATCTTAATTTCTACTACTCTGTCTATTTATTCACCCTCTCCAGGACTTTCATACAGTGTGACAGGAGTCAGATACATCTATTCTGCCCACAGTTGTGAACGTACTCTTTTTTTTTCTTGTACACTGGCAATGGAATGCTTATTTTGCAGTCACATGGGACATACCTTTCTCTCTAAAATGCTATGAATAACCCCAGGAATCCATTTCTCTTCTAATGCACGCATTATCTTGATCATAACTGCAGTGACCTCATCCAAGTCTGGTGCTTTCCCCAACGTCATGTTTCCTTTGCTGTTCTTACTTGTTCTGGGATGAATGCTTCTTCATTATCATTGTAGGCCAATAAAGCTTCTATGGGGTTTCCTTCATTCAGAAGCTGCTGGAAGTAGTCCTTCTGCCTGTCTTTGATGTCCTGTGAAGTGGAGAAACAATTGTTGCTGGAATCCTTTATGAGTGGTGTCAGATGGCTATCTCTTTACCCTTCTGTCTTTGTCTTACAACCTGATACAGTTTCTTCGTGCCATCTGCTGAGTCACTTTCCAGAAGCTGGTAGAGTTTCTCTGATGTATTGCTCTTTGTTATTGCAACTGCTCGCTTAGCCGATCAGTATGGATTTTCAGCGTCAGCATTTTAATTTGCTAAAATTTATTTGATCACATAATTATTTGACACATATATGAGAGAGAGAGTGTGTATGGATTGTTTTTAGATTCTGAAGAAGTCTATTGTGCTCTTACAATGAAAGTGCTAAATAAACAATAGCTTCAGTAGAGATATTGTGTGCTCTTTATTTTGAGTTTTACAAGTTTTACTCACTGTTGGGCATTGTGCATTTTGGAGTTACTGGTTCTGAAGACTCTGGTGGTACTCTAGCGTGAAGGAAAACAATGAAAAAGGAATGTGGAAGGATATGCCTCATTACACGCGGCTGCGATATTCTATACTGAGTTCAGTGTAAAGCAGTATGTACATTTATTATGTAAATCTTGTATAGCTGCTTCTTACTCATTCTGTAAAATGAAGCATTTTCCATGGGCCTTCACTGAAAATGAGACTTGTGCCCAGTTGGACATTCCCAGTAAACAAAAGCAATAAATAAACAAATAAATACATTTCAATCTCTCTCTAAACAAAAATGTTGATTTTGCAAATATTTCATTACGCAATATGTAATATTTGCCATATTCTTGTTCAACTCATGCTTGATGTCAAAGGAAAAAATATACTTTAAAAATTATCAAAACACGGTAGGTTCAGGTTAAGGCACTTTAATCTTGCAGCAAGGAGACAAAAACATGCTATTACAGAGTTTGTCTAACTAGAAACAGGAAATACTTTCATTTTTATACATTCTCTAACTAGACATGGCCTACCAAGCTGACGTAACAGATTACCACCTTTTTCATCATCATCTGTTGTCCATCATTCCCATGAATTTCTGCTGATTTATCAGTTTCTATGTGAAACTTCCTGAGGAAAACAACATGGCCTTGATTACTACCAGTTAGATACATGTTATGTTACCATTCAAGGTACTACGGCTAATTCAAACACAATGCTAAGAGTTCGTTTCTCTAATAATCCTTTGTCTTCTTTATCTCTAAGCTACTGCAGCTGCACATGTTCTCATGCTTCGAACAGAGCTGATTGTTTAAAAGCATTACATTTACAGAAAATAGTATTGTTCATTCATTCGTTCCTGACCTAGCAGATGAACACCTGCTTCTCAAGTACATTTCCAAAAGGCATAAACATGAATATTGCTGTGCTAGCAATTACTAGGTCAGAGGGCATCTTGCAAGTTTCAGAAAGCATACTGCAGTTTTCAAAAGGCATCTTTTTCAGTCTCATATGAAACTCAATTTATATATAACACAGTGCATGAAAAATAGAATGAAAAGCGTATTAAAATCACTTGGTTATTAATTGGTATTAAGCATACACACATTAATACATATTTTTCTAACATTTCCCTCCTGTTAATACTTTTTAATTCAATTTTCAAAAAAAAATAAACAGTTTGCTTCTTTTCCTAACCTCTTCCAATTAGGATTTGCAGTTAAGAAAGTCATTCAGTTTAAACTTTTATGAAAGTGTTTCACATTCTAGCAGTTCTTCAAATTCAGTACTTTGATACATAGTCTCAGATACTGCTATATCTATGAATTCTTTGATTAATTTCTTCATGCAGGGGATTCCACAACAAACACAAACTCCTATTAGGAGTAATCCTACCCCAATGGCAATCAATATGTTCATTAGGATGGAACCCCACCCCCCCAAATACTTTCTGGAAAAAGTCTGCCAGAGGGTTTGGGCCTAGTTTGGTCATGGCTGACACTTGCTGAATTACCTCGAGAAGATCGTTAATCTCATGCTGATGATCAGGAATAAATGTACAGCATTCTTCTTTGATTAAAGCACACGTCCCACCCCTCGCCGCTAGGGTGAAGTCAAGAGCCATTCGGTTTTGGAGTACTACAGTTCTCATGACATTCAGTTCATCAGTTATCAGTTCAAGAGCAGAAAAAGTCACATTGCTCATTACTTTGAGAAGCTTAGACAGTTTCTGCAGTTCCCAAATTGATTTAACTGCACTGTATGCTTGTAATATGCCTGCCCATGATATGACAGCATCACTCAAGTCCATGTGCACAAGTTTGGCTCCCACATTGCGATGGTCTTTCCAGCCTGCTTTGATCTGTCCCACTGGATTCTCAGGTTTCTTAACAGTCTTTTTGGTCACATCTCGGGTATTCCGAATATTTCCCTGAGGCAAAACTGCAGTGTGTCGTATGGCCAGGACCAGGTATCCCAAAAAACAACTGCCAGACCAATTCTCAGGTAACCATTTATATGCCTTTTTACCACACACAAAATAACAGTCTTCTACTTTAGTTGTTACTTTGTTACGAAATGACTGCCCTGCATGAAACATTTTCCTATCTATTACAGATAACTGTTTAAAAAGTACAGGATTACGTTGTACCTGATCAGGAGTCTTATGCATAGATTTTAAAAATGAATCATAATCTGTATTACAAGTTCCACCTAAACCATTTGCTTTTGTATAACACATACTGTACAGTAACGTTACACTTACTCCATCCCACTTGGATGGTATCATTTTTGTAAAAACATACAATACCTTTTTGTGTTACAGGCAAATACAGTGCTACCTTATCATATGCTTTAATAGCAGCTGTGTCAAAAAATGGATTTTCCCAGGTCTCATTGACCCCCAGGGGGATAGCAGTCATCAATAAACCCCCGTATGCTGTTGGTATGGCCATGCAGACCCAACAGTTCGAAACATTAAAAGTCTCAGCATACACACGTGTAATTGCCTGATAAGTGTTAAAGTTCAGATGCCAGTCTATGTTTGACTCATTACGTTTAATCAGTTCAACCTTTGTGGCAGGAAAAAGGAGTGGCCACAACAAAAAGAACAATGTGATTAGCATAGCTATCAAAATGATCATACAAGTTTTCTGAGGTTGTTCAGTGTCTCTGTTTACTCTGTACCTGGTCATTATGTCCTCGTTGTTTAACAGTAACAAAGTTTTTGTCCAATTCAAAGTTCTTGACCAATTTGCAGTGTGTCAAATGAATCCAGGAAGCTCGCTCTGCGATCTTGACTGCAGTGGGTGTCGAGAGCAGTACCTGGTATGGTCCTTCCCACTTCAGAGCACTCCAGTTCTTTTTCTTCACAATCTTCACCCAGCCCCAGGTGCCTGGGGCTACTGGTGCTTCCAATTTCAGTTGTTCTTTATCTGAAACAGAATTTAACTGCAAAAGTTTGTTATTCAAAAATCGTCTCATATACCTTGAAAGTGAGCTGTCAGCCTCCTGCTCTGCAGACATGAGAGGTTTCCACTGAGGTGTATAATATGCCCTCCCAAACAAAGTTTAAAAAGGAGTTAATTCCTTTGCATTTGGAACAGTTCTCATGCTCAACAGTGCTAAAGGCAAACAGTGTACCCAGTTCTTTCGTGTATCGCTCATCAACTTCCTAAGCTTACCCTTCAACACCCCATTATGCTTCTCTACTAACCCTGCAGATTGGGGGTGGTAAGCGCAGTGATTTTTTAACAATATCCCAAAATAACAACTAAGTTGCTGTACTGTTTGGTTCACGAAATGTGTACCGTTATCACTATAAATCTTTTCCGGTATGCCAAATCTGGGTATAATTTCTTTAACAAGGACCTTTGCAACAGTAGCTGCATCTGGATTTTTAGTTGGAAAAGCTTCCACCCATTTGGAAAACATATCTATAATGATAAGGCAATACTTTTTATTCTCGCATTTATTCAGTTCTATGAAATCCATACAAATAGTATGAAATGGATACGGTGATGTAGGGAAACTCCCTTGCTTAGATTTTAATGCCCCTTGTGCGTGATGCTTGTTACAAACATGGCATGCTGCACATTTTTTGTATAATTTGTAAATCCATAGGTTGTAAATACTCGATTTACTAACTGTACCATCCCCCCTGTTGAGACATGGCTCTGCCCATGACTCAACAAAGCTGCATATCTAAACAAGTTAGATGGCAAAATTGGTTTCTTTTCCTTGGAGATGTACATTCCCTTTTCAAGGATTGCTCCTCGTTTTATCCACTTTTGTTTTTCTACATTTGTAGTAAGTGTCTGCATTGTTTTTAACATTTCTAAATCTAAAGTCTCAGAGGGTTGTAATTCCTCACTCAAAAGAAAAGCTTCTGAGGCCGAAGCTGCCTGTTTCGCAGCTGTATCAGCCGCGCATTACCTTTTGAAATCCTATTCTGTTGCTTAGTGTGTGCTACGCATTTGCAAATAGCTATTTTTTGAGGTAACTGAATAGAGTCTAACAAATCTAAAATGAATTGCGCATGATTAATTGGTTTACCAGTTGATGTGATTATTCCTCTATTTTTCCACTGCTGCGCAAAAAACATGTACAGTAGAAAACGCATACTGACTGTCAGTATAAATATTCACTTTCTTACCTTCTGCTAAGGTGCATGCCCTTGTCAAGGCAATCAACTCTGCTGCTTGTGCAGATAAATGGTGTGGCAAAGATTTTGCTTCTAAAGTTTCAGTATCAGAAACAACTGCATACCCCACTAGGATCTGTCCTGTAGGACCCCTCCTGCACGAGCCGTCCACATAGTATGTCACCTCGGCATCATCCAAGGGAACATCTGTAAGATCTTGTCTGGGTAATGTCTTTTGCTCAATCTCCTGCAGGCAGCAGTGTGGTTTGCCATCTGCAGGGGTTGGGAGCAAGGTTGATGGATTCAAAGTTGTGCATCATTCAATTGTCATATGAGGTTGGCTCAACAGTATAGTCATACAGGAAAGATGTCTAGTAGGAGAAAGATATGCTACTTTTTCTTGCAGTAAAATAATTGCAACTGCATGAGGCACTCTCAATGTGAGAGGGTGGAATAACACTACTGAGGTCAAAGCCTGCACTGCCATTGCAGCTGCAACTACTGCTTGTACACAGTGGGGCAGGGACCGCGCCACTGGGTCTAATTGTGATGAATAGTAAGCTATGGGGTGCTGCTTGTCCCCATGCTGCTGTGTCAATACTGATGTCGTATAACCCTGCTTACAGTCTACAGTTTGAAAAAATTGCTTATGATAGTTCGGTAATCCTAAATCTAAGGATGATGCGATCAGTTGTTTCATCTTGCAGAAAGCTGCTTCTGCTTCTGGTGTCCATTGTAATAAATCCTGTGCTGCCATTGGCTTTTCAAATATTAAATTGGCCAGTGGAGCAGATTCCAAAGCATAATTTGGTATCCAACTCCGACAAAAATTAGTAGTTCCCAGGAAGGACATAATTTCCTTCTTGGTAGTTGGTCTAGGTGCTTGTAATATTGCTGTTTTTCTATCTTCATCTAATATTCTACCTTCCTTGGATATTACATATCCCAAGTACTTAACTTGTTTTCTCCAAAGTTGTAGTTTGTTTTTGTTTACTTTGTGTCCTTGAGTAGCTAAAACCTGTAATAATGCTATTGTGTCTTCTTTACATTTTTGCTGGGTGGGGGCTGCCAGCAAAATGTCTTCTACATAAAGTAGAATCTGACTACCTTTCGGTGGGATAAATCCCACCGGGTTGCTTGCCATTTCTTGTGCAAATATTGTTGGACTTTCACAATATCCCTGTGGTAATCTCGTGTATGTATACCGTTTCCCCTGAAATGTAAATTTCGGGGTGTATCAGTATTGAGAAAAATGCATTACTAATATCTACCACAGAAAAATACTTTTGCTGAGGTTTTAAATCATTCAGTAAGGTGTGTGGATCTGACACCGTTGGTACCCTGGGTATAACTGCATTATTTACAGCTTGTAAATCTTGGACCATACGCCACTCCCCGTTTGCTTTCCTAACAGGAAATAAGGGTGTATTACACGGTGAGTCAGGAGATTCTATTAAGACTCCTTCCTTAAGTAAGGCTGCTATTATAGGTTTGATCCCTATCTCTGCATCCTTTCTTAAGGGATACTGTCTTCTCTGAGGTCTAAATACTGACTTTGGCGTAATAGTAACTGGTCCTGCTGTACGAATAAGTCCTACATCTGATTTCCCTGTTGACCAAAGAGTCTCTGGTATGTTTTGCAAGGCTTTTTCCTCTTCCTTCAGTAAGAGTAATTCTCAGCTATTCTCACTAGCCTGTGAGTGCACAGCTGGGTGTGTCTGTGTTATCCAGTTCAATTTCTGTTTCTGTACTCCTTGTTCGGAGAGTTCTAATTCTGTCTGCTTTTCCCACCTTGTAACTTTTTCTCCTAAGTCTGCCCATTTCAAATTTCTATTCTTAGTTAAGGTAATATATGGCAATCGATTAGATTTGTAAAGTCCTAAAAATTCCTGGGGCAATGAACAGCTTACTACACTGTTTCCTTCTGCATCCCAGTACAAGTTTCACAACACTAGTCTGTTTGCGTGGTTCTGAAACAATTCTTGCTCATACTCTTTATCAGGTCCTGGTCTATTACAGTAATATAGAGTACAATGCAACAAATGCTGTTTGTCAATGTCGAGGGAGGGGGATTTACTGATGGCTACGTTCATCAGTTCTTTGGTTACTGCCCCTGGACCAGTCGTAACCAAGTCCTGGCTGCACCAATAATATGTCTCACCCTCCAGTCGCACTACAAAAGTATCCATTTGTCGCTGTGCTTCCATACCCTGCATGGTTGGAACTATGGCTATGCCAAATATCTGCATTAAGTCTCTACCCAAAAGATTTACTGGGCATTTTGCAGAAACTACAATTTTACTTCTCTGAGTCATTCCTGAAACGGGGTCTGTTATTGCTATGTCATGGGAGAGTGGCTCCGGATACAGCTGTCCATTCGCTGCTTTCGCTAGTATATAATCTGGTGATTCTGAATCTTCTGGTAATTTGGAAGGGTCTATCAGGGTTTGTGAAGCCCCTGAGTCACACAAAAAATTTGACTTCCTTCCCTTCTATTAGAAGCGTCACTTCCGGTTTTGTATCTGCTAAGTAAAGCTCTAGGCTCAATAAGGCTAGGTCCAAAATTTCACTTTCCTCAATGTCTACAAATTCATGTACATTCTCTTCTCCTTCTATCACATCCTTTACCCTTGCTATCACATTTGTGCTTGTCTTTTCTTGTTCATTTTCATTTGATGAATCCTGACTATCATATAGTCATTCCTTATCCTCCTTATTTTCTGTAGTCACTTTCTTATTTAGCCTGCAATCCCTCGCTAAATTTCCTTTTTTTCCGCATTTAAAACATTCACCTTTTTTTTCCTTTCTTCAAAATCTTCTGATCGCTTGTCAGATTGTTTATTTCCCTGGGTATTTTTCTTACCCTTTCTCCCAGTCTGTACTACAAATACTTCTGACCCATCTTCTGCTGAGAATACTTGAGTTTTCTTTTTCTTTTTACTATTAAAATGTCTCTCTGCATGTCTTGCATATTCGAGTAATGGCTGCAATCTACTCGTACGATGATCTACCATGTGCTTTGTAATAAAGCTGCTAATGGGAGTTATACTACCCTTCAAGAATGCATTCTTCAACTGCTGCTCATAAGGGGAATCCTGTGTCTGATTTTCTGGTACCTGCATTCCGCTTTGATTATTGAAGCACTCTAATAATCTAGCATAATATCTATCAATTGTTTCACCTTCTTGTTGAATGCACTGATTAATGCAAGTCCAATCAGCCCTAGGCTTCCACTTTTCAGAGATTCGGTCTGTCAGACCTTTCACTCTGCCATCCAATTCTACATTAGTATGTGGGAGTGGTTTAAGCTGTGCGTCATGAGGATTCCAGTCGCCACTGATCATGTGCCAATCTGGACCTACAATTTGTCTAACTACTTTTTCTACTTCTTCTCCATTCAAATGGTAACTTAATCTCATGCCCTGTAAGTCTTCTAAAAATGTTCGAAAATTCACTTTCGGATGGAGAATTCCCTCCGTGGCTTTCCGGATATCTTCCGGTGTCCACAGTCTATAAACTAAAAGAGTCGGATCCTGTCCTGCCTGTCCTGCCTGAGGATTTGGTACTTCTATGAGTGGACATATTTCTTCCTCACTCATAGCTTGTGATTTCCTATTTATTTCACATAGTTCAATCTCCCTTCTCAAGTCGCGTGTTTGAGACCTTGTCTCGATAGGATCCCTGACAAATGGTTTTGATGCTGTTGAAACAGCTGGGTATAGCGGAGGTGGATCAGCTTGTCCACTCGCTTCATATTCTGGTAAGGGCAGCGGAGGGGGCGAAGGAGGGGCTGTTGCTATTACCAAGTTATTATCTTCTTTGTCTAAAAACATCGTTTTTGAATTTTTCATCTTTTGTTCCCTGCGATTTTCTTCCTCAAGCCACCTATGCGCCTGAGGGACTCCTAATTGTCATTGCTTTTTAATTGACCTTTTGTGTCTGTTTTAAGTTGCCTGACAAGTTTAATAAGTGCGAGTTTATCTAAATTACCATCGAATTTATACTTATCAATCCATTTTTTATAATACTTAACATTGTCGGCACGATGTAATTGCATATATTTCGCATCTTTAGTTAGGGGCGGGTCCCGGGAACTTTTCGTGCACCGGTTTCCCATCGTTGCCTTAGCTAAGTTGTAAATTGTTACGTAACCCTTCTTATCACGTGGTACCACAGTTCTATACCTTTTCACAGTTTATCTAGAGTAACTGCCTACCTATTCTGTTTCGCTGATCTATGACAAAAACAGTAACCCCTTTTTTGTCCCTGATCTGCACATGCAAATCTTCCTGACAAAAACAGTTCTGTAACTAGTCCCTGATCATAGAACAGAAATAAGGTAATTCCTCCTTACCTGACCCTCCGTGAGTTGATTCATCGGATCGTTGACTCGTCCTCCAATCCCAGATCAGAAACAGTGGCTGGCCTCTTTTGAACGACAATTCAGTCGGAGGTCTTTTAAAAGAGAAGAGCCGATTTGGCCTCTTCTCCATACGGATGCATGCCACCGGGCCCAATTCTGACCTAGGCCTAGAATGAGAGGTACTTTCCGGTCCAAAAGACCAAACTGTCAAAGGAAGAAATATACTTTAAAAATGATCAAAACACGGTAGGTTCAGGTTAAGGCACTTTAATCTTGCAGCAAGGAGACAAAAACGTGCTATTACAGAGTTTGTCTAACTAGAAACAGGAAATACTTTCATTTTTATACATTCTCTAACTTGTCATGGCCTACTAAGCTGACGTAACAGATTACCACCTTTTTCATCATCATCTGTTGACCATCATTCCCATGAATTTCTGCTGATTTAACAATTTTTGTGAGAAACTTCCTGAGGAAAACAACATGGCCTTGATTACTACCAGTTAAATACATGTTATGTTACCATTCAAGGCACTATGGCTAATTCAAGCACAAAGCTAACAGTTCATTTCTCTAATAATCCTTTGTCTATTTTATCTCTAAGCTACTGCAGCTGCACATGTTCTCATGCTTCAAACAGAGCTGATTGTTTAAAATCATTACATTTACTGAATATAGTATTGTTCATTCATTCGTTCCTGACCTAGCAGATAAGCACCTGCTTCTCAAGTACATTTCCAAAAGGCATAAACATGAATATTGCTGTGCTAGCAGTTACTAGGTCAGAGGGCATCTTGCAAGTTTCAGAAAGCATACTGCAGTTTTCAAAAGGCATCTTTTTCAGTCTCATATGAAACTCAATTTATATATAACACAGCATGAAAAATAGAATGAAAAGCGTATTAAATCACTTGGCTATTAATTGGTATTAAGCATACACACATTAATACATATTTTTCTAACACTTGACAAATACCAGCTGAAACATTCATTCCTCAAAACTCATGAAGATGATACTTCATATGACAGGTTGTTTGTTCAGTTTTGTTTGTGACTTCTGTAATGAGTGCAGATATATTCAAATCTCATTCAAAATGCCATACACAAATGTCTGAGCCACACAATATGAATCTTTACAATCTAAAACAAATGAAAACTAAAACCTACTTCTCTAGAGGGTCAAGTCCTGGAGCTGCACTATTTCAACTCTTCCTAATTAAATATTCTAACCCTATGTCAAACACCTAAGGCTGCGTGAGGTCAGTTAATTTTCAGTCATTTTGTAGTTCTGTCTTTTCATGTTTAGTGCTGGGAGTAGAAAGAATATACTGAAATATATGTTGCTGGTATCATTGATTTGGGATGCCTCACAGCAAGGGGTTCCCCTGTTCGATCCTCGGCTGGGGTGCCTTCTGTGTGGAGTCTGCATGTCCTCCCTGTGGTCGCATGGGTTTCCTCCAGGTGCTCCAGTTTCCTCCCACATCCCAAAGACATGCTGTAGGTGGATTGGACACTCTAAATTGGCCCTAGGCATGAGAGTGTGTGTGTGCCTGTTATGGAAGGTTGGGTGCCGGGCTGGCAACTCAACACTGTAAAACTCCACTGCCAATCATGAGCAACAGGTGATCCGCTGTGGCGACCCCTAACCAGGAAAAGCCGAAAGAAGAAGAAGGACTTATCATTGATTTGGGAATCATTAGAATAAGTGAAAATGCAAGTCCTTTGGCAATGTTTATTCATTTCATTTTACTTTAATCTGTTTCCAAAGTAGCACACTGCTTACAATAGACCATTTGCAGGTACAACCTAGGTAAAAAAATTACAAAAAATAAAACAGAATTAATTCACAAAATCACAGAAGGCAGAGAATCCTATAGATAGTTGAAACAACAGAAAAATATTATTAAGACAGTAGATAAACAAATGTGATTTCATGTTAGTAGTAAATATGGAAGGTAAGTAGTGGGTGAAAACAGAAGATCAAAATAGAAGTCATGTGGGGAGGGGTGTTAGGTAATGTGTCCAGTGAAAAAGTAGCTGCAGAAAGATTTTTGATGGAGGTGTCTTTTAAGTTGTGCTCTGAAAGTGGGGAAAAAGGAGATTTCTGTTTGTTGAGGGGGGAGGGATTACTCTTACAGACTCACCTTTTTATTGCATTCCAATGAAACAATGATTGATATCAGCCTTATTACCTTTACTGCATTGCTTCCAGTACTATAAAAAGTGTGAACTAACAGCCTAATTTGCAATAAACCTACTGTAGTCATGAGCATTTACAAAGCAAACTCCCTCATTTAGTATCAATTTACTACAGACCAGCACACCATAAAAGCACAATAGCTGGGCTAACAGCATTGATATCGTGAAGTCATGGATCTGCCCCTTTCCCTTGCAGGAACCATATCAGCACTTCCTCATGGCTCACGCCCACAAGAAGGTTTGATATTCAGTGTACGGCGGTTGTGTTTCAAACCCCAGTATTGTAGTGTGATGGCATGAGGATCTTGTACTATATTGGACATGATATGCCAGTCCTCAATAAGGTGATAGTAAAGCAAAATCCTTAACATTTATATGTATAAATATACTATCCAATTCTCCAAATAATGGAACTAACCAAACATTTTCCTGGTTCATTTCAAATGCAAAACATAAGTTTATTTATTTATTTTATTGACATTTGTTAACCGAGTTAGTCCAGCTGAGCCAGGGGCCCATTTTTATTGGAGACCTGAGAAGAAAAACTTCAGAAATAATACAAGTAATTATGATATTTACAAAATAGTAAAGTAGGGTCACAGAAATATAGTACAAGTCAAAAATGTGTGCACAAAAGTACAATGCACAGGTAAAATAACAGTGAAGTACAAGTTCCAAAATTTGAGAACAACATAGCATAGGCCAAATAACAATTAAAAGGTTTAAAGAATATTACACAAAGGAGTACAGTATGAATACAGTTTGCTAGAGCAAGTACAAGGAGGATGAAGAGTTGGTAGGGAAAAGCAGCTGTGATGAGACGAGAGGAGACTGGCTCAAGTGGGGGGGGGACAAGGGCATGACCGAGTCTTCAGGAGAAAAAGTCATGTTCTTTCTTAAACAGGTATTTATGCTGAATGTTTTTATGTTGAGCGGGACTGAGATCCAAACATGGGCTACAGAGCATTTGTAAAGGGTCTTACGAATGTTTTTGCTGGGTTTGTATAACTGAAGGAGGTGTTTACTGGCAGGTGACGAGGGGGGGGTTTATAAAAGGGACTAAATTGGAGATGGAGGGACAGAATGAGGGTTCATATAGGATAGAGTGTGCAGTACGAACCTGGGGTATAAATAGCTGTTTGGAGAATTCAGGCCATTGGAGTGACTTAAGGGCAAGACAGTGGTGAGATATGTAAGGAAGTTTGGCAGCAAATCTGGCAATTTTGTTGTAAGTTTGCTCTAGTTTAGTGATAGATGTTTGAACATGAGTAAGGACAGGGGCAGCATAAGAGGGCATGGTAGGAGTAGGCCTGAGGGAGGGAGGGTTTGGAGAAGGGTGACAAAAATTTTTGATTATGAAAGAGAAGTCCAGGTTTCTGGTGGGTCTTTTTTATACTTTGTTGAATATGAAAATCAAATTTTAATTCATCCTGAATGATAACTCCAAGTAGTTTAGTATGGGGTTCATGTTTAATAATGGTGTTGTTGAGAGAGGATATAGAGAAAGAGGCTTTGTGCTGAGCAAATGCTTTATGGAGGAAGAGAAGGAGTTTGGGTTTTTTGGATTTAATATGAGTTGGTTATCAGAGAGCCAGGTTTCAACAGAGGAAAAGGTATGTTGAGTGAGAGTTAGTAGATCAGGCATGTTCTGGGCAGATGTAATGAGGGTGGAGTTTTCAGCGTACTGTAGAAGTATACAGAGGTAAGTAGCAGAGTTAAGTTTATTAGTGACTATATTAAACAGGAGGGGGCCCAGAATTGATCCTTGGGGAATGCCAGTACTAACAGGGAGGAATGGAGAGAGGACAGTTTGCCAGTGGACAGATTGCTGCCTGCTGGAGAGACAGCTAGAGAACCAGTTGATGGAGGAGGTACAGAGATGTAGGTCTGAGAGTTTAGTTAGAAGTTTTGAATGAGAGACAGTATCAAAGGCCTTTCAACGATCGAGGAAAAGACGGGACGAGGAGGTTATTGTCACGGGCTTCAGCTATTATTTGGGTAAATGACTAATACAGTAGAAGTGCTATGGTGGGGCCTAAAGCCATTTTGGGTAGGAGTGAGGAGATTGTAATTGGGAAGGTGTTTTGTCATGTGACCAGTGGTGATGAGGAAGGAAACAATAGCAGACATGGGAGAAATTTGTCTCCAGTGGATTTAATTAACCAAAATGGATTATATCCCTCGAGTAATGGCCCCGAGAGAAACAAGAAAATTCAGACACCACAGTGATAAAGAAACTACAGGTACTCTTTTTTTTATTCGGGGCCTGATGTGAGACCTAAGACTTTGAATAACATAACTACTTCTATGCAGGTTACAGTCACAAATGACAATGGCCATGAGTTAATCAGGGAAATTGCTAACAATTTCAGACTTTGGAACATCATCAAAAAAATGTATTCCTTTCAAGTACAGGAGAGTTTGGAAAGGCTGAATGCTGATTTTTTTTACATTGTGAATGTAAGAAGCATTTCAAATCCTTAAGAAATATGGTGTTTCATTTAGAAAAAAGACTATTTAAGTTCAATAGTGTACAAATTGAGATTTCATATTTAAAAGAGTGTATAAATTTGAAAGTTATCCCACAGGGCTTGGGGGTTTATAAATTTCCTTTTGGTTTGATTTATAATGAAGATATCATAAAAGATTTTGTTGGGATGTTTGATCAGTGGGGTTTAGAATATTTACAAAAAGGCATACACTATAATGAAAAAATGAGGGATACTCTCAGTCAGGAGAGAGAGGAGTTAAACAGTAAGATTGTAACAGATCTACTGTTTGACCAGTACAAGGGGCTTTATGAGAGGGTCCTTGATAAAGTAGAGAAAAGATGTAATGCACTATTTCATAAAAAGAAGCGTAAGTTAGATAGGGATATTCAACAGTATAAAAACAATACAACATATTCCGTTTCCTGGATGCTATCCTGACCTGCAGGTTATAAACGCCAAATGGATATGGTGCACCATGAATACATCAGCACAGGAGATTTGGAAGTAAATGGGTAGGAGGCCATAGGCAGTCCCTATCCTGGTTTACAAGACGGTACCAATTCTGATGATATCCATCAGGATTTTCCACTACCCAGGTGCTTGGGAAGGCTAGCAAACAGGAGAGCAAAGAAAGAGAATTATTATCTCAGTTTCACCATTTCACTATAGAAATGACATTTTCATTGGGGGAAGGGGAAGAACAGGAACTAATCAACAGTGGGGACCCAATTTTACACACCCAAAACGGGTACAAAATTTACAATTACAGCGATAAGATCATCGCTTAAGAATTTTTTTACCTTATTTTTAAAACAATTCAAATTTGTACCCAGGAGAAGGGTTGACATAGCAGATATCTTAAAGGAAATCAAGCTATATACTAGAAATTGAACCTCAGTATCTTTTTCTCATAGCAGGGGAATGGAACAGAGATGATTATAAACAGTGGTCCAGGAACACTTAGGAAGAGAAGTACTTTTAATCCACCCCTTCACCCATTATTGGGTACCTTTGAGAAAATAGTAACTGAGAACATCTATAATCTTTGGGTAGGTAAAGAAAATTTCCCCAGTAATTTAACTAAGGAGAAAAATTCCTTACTGAACCAGCTGAGGGGGGATCCAACTATACGTATCATGGCACCCAACAAGGGGGGAGGGATGGTCCTCTACAATACAGAGGACTCATCCAACATCATGAACAGCATTTTTTTTGATGAAGATACCTATGCACAGGTTTCTAAAAATCAAATCAATATATCTCATAGTAGGAATGATTCCTATTTAGAAGAATACGTCACAAGTCAATGCATTAGTTTGGACATCTATGCATTTTTATTTCATAGTAACCCCATTGTGCCTGTAATTTTTGGAATACCTAAGGTGCATAAAAGTATCACTGCACCACCTTTCAGGCCTATTGTATCAGGTAATAGTTCTAAAACCCATCCAGTAGCAGTATATGTTGACCAACAGGTCAAGCATGTGGTTGAGAATGCTCCACATTTTGGTGAAGGATTCCTGGAAATTTCTGGAGCAACTCAAAAAAGAGCTTCAGTCTGCAGACTTGTTATTTTTGACCATGAATGTCAAGGATGTCTTCACCAGTATACCTAAGGTGGAAAGATTAGAATTATTTGAGGAAACTCTTTTTCATGTTCCAGAATGACCCATGAGCAAATAACCCTAATTTGTGAAATAATGGCCCTAATTTTAGAAAACTATATATTGTTTAAAGGGAAATATTTTCAACATGCTAAGGGAGTAGCTATGGGGGCAGCTTGCACCCCTGTATATGCCAACATGTCTCTTCTGGGCTAGGAGAGGAGAAATGTTTTTAACAGCAAGTTTTGGTGTCACATACATCTGTACATTAGATATTTGGACAACATATTTATTATGGAAAGGTAAAAGGGAGAGAGTGGACAATTTTATAAGATTTTTGAACCAGAGTATCAATTTTTTTAGAATTCCTCTATAGATGTCATGAGAGTGAGCTAGAGTATTTAGATACTAGAATTACACATACCAACGATGAATTTAAATCAAATGTATACTGTATGAGTACATGTTGTAACTCTTACTTGTATTTTTCTATTAGTCACTCCATCAGGCAAAAGACAAGTCTGGTCAAACGACAAGCCATACAGGTGGCAAGAATGACCTCACACTTTGAAGACCTCAAGGAAGAATTATTCAAAGTTATAGAAATGTTTTGTGAGAGGAGCTCCCCAAGAAATTTGGTAGAAGACATTGTTGATTAGGTTTTAAAAAAGTAGGGGGTTAGGTATTAGCTGCTTCTAGGGAAAGGTCCACTTAGTGAAGTCCACCATGACAACGAGAGTATGGGCTTTGGTAAAAAGTATGTGAAGGCATGTCTCATTCAATATAATCATGTATCAAGGGGGATAAAGGACATCATAAACAGGAACTGGAACATCTTTAGAGTCGATCCAAAAGTGAATAGTATTGTAGGTGACCAGCCTTTCTTCATTACAAAAAACAGTATAAACATTAAGAGGTTTTGGAAAATAGAAGTACTGTTATTGGGGCCAGTGGGGTAGGTGCAAGACCTTATGGCTCATGCAACTAGTGTGGCTACATCCATAAGAATGTGGAGATTAATTTAGAATTTTAAACACACACCAAAATAGTGTATTTGGCAAATTGTGACACCTGTGCAGCATTTTATGTTGGGAAGACTGAGTGAGCACTTAGAAATAGGATTTACGAACATTTGTATGATCTCAAACATAAAAAAGAGACTAATGCTTTATACAAACATTCGCTAAGCATTTAAAAAAAATCACTTTTGGCATTATCAAACAGATGTTGATAAATCCTAGTGGTGGGGATTGGCAAACCTTGCTAAATAAAGGGGAAACACAGTGGCAATTGAGACCACCTGCAAATTTCCCACCAGGTTTAAATGAATTTATTTCAATAATTCCTGTTCTAAAGGAAAAAGCAGACAGGCTATAGTAGGGGTAGTGGAGGGACAAAGATTTTATTTGGAATGTGTTAAACTAACAGTTTTATAATGGTCACAAGTAAACAGTGGTATTCCATTTATCGGGTGTATGCCACATAATCGTAATCCCAAAATATTGAACACCATAAGCTCGAACTTGGAATGTTGAAATGTGATATAATCAAAAGCTCAGAACAGTGAATTTTTTCCCAGGGAAAACATTTGCTGTTCCAAGAAACACACACACACACACACACACACACACACACACACACACACACACACACACACACACACACACAAGCACACCAAAAAAAGTAATCCACACATATACACTTAAATTCCTACTTCTAACCCTACACTAAACTGTACATGCACTACTATCTATCCTTACCTTAACCTAAACCCTAACCCTAAGGTCCATAACTATTGCACATTCACCTTACCTGCTCCCTAACCCTAAGGTCCATAACTATCGCACACTCAACTTACCCGCTCCCTAACCCTAAGGTCCCTAACTATGGCACACTCACCTTACCCGCTCCCTAACCCTAAGGTCCCTAACTATCACACACTCACCTTACCCGCTCCCTAACCCTAATGTCCCTAACTATGGCACACTCACTTTACCCGCTCCCTAACCCTAAGGTCCATAACTATCGCACACTCAACTTACCCGCTCCCTAACCCTAAGGTCCCTAACTATGGCACACTCACCTTACCCGCTCCCTAACCCTAAGGTCCCTAACTATCGCACACTCACCTTACCCGCTCCCTAACCCTAATGTCCCTAACTATCACATACTCACCTTACCCGCTCCCTAACCCTAAGGTCCTTAACTATCCCATTCCCACACTCACTTTAACCCGGTCCGTTCACACACTTACCTTAACCTGGTCCATATCCTTCTCACCACAGTGGAGAAAATAGCAAAGCGGCAGAAACAGCCCACCAAATTCTTTCCCTGGGAAAGAATTTGATGTTGTGCAGCTTTGCTATTTTCAGCGTTCACTGTTTTGGGTTCGATATTATAGCATTCTACATTTTACTACTTCGATTTTATAATATAAACCCAATTTATCTTATTTTTATTTTCATTTGTATTTCCATGGGGGGGTTTTCCCTTCAGGTAAAATATGGAAAAGATTGACAAATGGACCATGTGATCAGTTAAGATTGTTCTCTACCGGTAGCGGTCTAACCAATGGGAAAAGTTTTTTAATTATTTAAACCATTTTTAACATGTTTTAGTAGATTCTGATGAAGTCGCCTGTTTGTCATGTATGAAAGCACTTAATTTGTTTGTTTATTTAAGTGTGGTATTAAAACCAATTCATCCTCCATTATGTGCAGTTCATTCTGTTTTGGTTTTAGTGTTTATTTTGTGGACTGCACTTTCGTAGCACCTTTTTGTGGTTATAAGGTGTTTGAGTAGCTGAACATGGATGCACTTTTCCAAGATTTTGTATAGGGGGGACAGAATAACAAGTGGTCTAAAGTTAGAGGGATCTGTAGAGTTGTTGCCTTTGTGAAGAGGGATAGTATAGAAGGATTTCCAAATGTCTGGGACCAAGGCTTCTGAGATGGAATGGTTAATAAGAACAGACACAAGGTAGCCGATGGATTGTGTAGGAAATGAGGAGGTAGTTGGTCTGCTGAGGGAGAACAGAGTTTAAGTATATTAAGGAGAGATTTAACTGTAGTAATTGGGACTGGTTGGAAAGAAAAAGCATTGGGGAGAGTTTTGTTATGGGGTAGTGGAGGTGTTGAGTGAGACGTACTGTTATATGTATTAAGTGTGAGGTTTTGAATAACATCTATAAAATAGTTGTTAAGGAGGGAGGCAGTTTCAGAAGCAGTGCTGTTTGGAAAAGGGTTGGGAGTACTGGGGTTACCTGGGTAGAGTAGGTTGTTGATGGTGGTCCAGAATTTTTGTGGATTTTTGTGTGAGCTATTTGGTTAGAGGAAAAAAAGCTCTATTGCCTTTGTTGACAAGTTTTTTAGCCAAGTTTCTGAGCTCTCTGTATGTCTGCAGTTAGAGAGGGGATCTGTTTTTAACCCAGGCTTTCCAGGAAGAATCTCTTTTGTGCATGATTGAGCGGGTTTGTTTCGTTAGCCAGGGGGCATAGTTGGATTTGATTCAGATTTTTCTGGAAGGAGCAACAGAATCAAGTGTGTCAAGGAAAATCTTATTGAAGGAATTTACTGCCTCATTGAGAGGGAGGTGATGGAGGAAGGATCAATTAATGCTCCTATTAATTATTATTATTATTATTATTTAATTAAAGTTCCTTGTCTTGGGTGACTTAAATATTTACTCCAATCAGTTTTATGACACATATTCCATTTCCCACCCATGAATTGTTAAGGGTTAGTTCAGCTAATCATTTTACCTTGCAGAACTGAGAAAGTTTCTATAAAGAAAGTATTCTGCTTTGAAAGGTTATCTCCTTCCTAGACATGTAAGAGTTATGAGTGACAAATTTAGGGATCATTTGCTAGGCTTTGCATTCTGGCTTCACAATGACTAGAGATAAATAACTAGAGATAGATAAAGAGATAGATAGATAGATAGATAGATAGATAGATAGATAGATAGATAGACAGAAAGATAGATAGATAGATAGATAGATAGATAGATAGATAGATAGATAGATAGATAGATAGATAGATAGATAGATAGATAGATAGATAGATAGATAGATAGATAGACAGATAGATAGATAGATAGATAGATAGATAGATAGATAGATAGATAGATAGATAGATAGATAGATAGATAGATATTAAGCTGGCTTCTTTTGTTGTTTCATTTACATACATTATATACATTGAGTTTTTAGCTGGACTGGATGTTGCTTTGAAATTCTTTACCAATATGTTCTTTCATTTCAACTCAATTGCTCCTGTCCGTCACATGGACCCAGTGTTCTCATCTCACTTGTGGGTTACTTGTGATGTCAAATATCTCATGCCCTAACATAACAAAGCCCAATGGTATATTATATGGAGACAACTCCCAACAACATTGAAAAGTTTTGAACACTAAGAAATTAAAATCCTGCCTGTGCAACAGTAAAAGAATTTAGATGAATTCCATTACTTGCATTCTGTCATAAAAATTATAAACCACATTTCTAATAATATGCCATTCCTGCTTAATGTTGAGAAACTAGCAGTTTACATCACTCGACTACTGCCAACATAGCCAATTAATTCTGACAGTTTTTGTCCAGATATGTCTCTCTGTCTCTCTGTCTCTCTCTCTCTCTCTCTCTCTCTCTCTCTCTCTCTGTCTCTCTCTCTCTCTCTCTCTGTCTCGCTCTCTCTCTGTCTCTGTCTCTCTCTCTCTCTCTCTCTCTCTCTCTGTCTCTCTCTCTCTCTCTCTCTCTCTCTCTCTCTCTCTGTCTCTCTCTCTCTCTCTCTCTCTCACTCTCTCTCTGTCTCTCTCTCTCTCTCTCGCTCCCTCTCTCTCTCTCTCTCATTCTCTCTCTATCTCTCATTCCCTTCAAGTGTCTGCCTAACAGCCAGAGTACTTCTTCCTTAAGTTAAAATTCTACATTGACCCTTTTCATCTTGTCTGGAAAGGTTTTAAGAAACTAATCCCCCCCCCTTATCCTGTCTTTCATACATAGCCCTCAGAATGTCTTAGGTTGGATGCAGATTTTATTGCCCCCCCCCCCCCCTGGTCATCAGTAATCAGAATATTCAAGAGTTCCTCTCCACCGCTCTCTCTCTACAAGACAACAATAATTGATCATTTCAGCCAGATTTTATTTCCTGTACCTCAGGTCTGTGTCTAAACACTTCAGTGTCTGTTTCAAAAGCATGACTTTGTAAGAAACCTTCAAGGAAGCTATATCCTACTGATTTTGGCTTAATGGCATTTCTTTCCCAAATAAACAGTCCAGCTGTGTTTTAAATGTATGCTGGGAACTGGCTACCTTTATCTCAGTAGAGAGTTATTTTCAATTGTCACTCTAGTAGAGAAAAAATTACTTTTAAAACTGGGAATAGGTTCATCAGTTTCCAAACTTAAGTTGTCATTCATAGATATTAAGTTAAGTGAAAGAAGTGATAACTAAGAGTTGTACCCAGGACCTTGTCCTTCAGACATCTGAATGCTCAAAGTAAATCCACCCAGAACACAGTATGTAATGCACTGGTAAAGTATTGCTAGATAATTTTCCAATTTAAGTATGCAACATAATAGTATTTTAATATGCAGCTGTTCCAATAGCTTTTCACTTAAAATCACAAACTAGGAACAGTTTATAACTGAATATCCAAATTTGTTGTTCAACAATTATGCTACATAAGCATGTCACAGTTGTTTCTGAGATATTACCTTTATTGATAAGAACCATTGACAGGCCACAGTCACCATTACATTATGACAAACTGCATTATATTCATTTTCTGTAAGGGGTGGGCAAATGACCTCTGTTGGGGTGAATGCTGATTGACTACTAGTTATACACTGAGCAATAATCATGGCATATGTAAAATGTAAAAAAGAAAAAAAAAGAAAAAATTGTTAAAGTAACAGAGTACATGCAGTTATAATTCAAACTAGATCTAACTGCGGTATGTATGACATTCCCCACCTCAACTTTACTAGAGGAAATTACCTTGTTAGACCCCAGATGTAATCCTGAAGGCTGGTACAACATAACCTACTTCCTGTACATTACAGATTGTAAAATGCTAATTTAGATTTGCCCATTATGTTTTCTGTTTTATTTCTGTCTGACTATTTCAGATGCTAGTGCTCAACTCTGAGAGTCTAAACAAGAAGCTTCACACTTTACAAGCTCTCCTCACTCTGGAGAATGTAGACATCTGTGCTGTTAATGAGACATTGTTTGAAGCAGCAGAATGTACTCTGGCAGTGGAAGGCTACAGTACATTCCACGCATTTAGAACAACAGCAGCACAGACAGGGGCTAAATGCACAGGTGCTTCAATCTACAATAGCAAGAAATATAACTCAAGGTTGGTTAAACAAGATGAAGTCTGGAGTTCATCCACATCCAAGTCTCCATAGTCAAGGTTCCATAACATGTACTGGCCAGCTACAGGTCACCCTCTATGACCCACATAGCTCACAATTCTTACTTAGACCTACTAGAGGTGCTCGCCATCCAACCCAATACTCTGTTCATGGAAGACTTTAACTACCCCCTAAATAACTGGAAATGTATACGGCCTCTAACGCATAGGCAAGTTTCCTGGACTTTATCAAAACAAACTCCCTGGACCAGATAACTCGCACTCCAAACAGAAGCTCAAACATTGGACCTAGGTGTCACCAACATAGGAGAATGTTGAACCCCCCTCCCTATCACAACATCATTGGTGAGGTTAGACCACAAAGCTGTCTCCCTTGAAATAAAAAATGAATCCAGAAAACTCAACTAAACTCATTACAGTTAGGAGCTATTCTAAAACAAAGTACTTCCTAATCCCTATTAAGAGAAAAGTGTTTGTCAAAAGTCACTGCTCCCCAGCCCTGAGAATACAGCTACCTATCGATAATCATTTACAGAAATATTGAGACTGCTGTACCTACCAGAAGAAAGCCCAGATCTAACACCAGAAGCAAACTACACTGGTGGAATCCTTACCTTAAAAGAGTATATGAAAAAAGAAAAAATAATCATGGCCAAAATCAAAAAGAGCAACTCTCATCGAAACAGGAGCTCTCTGATTCAACTAAATAAGAAAGTAAGAGGGCTTAGTCTAAAAAGGCTAATTACAAGGTCAGGATAGCCTCCCAGGTTCAGGATAGTCGCAAGACCTTCTTTAGCTGTGTCAGGAACCTTAAACATAACACTCAGCAGTGTGCAGAACTGGTGGTAAATGGCACAACCTTCACTGACCATGGCGATATTGTGAACCTACTGGCTGATAAATTTAGCTGTAACATCACCTTCCATCCCCCCCAACTATCTGCTCTAAAATCCCTTCTAGCATGTCCCCCCAACTATCAACTGGAAGCAGGTCCTGGTGGCACTCACTAAGGCCAAAAACATTGCTTCTCTGGGCCTCTAAAACATCCATGTTTGTCTACTAAATAGCCTAAAATATGACCTAGCAGGACCACTTGAAAGAATCCACAACTGCAGCTTCAAAACAGGTTATCTGTCAGGTGAATGGAGGGATGCAATGGTCATCCCTATTTATAAGGGTGGACCATCAACTAACCTGGGGAACTACAGACCCCTCAGCCTGAAAAGTATAATATGCAAAGCCATAAAATGAATTGTGATGAAAGTGATCAACAGGGACATTGGCAACCTAAAGACACTGGGACCCATCCTAGTTTGGCTTTGTTAGGAGAAGTCTTGCCTACTCAACCTGATAGACTTCTTTGAGAGGGTCACTAAGGCTATGAATGAGGGGAAAATAATGCATACTGCCTACCTTGACCTGGCCAAGGCATTCAATACAATATTCAACTCAGGTATTTATGTAGTTATTTATTTATTTATTTTACATTTGTTTACCGGGATAGTCCGACTGAATACATGTCCATTTTCATCGGAGGTCTAGGGAGAAAAGCTCCAAAAAGACATTCAAAAAACTGTTAAATTTTTACACTTTATAACACAAAATAAAACACAAATAAAAGGATTTTTACACAGATGTAAACAAACACAAAAACAGATACACAAACAAATTATTACATTTTTACTCAGATGGAAAATTCTAGACAGTGTTTTTAAGAATGATAGGGTATTGAACGCCTAGTAGGCTAACCTGGTATTACTGACAAACTCTCAGAACTAAGCATAAATCTATACATAACTCAATGGATTGCTGGCTGGCTAACACATGGGAGCCAAGAATTCAGAATCAATGAGTTCACCTCCAACAAAAGACTGGTCACCAGCAGAGCATCCAAGGGTTCCATGTTGGGCCCGCACCTCTTCGGCATCTTCTTCTCAGACGTCAAGGCTAATGTCAAAGGCCACTGGTTAGTCAGGTTCGCAGATGACTGTAAGTTGGGAGGTATCATAGATTCCTCCATGACACCAACATCCTTCAAAAAGGGTTTACAAAAACAAATGCCATGGATTAAAACTCAGTTTAAATACATGCATTACAGTGCCGTTTGGGAACTCTATCACCAGTGCTAATTACTCCATCAATAAATCACATCTAAGAGCTGACTCAGTAGTGAGGGATCCAGGAACATATGTAGACAGTAATCTGGCCTTCAATCAACATGTAGCCAAGATAGGAAGAAAATCATCCTATGGTATCCATCTCATAAGCAAGGGTATGGCGTCCATCACTGGGGACATTATAGTACCACTCTGCTAAGCTCTTATAAGACCAGTCATTGAGTACAATGCTCTCTTTGGCATGTACCTAGCCAGGCACTTGCAACAGCTAGAATACCCTCAAAGGTTCCTCACCAGGGGAATCCAGGGTATAAATACCCTGTCCTATACAGATCACTTTAAAGCCCAATCTCTGTACTCAGTTTCCTTCAGGTTACTGAGAGCAATCTATGCCTAGTATGTAAGGCATCCTCAGATCCAGCTGTGATGCATCTCTTGCACATCCGTAAAACAAACATAATCAGAAACACTACAGCCAAGGCCCTGAACTTTGCCTGAGACATAAATAGAACATGCTGGAGAGACTAATATGTATCTCAGAGGATCCTCAGACTGTAGATTAAGCTCCCCATCTACATGAAGCAGAGCTCATTCCTGACCCTCTTCAAATGAAACCTTGATCATTGGATGGGAAATTGCAAATTCACACCCAGTCTCGGCCCCATGTCTTTGAAGGACAGAGGTTGACAGTAAGTAAATTAATATCCAGCTAACATATCCCCCCCTTACCATACCTCTCAACTGTCCAGATTTTCACAGAATGTCCAGATTTTTGTCTCATATTTTTGGTCTGTCCCCCACAAAAGTTATGGCTTTTTGGCAAATCACTGGGATTATCTAAGGAATGAAGTCACCAAATAATGACATACATTTGAGTTTCAGAATCATCAGAAAATCTACATTAACACAATACCTGTTACTCTAGCAACTTTCTAAGTTTATAAAAGCAATATTTAAAATCTGTCCCTATTTTTGGACCTTTGTCTCCCCAATTTGTCAGGCTATATCCAGATTTCTTGCACTAAGATGTTGAGAAGTACGCACCAGACATAACCTTTAGCTACCTCCTTGCTAACATACCCTACCATATAGGCGTCGAGGGAACTCAGGGATAAAAGTGTGTTGGGTTGCATAGCTAGGCTTGTAAAGACTCTGGTGGTCATTAGCCTAGTATAAACCTATGAAACCTACGGAAAATGTATATTTTTGTGAACTGAATCTAATGACATTTACAATTAGTATGCTATAATAAAAATTAAAACACTTTTGAATGTAAAATATGGGTGCATGTATGATATCTACCCTACCATACACGTATCATTTCTCAACATTTGTGTTGACTATTACATATCAAATGGCTCACAGAGCATAATTTTCTAATGAGTTAACTCAGAAATATCTCACTTTCTTAGGACTGAAAGACAATGATCATATGCAAAGTTTATTTTTTAACTACGTCGTTTTGCTATAATTGTGCATTCATTATGTAAAGTAGGCTTTCTGATTCTGTTGTCTCCTCTTAAACTCAGTCACTATATTAGTTCATAGAGCAGAGCCTGCAGTCACCACATCAGACATCGATATTTCAGGAGCTGTGCCAAAAGGGCCTACAACTACAAGTTTACTGAGAATTTTTTCAGTGTTTAATAGTCTGTGGTTAGTACATCTTACCTCAATATTGCAGAAGCTCTGCCACAAGACTCTACACCTACACATTTACTGAGAATTCTGTCACTGCTTAATAGCTTGTGGTTAGTACATCTGACCTCGATATTGCACTAGCTCTGCCACAAGGCGCTACACCTACAAGTTTACTGAGAATTTTGTCATCTTTAATGTAAACATGTCTATCATGAAAAATATTGCTGTGTATTACCTTTAATCAGTTAAATGCATGTTTGCTCTATGATTGAAAGTCTCTGTAAAATAGTCAGTGCACTCTAAGGACCTCTAACTAAGCTGATCATTGCACCCTTTTGCTTGACCAGTAGACTATACTGCGTATATTAGCTATTGAGATTCAGGAAATGAGAGACAACCTGTTTTTCTTGCAACTCTTTGTTAATTGCTGTGTTCCGACTAAAAATAATTGTTCTCACTTATAAATTGACCTGAGGATGGGAAGCTTGCTTGACTTCACTTCACTCCCCTAGCCTGCACCCAATTTCTAGTTCCCCTCTTACCCTAATATTATACTTCCTACGTACATATTTCACTTGTGACTCTTATTCCAACCCCTCTTACTCTAATATTATACTTCCTACGTACATATTTCACTTGTGACTCTTATTCCAAAACCCTCGCCAAATGACCTTACTACTTCTATGCATACATTTCTGTTTCTTGTTTCCTGTTTTCCTATCTCTATTTAATTTTTAGACCCATTCCCTACTATCTTTTTCCCTCTCATACTGCTTTGGACTATATCAGTTTATAATCACAACCCTCCCTAATAGTACCTATTTATTGCCACATTGCATCTTTTTCTTTTCCTGAATAAATCCTCATTTTTTCTTATTTTGACTTCATTATTATAGTCTAGCATTAATACCCCTCTATTCCTTACATTCCAGAGAAGATATCAGGACAACGTACATCTCTTCTTTTACAGAAAACACTTCTCTCCTTACCTGTCCTCTTCCCTTTTCAGAATCCGCCATCACTGAATCTCATACTGCCCTGCGACTTCCTGTTTTCTTCTTCAGTGCTACTTCCTCATAACCCGACATCTATAAAATACAGATTCCTGTACTAGTTAGGCTAACCTTCTGCTTATCCTTTATTATTTTCCTCCAGCTTTCATCCTACCATGACTCAATAATGTCTTGTAGTATCTCTCCAACTGTATCCCAACCACGTATCCATACTTCAACTTCACACTCTCCACACCTTGCACCAAACCTATTTCATGTACTGTCCCTCACCTTTATTCCAAATATAGGCTGATGAATTGCACCTCAACTCAAACCAAAACAAACTTAATTGCAAGAATCCCCTATAAAAAAAAAGTATGCTTAATTCCCCCAATATACGAAAGTCCTTCTAGAAGGAGATATACACCATAATCCTGGCACTGTCTATCACAACGAACACAAAGGTAATTCTCTCCCACACAATTTTCTAACCCAACAACAGCAAATCCACAACCCTGGTGATCTAATTTTTGCCGCTATAAATATTAGAAGCATAAGAAATAAAACTGTTGACCTGCATGCCTGGATTACCCCACATAAGACTGAAGCTCTCGCTGCAACTGAAACTTGGCTTAAACACAGCATAAAAGACTCTGGAGTTATACCTCCTGGCTATAATATGATTCATAATGACTGTATAAAGAGGAAAGGTAGTGATATTGCTTAAATATTTCCCAAAATTATAGATACTTAAAAAATCTTATCCAAAACAGTTTGGATCCTCAAATCAGGTGATAATTTCTGCAAGCAACATCCAAGTAACTTCAGATACTAAAGTTTATATTAAAAATAATTATACAAACTGTACTCAAAGCACAAAGACAACAGAGAATTAGTAATAATGTGCTGAGAACACTTCAGCATGTACTTACAGTATCATTATATTTAATATTCACTAAGGTAAGGGAAGATTCTTCAAGATCGGAGACATCAATTTGTTAAACCCATTTTTAAGGAAAAGGGGAACTGGACAATGCCAAAGTCATGTGACCATAAGTCTGGTTTCTTGTTATGGAAAATAATTGAAAATTTTGTTTTGGTAAATCATTGTCAGAACAGGAAAGGTTGTGAATTGAAACCATACATCGGCATGCGTATGTTGAAATTAGATCTATAACTACCCATGACATGATGTTTTATAATATAATAAGAGGTATAAATGAAAAAATTGTGCTATGATGTAATTTATATAGATAATTTAAGCATTTGATAGAGTCATACACAAAATATTGATCAATAAATTAGAACAACAAGGTACTGGTGTAATATTGATAAGATGGATAGATGTATTGTTTACAGATAGGACATGGCAAGTATCATACAGCAAATGGACAGGTGAAATTTGAGGTTACAGTCAGAGTGTCCCACAGGGCTCTGTCCCAGACCCATACATGTTTAGGCAGCATCGTTCAGCTTTTTTTTCTTCTGAGGTGCTCTGTAGTCTGTATGCAGATGACTTAAAATGGGCAAACTAATTGCATCTGTTACTGATAGGCTATGTCTGCAAAATTACTTGACTAAATAGACTGTTTAGGCACATGAGAATAATATGCTGATAAATACATCAAAAACTAAGCATATGCAAAAGATAAGAACTTCCGATCTGGCATGAATTGTGTAAAGACACAAACATTCGTGGCTCCATTCAATAACAAAGGAAATCAGATGAAAACTGCAAGGAGATTGCTAAAATGGAGATACAAAGTGTTGCAGAACAAGGTTAAAAAAGAAAGGCACACAAGGCATACCAGTAAACGAAAAAAAAAAACTGAGAAAGCAAAGAGAAGAGATGAAAGAAATGGCAACGGGGAGCAACACAGCGGCGTCCAACGTGAACAAATCGCAGCATAAAAATATCATAACGAAGATATAGAAAATGAGCAGTATATTAGAATACTAGATAAAAAGTCACAATGGGATGTAGAGAGAGAACATGAGCTGTAAACAAACAGACAGAAGTTATCCAAACACTTATAAATGAAAATAAAATCCTAAAACCAAAAGTTGAAGTTCCAGAGGTAAGGATGAAACTGCTACACACTGCCCAAACTGAGCAAGAAGACAGAGCAGTTAAGAAGCATTTTAGACTGGTTGGAATACCAGAAAATAAAGAAGGATGGGACTGTAAAGGCTTTGTAAAATCACTACTAGCAGAATGGACAAAAGCTATCTATGGAAAACATCGATAAACAACAACAGGAGGAGTGCATAGCACTGCATGAATACTAGGAAGGGGAACACATGGCAGGCCAAGACAAATAAGCCCATGCATCACAACCCATGGACTGAAAGAAAGGCCTAGTATAGCGATATAAGCCAGGAACAGAATGGTTTTAATAAGCCCATGCATACCTGTGGACTGAAAGAGAGGCCTGGTATAGTGATATAAGCCAGGAACAGAATGGTTTTAATAAGCCCATGTATCACAACCTGTGGACTGAAAGAAAGGCCTGGTATAGCTATATACACCAGGAAGAGAATGGCTTTAATAAGCCCATGCATCACAACCCATGGACTGAAAGAAAGGCCTAGTATAGCGATATAAGCCAGGAACAGAATGGTTTTAATAAGCCCATGCATACCTGTGGACTGAAAGAGAGGCCTGGTATAGTGATATAAGCCAGGAACAGAATGGTTTTAATAAGCCCATGTATCACAACCTGTGGACTGAAAGAAAGGCCTGGTATAGCTATATACGCCAGGAACAGAATGGCTTTAATAAGCCCATGCATCACAACCCATGGACTGAAAGAAAGGCCTAGTATAGCGATATAAGCCAGGAACAGAATGGTTTTAATAAGCCCATGCATACCTGTGGACTGAAAGAGAGGCCTGGTATAGTGATATAAGCCAGGGACAGAATGGCTTTAATAAGCCCATGCATCACAACCTATGCACTGAAAGAGAGGCCTGGTATAGTGATATAAGCCAGGAACAGAATGGCTTTAATAAGCCCATGCATCACAACCTGTGGACTGAAAGAGAGGCCTGGTATAACGATATAAGCCAGGAACAGAACGGCTTTGTGGAGAAACAAGGGTACATATCAACCAAGACTTCTCAACCCACACCAGAAGAAGAGAGCAGCTTATTTTTATTTTCAGAAATTAGCAAGAGAGAAAGGAATAAAGTATCAAATCCTAACATCCACTGATATTTAGACAAATGATAGCTCAGACGTTGGTAAAAAAAGATTTGGACAAAGGAACACAGGCAACCTTGGCAAGAAACATGTATGTAGACAAAGTAGGCTCCAAAATGCAGAAGACCAGAGAAGAAAGCAAAAAGAAAGGAAATAAAATGACAACTTCCTCATATTCAAAAAAATACTAGCCTTATATTGTAAATGTTTTACGAAAACGTATGTTAGTCTATGCATTTGAATTGAACTGGTTTCATTTATTGATTTTTCCTGCAGGCCAAATGTAAATAGCGTATATAGTTATGTATGTATTAGAATTTAGAGTATGTTGTATCTGAAATACTTTTATTTGATTGAAAATAAAAATTACTTGAGTAAAAAAAAAAAATGTATACCAGACATTGAAGGAAAGAATAGACGCGATTAGTGAGAAGCCAAAATAGGTAAGTAGGGAATCTAAATTGATGAATGGACCCAAAGAAGAAACTGGAAAGACAAACAGGCACTAAGGGGAAATAAAATATAGAAATCATAACCACCGAAATAAACAAAAAATACACCATTGAAATGAGTCAGAGACTTATTGGATGCATCTCCTTAAATAAAGAGAGGAAGCTCAAATAAAGAGAGGAAGTTAGATGCTGACTTTTTAGACAGACTAGACACAGTGTATTAGGGAACATTTTGGAAAATGGACTGTAAATTGAGTCTTATTGGAAAAAGTGACCGTATATAAGGTAATATTTCATAATTTGATAAAACAGAAATGTGGAGTATAGTACAATATATGTGTCACTTGTTGAATTATGTATATGTAAGATAAGAAATGATATAATATTCTTCAGAGATGACAAGTTACAGAACTTTACTTAAGATAGTTATAATATGCAAGCAGTACAAGATAAAGATACAGATATAATAGCCTGTGATGTTTGACTAATTGAAACACTTTCTGCCTGACAAGTAGAACAAAATCGATATGTTATTGCCCTTCTGTATCAGAGCATATGATAAGCCTTTTAAATCAAGGCTTATAAATCCCAGGAGAATAGTAAACTGACTATAAACATGTCTGTTTTATTAATGCAACCTCTAAATATGTACTGTGCATCTTTATCTAAGCCCCAAAATAAGATGCCTCACGACTA
>NC_056742.1:448923260-449050760 GCF_019279795.1 Protopterus annectens
CCTTCATGATTAGGTGGGCTATATAAAATGTTTTTCTAACCACTTTGGCCACGTGGTTGTCAAATGAGAGATTGCTATCAACTTGGGTCCCCAGGTCCCTAATTACTTCTTCTGTACTTAATGGATTACCACCTATGTGGTAATTTGTGGGCACTTTGTTTTTGCCAAAGGGGATGACTATACACTTTTTGGCGTTTAGCTTGAGGCCATGGCTCTGGCACCAGTTCAGTCAGTCAGTATAGGTTTTGAATACCTGACTGTGTGATGACAGAAGCAACATGCTGTTGGGAAGAATGAATGCACCATGCACCACGGTGCCATTGGTGCTACATGCGTGAGATATTTATGCTGTTGGGAAGAATGAATGCACCACGCACCATGGTGCCACTGGTGCTACATGCGTGAGATATTTATGCTGTTGGGAAGAATGAATGCACCATGCACCACGGTGCCACTGGTGCTACATGTGTGAGATATTTATGCTGTTGGGAGGAATGAATGCACCACGCACCACGGTGCCACTGGTGCTACATGCGGGAGATATTTTTGTCTTTGGACTATGACATCATCTTACTGTGGCAAGGGCCATGCATGCCTGTAATTTCTTTAAAATACTGTTGCTATATGTGCATTTTTCATACAGTATTGTCTGCTGCTAGATAGACCCAGGCACACATGATGCATAGTGCAATCATCACTTTGAAGGAAAAATGGCAAACATGTTCAATGGATAGATAATTATGGATTCAAACACATGCCTTACTAAGGTAGCAGCATACAGAATGTAGTCTCATGTTCACACCACAGGAAACTCCTTAGTAGTTCTCATAGGAAAACCAAGTGTCATTCCATGGCATCATTGTTATCCAATAAACCATTTATGTGTGAAAAAATATGAATCTCCACTGATACACAGCAGACAGCTGGCTGACAACATTATTACCTACCTGCAGATTCACAGACGTACTAACACAATTGATTCTAAGGAGTAATGAGTGGATTTCAACAGACTATCTAAAACTCACAAGGTACAGAACACTACCTGAATCACATGCACTACACAGAATGCTCATTTGCAGCTATGACAGTGCATATTTCAATGGACAACATTACCATTCTTTTATATGTTGATGTTCTTCTCAAATTATATGAAGGTTATTGAAGTGCAACACTACTTATATGCATATACTACATGCATTAGAGGTCTTCTTTACACAGCATGACAGACACACACCCACAGACAGTAATCAAGTCATAGCTGGATTCAAACCTCTGTCCTTTGTACTTATGCAGTCTAGAGAGCACAGCATTAACAGCCAGCTCTACAGGGTAGCTCATATATGCACTTTGATGTGGTTTAGTTTTGATAGCATAAATATAACATCTCCAACTTAAAACCCAAGTCAGTAATTAAGGAACCTCAGTGCTCACCACTGACTGCAGTGTGGGGGTGTCATGGAAAACACAAGTGCACAGAACACACAAGAGTAAAATTCCACGATTTCCCTTAAGAGCACAACAGGAACACACTCCACTGGACTATATACCTCTGTCCACCACAAATGTATTCCCTTATCATAAACTTCAGAGCAATGTGTTCCAGTTTAAAACCTCTGACTCACTCACACTCAAAACAAATTCAAATCACATGCACTCAAACACTTATGGAAAACCTGACACAGATTTATAGCTGTGTCCCCTCCCCAATACAAATGGTAATGATGCCACCAGAGCTAGACAAGTCTACACTACCTTCAAAGGGTGATCAGTTATTAAAAAATGAAATATCAAAATAAATGATGGCTATGACCAGAAGCAGCCAGGTATTCAAGGTGATCTGGGGAGTATCAAACAGGTATAAGCACTCTCTAATCTCTGAAGAACACACTGATTGTCCAGCCACAATGTAAAGTAATGAAAAACATTTAATAATAAGTAAAATGATTACAAGAATGTAAATCAATAATTTTCAATAAACACCAGACACAGACAAACAACTGGTGTCAAAGTCATGGACAAAAACTAAATACCAAGAAATGCATGATAGTATCCTTTGTGAAGTCATCCATCCCTGGTAACTATCACATTAACAACACACCCCTTAGAGTTGTCCCAGTAGTCAGTGACTTATGGACACACATAGATAGTAATCTAACCTTTGATCATCATGTGTCTACAGTGGTGAGGAACTCATTCTATGTTGCACAACTTATAAACAAAGGTATGGCATCTAAGTCCAAGGAAGTCATTGTTCCACTGTATTCAACATTCATCAGACCTATCATTGAGTACAATGCCCTCTTTAGTATGTACCTAACTAGGCATTTCCAACAACTGTAATGTCCAGAGAGGTTCCTCACTAAAAGAATACAGGGCATAAATAATATGTCCTATGAAGACTGCCTTGTGACCCTATCTCTGTATTCTGTCTCCTACAGGCTTTTGAGGGGAGATCTATGCCTGGCATACATGGCATTGTCAGACACCACTCTGATGGTCCTCCTGTATATCCACAAAACAGACAGTACCAGAATTACCCGTTCTAAAGACTTAAACCTTGCCTGTGATATAAATAGGACCTGCTGGAGAGATAGAGATGTACCCTAGAGACTACCCCGTCTATGGAACAGGCTCCCCATCCATGTGAAGCAGAGTTCCTCCCTAATCCAATTCAAGTGCAACTTGGACAATTGGATGGAAAACTAGAAATTCATCCCTGGTTTGGCACCTATGTCTCTGATGCAAACAGGTAACCTGTAAATGGTTCATCTCCCAGGATTATGCTTACACTTATCAAGGATATCAGAACTTCTCAGATATTTGGGATGCATGACTAGGCTTAAAAAGGTCCTTGTGGTTGTTAGCCTAGTAAACACCTATGAACCAGAATTCAATCACCAGAAACATAGAATTAAACTGCTGGATAGAAGTCCATCATCTTAGAAAAACTCTGTCTAAATAACTAAACTTTCCTAATTTAAATAGACAGTACTGTCCCTGATCTAATCTAAATCATAACAGCAAGGGAAAGGCAGGCTTAGAGTTTTTGGTGAGTTCTTTTTCGTGGGTATCTACTTCATAGCACTGTAACTGACTACAGGTCTTACCTAACTGCCCCTCAACTGTCTTTTGCAGTCTCATTTATAGCCCAGGTTAACAGCCTCAACGGTCTTATTTTAAAAATAGCAATCAGCTGTTTGCAAAGGTTATTTTTCCTGTCAATCATCTGTTCAAATAATCACATAGCAACCAAGTACATTCTAGTGACATCACCTACTGATCAGCTGATTCTCCACAAAGAGTTTTTTTACTTTAGAATCTCCCACTTAAACATGTGCAATTAGAAATGTATCAAAACACTGACAAAGTCTTTAAACATTTTGTATAAACAGAAAAATATTCAACATTTAAAAAACGTATTTACATTTTCACAATTAGACATGCTGGCATAGAATACAAATTAATCTGAGAATATACACAAATCTCCTGCCAGACATGCTAACACAGATGACAGCGTTCTCATTTTCTTCATGCACTGTGTTTTGAAAACTATTTATTGCTAGGGGGTAGTACAAATCTATAGAGTAATCCTCTGCCAGTGAAAATATGTATCCTAAGTGGAAGTTTGTGGTCACAGACACAATTGTACATGACAGTACACATAATCACATTAGTTACCCAATGTTGGATTTAAACCACCTACTTATCCATTTACACAATCTATACAACACAGAATTAGCCACATAGCAGAAGTCTGAGTTTTAAGGGCACAGTATGCACTTTTGACATGTTTATCTAATCAGTGGGATGCAAAGAACATGTTTGTGGTAAAAGTTGAATAAGGGAATGGAGGCATCCCCTCCCATGTTAAAATCCTTCTGACTGGAAGTTAATACAACAAGTATTAATAAGTTAATACAGCAACACATTATCACTTTTCTACTCCTTCTCCTCTCTAATTATATTGCACTCCCTCTTTATTCTACTCTATCCTAACTCTCCTTTTCTACACCTTCATCACTACATCTTCTCTTAACTTGCCCTTAGTAATTGCACTTCCTTATACCACTTAATAAAATCCACCTCACCCTAAACAATTTTCACCTATTTCATCACTTACAAGACATCCTTACAAAACAACAACATGCTGCTATACCTCATCTTAACACCAATCCTACTTCTCTCTAGGTTATCATCTTATTAAACTGTTACTACACCCTCCAACAACACCCACACTTTCTCACACTATTTCACCCTACCATTCAACCCCACACTTTCCTGTCTCCCCCTCTCTATTCACTATCTCTTACATTCAGTTTCACAAATTAAAACACTTCAACCTCTCTCTCTCCCCTCTCAAATACAGGCTTAGATACATTCAGTACTTCTTTTTTAGCCAAACTAACTCTACTTCCTACTTCACTCTTAGCAGATGGGGACATCCACTCCAATCCTAGCTCAGGCCCACCAACACTTATACATCCACAAGGCATCAGTCCCTCTCCTCTCCACCAAAATATTTCTCACTTTATTCAATAAACATACAAAGTCTCCCCAACAAAATAACTGAATTTCATGCTTGGGTCACCCACCACTCTCCCCACATAGTAGCGCTCTCATAAACTTGGGTAAAGCCACATATTACAAACACTGAAATTCTAACTCCTGGATATAACATCTTCTGGACAGATAGAATTTCAAGAAAAGAAGGAGGAGGTGTCGCTATCCTCTACTGAGAACACCTCAACTACTCTCCTCCCCTTATTTCTCCCAGATTTCTCCCCAGCTGAGCTTATCTCTCTTAACTGCCACCTTAACCGACATAAAAACTGGCCATAGTGTATATGTTTTTATATATACATGTATATATGTGTGTGTGTGTGTGTGTGTGTGTGTGTGTGTGTGTGTGTGTGTGTGTGTGTGTGTGTGTGTGTGTGTGCGTGTGTGTGTATATATATATATATATATATATATATATATATATATATATATATATATATATATATATATATATATATATCTATGGGTCTACTTCATTTGACCTACCTTCCAATTGCCCGACACCCATTTGCCTGAGACCAAATGACCGAAATTTTATTTGACCTACACTCCATTTGACCGACAAGTATGATTGGCAAGAAAATGGGATATGCCCCCTTCCCCACTATAGTGCAACCCTGGAGTTAGAATATATAGTTGGGGGGTGTGGGGGGCACAGCCCCCAACAATGGGGGGTGTGAGCGGTGAAGCCCCCCACTTAATTTCATGTTATATTGTTTAGTTTTGCTTTTATATTATTTAGTAAAACAAAAGTAAGTGGGAGACTTTGCCACCACACCCCCCATTGTGGGGGGCTGTGCCCCCCACACCCCCACTATATATCCTAACTCCAGGGTTGCACTACAGTGGGGAAGGGGGCATATCCCATTTTCTTTCCAATCATACTTGTTGGTCAAATGGAGTGTCGGTCAAATGAAGTGTTGGTCAAATGACATTTCCCTTGGCAACAACATTCCAATTCTTAAAAATATCTTATCCTGGATCTCCCAACATATATCATATGAGACAATCATACTAGGTGATGTTAATATTGATTGGAACAAATTCATCCCCAACTCCCCTAGTGCTCCTATTAACCTATTTGGCTTCAGTCAAGTTATTTCTCCTCCCACTCGCATCCATAAAAACTCTAGCTCCATACTTGATTGGATCTCAACTCCAATCAGTATCACAATCCTTCCACTTTACCAGACTCTTTAAGTGATCACCTCCCTATCACAATACTATGTTTACCTTCTCATACTCCTAAAACCCACCTCTATAGAAATTGCTGTAACCTGACCAAATTCAATGTAGAAACCTTCAACAATGAACTCTCCATGATCAATTGTTCTCAACTGTACAACATTCCTCTAAATAATGCTGTCCTTGAATTTAACAAAAATCTTCCTAAACATACTAAATGTCCTAGCTCCCATTAGAAAAATCAGGATCAAACCTTATCCCACCCCTGGCTCTCCAAAAATACTCTTTCCCTCATGAAACTTAGAGACAACTCCTGGAAACAATGGACTAAGTCTAACTCCCTCTCTAGCCTCCTTAATTATAAAGAACTCAGCACAAAGCAAACTTCTATCAAGAAGCTCAATCCACCAAGTTTTCTAACCCAAAACAATTCTGGCACACTATGATCACGATACTCCATCCTGGTAAACCTACTATCCCCACCCCCTTCTTAACAATACTCACCTTGAAACTGCTACTCTTCTAAACAGCTACTTTATAGACTGAATCAAAAAAATTGTCCCCCACAGACAACAACCATAAAACCACCTCTAATCTCCTTGACCACCCACCCCAATCAGCTTTCTCCCTGAAACCTATTTTCACTGCCTATATCAAATCACTTCTACTAAAACTCAAACCTTACTCAGCCTCCTACGACAAGCTTCCCCCATGATTTCTTAAACTTGCTGCAAATTCTATAGCTTATCCCATCTCAATCTTTATTAATCATTCTATCACAGAATCCTCTCTCCCTGACATTTGTAAATCCTTCTACACAGTCCCAATGCACATGGGAGGTAACTCCACCAAACCTACCAATTACCGACCAATAGCCATCCTCTCCCCTCTCTTGAAAAATTCTCAAAACATGCACTCATAGGCAACTTCTCACCTATCTACTCCATGAAAACCTCCTTACTCCCTCTCAGAATGGATTTAGACCTCACCATAGCATATCCACAGCCCTTCTATCTTTTAGCTGCATCATGTGAGTCTGGAGCTTTTCTCCTCAGGTCTCCACTGAAAATGGGCCACCAGCCCAGTGGAAAAACCTGGTTAATAAAAGACAAATAAATAAATAAAATACCTGGTCAGGAAGATATACATAACTGTCATTGAAGTCACACACCCACCAAGTTTCTACACTGAATTTGAATCCTAATTCCTAGTACTTATACAGTTATTAGTCCACCAAGTGTATAAATATGACGAAGTCTTCATCAGTGTATTGTGGAAACAAATATCTGTATTAAAAGTACAATAAACTGCAGAGGGAGTGATGTCCAAAGTTAAAGTTTTCTCCTGAGTGGAAGTGGACACAGCACACAGCTCTTGCAGCTTTCCACCACTGTCAGAGTTGAAACACCCATGTACCAGATATTACAACACATAAGTTCATAACTGTGAGATTTGAACCTCCTTTCTATCTATCTATCTATCTATCTATCTATCTATCTATCTATCTATCTATCTATTTATCTATCTAAGTTACTCATTCTAAAAAGCTCTGTATTAATTACAAGCACCAGAGGAAAAGTTACACTGTTTCTTAAGGGGATAGATAGTGCATTTTTGACATGATGACCTCATCAGCATGCTACAGAGAGGATGTTTCTGTTAATAATGGGATAAATTGTAGAGGGAGCGTATTCTTTTGAGTAGATGTGGATACAGGACATTTGACAGTGAGGCGTTACTCACTTGTCACTAGAACCTCTCCTACATACACACAATTTCACCACAGTGAGAACTGATCCTCCTACCTATTTACACAGTCTACAGAACACATTATGAATCACAAGTGCCACAAGAGAAATCTGACTTTAATGATATAAAAATGCACATTTATAATTAGTAAAATATCACCATTTGGAAGAGCTGGTACCATGCATCATAGGTTTTGGGACAAATGCATATGTGTGTACAGTCTACCATAACAGCTCTGTGTTTGTCGCATGTAATGACATACTTTTCTGCAAAGGTTTGTACACTGTCCTTCGTGTAAACTATATTAGTTTGAGGGACATGTAGCCGTTTCACAGTAAGGAAAGATAATGACAATTACAAATGTAAAACATTGATTTATTAATCAATCATTCCTGCTAGTTCATTCCAGGATGACTGCATGCAAATAGTAAACATTTATAATGTCACTGTCACTTGTCATGTCTCATGCTTGCACAATGTGCATTGACAATGCAAACAGACATTTCCTATATGACAGTGAAGTCCTGAATAACAGTGATGGAGTATGTGTGAAAAGGTTACCCAACATTGTAACACAGTTGTAAGTGCAGCCATTGGAGTGCAGACATGCATTAAGAGACTGACTTACATGTAGCACTCTGAAATTCTGATACCCTGTTTTATAAATTCAAGACATTTTACAACATAAAGAAATAATTATTAGATGTACATGTTTTTTTTCCTCTTTTCTTGTTTGAATTGAAGCACTGACAGGCCCAGCTGAGCTGCTGATGACAAAGTATTAGCATGTTTGTAGTCATGTCTTGGAATGTTGTTCTGTACAGACCTTTGCACAGATAAACAGTGTACACAAAGAACTATGTGTGAATACAGAACAGATATGTGTTATGGTCATGTTCCAGGTATTATGCTTTACATATTTGTCATGACAGTTGTAGTTATTCAATTTCTATATGTGCTCTGCAGGTGTATTATGATACACACAAGGGAGCAAGCATGGTTTTGCTGGTGGAGACATAGCTTATAGAAATGTTTCAAAATCAGTGAGGTTTATTTGATGGCATAGAAGAGGTGGGAAAAGGTGGACCTTTTGTGCCAGGAATATATATGTTGTTGTTTGTCTTTCGGCTTTTCCTGGTTAGGGGTCGCCACAGCGGAACTCAGGACTGTTAATGATTGGCAGTAGTTTTTTTTTTTTTTTTATGGTGCCAAGTTGCCAGCTCGACACCCAACATTCAACAAAGATTCACGTGTGTCTTTCAGAACACCACTCAACCGCGGGGAGGACATACAGACTCCACACAGAAGGCACTCCCTGCACTCCAACCAAGAATCGAACAGAAGAACTTCTTGCTGTGAGGCAACAATGCTACCGCTGCACCACCGCGGATATCAGGAATACACATATAGACATAATAAGTGTTTATTCTATGGTTCATTTTTGCACATATTTGTGTTGTGATGCTGTTGGTTTTATACTACTAATTATTCATATAAGATCTGTGCATGAGAGGCTTCACAACAGGGATCAGGCATATTATCAGGCAAGATCTGTGCACAACAGGCTTCAGAACAGGGACCAGGCACATTATCAGGCAAGATCTGTGCACAACAGGCTTCACAAAAGGGATCAGGCACATTATCAGTCAAGATCTGCTAATGACAGGCTTCACAACAGGGATCAACACATTAATACAGCATCAGCACAATGGTGTGTTAATGAATGGTGCAGCAAACTGTTACACATATAGGAGTCATACTAAACAGACAAAAATGCTTTGGCATAAATCTGGATTCAAACCTTGACACTATTCCAAGAAAAATCTGCACACCTGAGTATTATTTAAACATATCACATAGGAAGACCTACATCACAAAGTTCCAGTATGACAAAAGATTGCAGAAAATGAGAATGTATGTATTACTGTTCATTACCTTCGTTATACCTGTATGCTGTGCATTCAGTTATTCAGCTTGTTGAATAGATTATCCTGAGTACACATAGCTAACGGCACCAGAGTAATGTGTCCAAAGGTGCAAACTCACGGTATTTTTCCATAAACTGTATACTTCCATTTAGCCTATGTTACAGTAGCTGCTCAGCACCAGAAATTGTGCAAATGCATAGAAAGAAGAGTAATGACACAAGGGAAAAGATACACAGACAGGGGGACAGGGAGGAGGGGACATACACCGGGGGGAGAGAGGGAGGCTGGGACATACACAGGGTGAAAGGGAGGTAGGGACATACACAGGAGAGAGAGAGGCAGGACATACACAGGGGAGAGGGAGGCAGGACATACACAGGATGAAAGGGAGGTAGGGACATACACAGGGGAGAGGGAGGCAGGGACATACACAGGGTGAAAGGGAGGTAGGGACATACACAGGGGAGAGGGAGGCAGGGACATACACAGGGGAGAGGGAGGCAGGGACATACACCGGGGGGATAGGGAGGCAGGACACACACAGGATGAAAGGGAGGTAGGGACATACACAGGGGAGAGGGAGGCAGGGACATACACAGGGTGAAAGGGAGGTAGGGACATACACAGGGGAGAGGGAGGCAGGACATACACAGGGTGAAAGGGAGGTAGGGACATACACAGGGGAGAGGGAGGCAGGACATACACAGGGTGAAAGGGAGGTAGGGACATACACAGGGGAGAGGGAGACAGGGACATACACCGGGGGAAGAGGGAGGCAGGACACACACAGGATGAAAGGGAGGTAGGGACATACACAGGGGAGAGGGAGGCAGGACATACACAGGATGAAAGGGAGGTAGGGACATACACAGGGGAGAGGGAGGCAGGACATACACAGGGCGAAAGGGAGGTAGGGACATACACAGGGGAGAGGGAGGCAGGACATACACAGGATGAAAGGGAGGTAGGGACATACACAGTGGAGAGGGAGGCAGGACATACACAGGGCGAAAGGGAGCTAGGGACATACACAGGGGAGGGAGGCAGGACATACACAGGATGAAAGGGAGGGGGACAGGGACATACACAGGATGAAAGGGAGGTAGGGGCATACACAGGGGAGAGGGAGGCAGGACATACAAAGGGCAAAAGGGGGGTAGGGACATACACAGGGGAGAGGGAGGCAGAGCATACACAGGGAGAGAGTGAGGCAGGACATACACAGGGCGAAAGGGAGGTAGGGATATACACAGGGGAGAGGGAGGCAGGACATACACAGGGTGAAAGGGAGGTAGGGACATACACAGGGGAGAGGGAGGCAGGACATACACAGGGCGAAAGGGAGGTAGGGACATACACAGGGGAGAGGGAGGCAGGGCATACACAGGGCGAAAGGGAGGTAGGGACATACACAGGGGAGAGGGAGGCAGGACATACACAGGGGAGAGGGAGGCAGGGCATACACAGGATGCAAGGGAGGTAGGGACATACACAGGGGAGAGGGAGGCAGGGCATACACAGGGTGAAAGGGAGGTAGGGACATACACAGGGGAGAGGGAGGCAGGACATACACAGGGAGAGAGTGGGGCAGGAACATAAACTGGGGGAAAGGGAGGTAGTGACATACACAGGGAGAGAGGAAGGCAGGGACCAAGTAGGTTATGACAGAAGCAGGATAATGGTCTCTCATAATATATAAGCAACAGTTACACAGTATACTGAAAACAATCTCTAACACTTAACTAATGCCTGGATTAGAACCCTTGAAAGCATGTAAAAACCATGACACAGAGCTGAGCATTGTTTAATTCAACTTGCTCACTGTTTTAGCACAGCTCCACAGAGTTCGGCACCCAGCCACTGCTCTGCTGTATTCATCTGTGCAATCCAAGGCATCTGTTGCATTCTGCTAACCATAAGTACAATTTTATTCTGTATTTTGCACTTTTTAAATTCTGTGTTTGCTACATTGCAATTTTTTTTAAAACTGTTCTTGCTAATTTGTTACACTTTTGTCTGCTGTTGCATAGACTACATTCAAATCTGCTGAATCTGGTTGTGTTTGTTAAATTGAGCACTAAACCAGGTTGTTTTTTGTTGGAGAGCCCCCCCTCCCCTGCACCCTTGTGGTAGGAGAGTGCAATTACAACTCATACGATAGAAGGTTGCTGGCACAGGGCTCAGTTTTGGCTTTTTTATTGGTTACATTATTTAACTCAGTTTGCTCAATGTTTTAGCACATCTCCATAGACTTAGGTGACTAGCCACACCTCTGCTGTATTCATTTGTGCAATCCAAGGAATCTGTTAAATTCTACTAACCATAAGTACAATCTTATACTGTATTTTGCACTTTTAAACTGTATTTTTGCTATATTGCTGAATTTTTTAAAACTGTTCTTGATGAGTTTTTGCAATTTTTGCCTGCTGTAGCACAGACAAGATTTGGACTTGCTGAATCTTGTTCTGTTTGTTAAACTGAGCTCTAAACCAGACTATCTTTTGTTGAAGAGGTCCCCCTGCACTGTTGCAGGATAGTGCAGTTAGGGCTCATCTGATTGAAGATTGCTGGCAAAGGGATCAGTGTTGAGCTTTTTTATTTGTTAAATTGTTTAATTCAGTTTGCTCACTGTTGCTGCATAAGCCCCATGTTTGTGCAGGTTTGCACTTGTTTTAACACAGCTTCACAGAGTTAGGTGACCAGCCCCTTGCTCTGCTGTATTCATTTGTTTACATGTAATGCACATCTGTGCACCATCATGCACTACTGTGCAGTGGGGTTAACTATTGCTGATTATCAATGCAAAAACTTCAGCAGATAAATTTTCCCTTAGTAGCTGCCCATGATTCAGCTGAAAAGTCCTTAAATTGCACTTAGCTGCTCAGAGAGCACCTCAGTGCACTTTGCCCCCTTATATAGTCCAAATCCCACCAAATCTGCAATAGTCTCATACCATTTAGAGAACCCCCACTAGTATAGACCCTTTATAGGGCACCCCATTAGTATAAACCCTGTTTAAAGTACCCAGTTATATCACACCCCTCCATTTTCTCTCATCACTGTGAAAACAGGATTTAACCTAGCATTATGGATGGTCAGTTTCTCTTCATTTCTTTTAACAGACCGATTGACATGGGTATCCTGATGCAATGCAGCAACTGCCTCATCTACACTGACAGCCCTCTATTCCTAAATCACCCAAGTACAATTTCTAAGAGATGGATCTACACTAAGAATCTAGAATCATTGCACTCTTGCGCACAGAACAGTAACACTGAACAGGTTGTCAGGTCACATACTACATCTCCTATGCAAACCATGTGCTTAACACATAAACCAGCATACATGGAAGTACTCACTAGAAACCTGCCTAAACACGGGAGACCTGTCCAAATACAAACATGCTTCACCTAATACAGCACCTACAGCACTCAATACACATAAAAATACAAACACCAGTTTCTCACCAAATAAGATCCTAACACAACGCACATGTAAACCAAGGGTTTTAGTCATAGGTGACTCCATTGTGAGTTACACAGATGTCCCACTCACCAGGCTGGACGAGGAGAAGATTACTGTCAGCTGTCTATAGAGTGCCAGGATCCACCAGATCACACATGCATTCAAATCTATTAACACAAGTATCATTATGACTCTGTCATAGTTCATGTTAGTGTGAATGACTTGAGATGTACCGCACCGGACTATATGAAGAGAGACATGATTTTGCTGTATGAATATGCGTCCCAGACACGTAAGCCCCTAGCCATGAGCAGCATTCTACCCTCACCTAGGATGATACTACAATATAAACAAAAAAGGATTGACTTCAACAATTGGCTTAGTTTCTGGTGTCATTCTGATAGGATCCGGTTCCTGTTACCCTGGGAGGACATGGTTGATAGTCCGCACTGCTTTGCCAGAGATGGTCTTCTCCTGTCACCTCTAGGCTTTTGGTTACTGGCTAAGGCACTTGCCTCCCTCATAGTGAATTTTTAGGCATGGCTTCAAGAACAAAATTTCCAATGTGAAAATATCACTCATGAATAAATTAAAAATTATGCTGCTAAATGCTAGGAATTTAAATCAGAAACTGCACTCTCTGGAAGCACTCCTTTCCCTGAAGGATGTTGACATCTGTGCAGTCACAGAAACTTGGTTTAGGGCTGGAGAGAGTACCACAGCCTTGCAAAGCTACAATGCCTTCCACACTTTCAGACTGCAAAATGAACATGTGAGAACCAAAGGAGGAGGACTATCTATCTTCATCAAAGATAAATACACCTCTAGACTGGTTAGACAGGAAAACTCCATGGAGTTACTCCAGATTCAACTAACTGTGGGTAAGACCCCCCTTCAAGTCATTGTTACCTATAGGCCCCCTTCAATGAAGCAAGATACCCAGGATGCTTATTTGGTCCTACTTGAGTTAATCACATTACAACCAAACAATCTAGTTTTGGGTGATTTTAACTATTCACTGGAAAACTTATAAGAGTACCAACATGCTCGCACAAAGGTTCCGGGACTTTGTTAACACTAATGCCTACAACAAATAATATTCAACCCCACACGGGGTCAAATATTCCCAGGAACCAGTCACAAATGGCCAGCATTCATTTGCTGAAGGCAAAAAAGACCAACAAAACAAAATCAAGCCATGAAAAAGGTAATTATAGTTTTATTCTCCATACCGGTTTCGGCAAAACAGCCTTCATCAGTGGAATACCTTAAAATAATAGAGATCATCCCTCCATAAATAGACCCATCCACCAATGAGAAAGACAGCCCCCCCACACACACACACACAAATTAACAACATCACGTCCTTCAATTAAGTAAAAATTAAACAAATACATAATGATATTTTAAGTTGCATACAGGAAAAAGGTAAAGCACTATAAATGATCATTTAGTCCAGGTGGAAAAAGCCCCCCCCCAGCTTAATAATCCAAAATGTTTCTTTCTTATTCAAAATTCTGTGCCATCCCTGCATGTTATTCCTATTACCAGCAATTCTATCAATTATTAAAAAATGAAAATCTGCACTAGTATGCATCATGCAATGCCTGTAGAGAGCATTAGTATCACATTTATTACATATGTTACTCCGATGTTCCGACATACATATTCTTAGTGGACAAAATGTCTGACCAACATAAAAGGCTGAACATTTACAAGTAGCCAAATAGACAATCCAGTCAGTTCCACAATTCCCAAAAAATTTTATATCATACACTTTACTGGTATTCTTGCTGGTAAATTGTTTGTTTACTCACATATCGGCACGAAGAACAGTGTCCACAAGGGAAAGTGCCAAAAAGAGTATCCCCAGATAAAGTGAGTTGTTGGTATATAGCACCCCCACTACTGGTATGTTTGAAATGGGAAAAGTGAGAACCCAACATTTTGCCTTTCCTGAATGAAAATTGACACCTCGTCCCCAATACTTGTCGTAAACTGTCGTTGGCCATGAGGATGTTCCACTGTTTATAAATAGTTTCCTTAATAATATTGGTGTTTCTCCCAAATGTTGTTATGAACCTGATGGTATCACTAATGTCCACCCTGGTTTTGGCCTTATATTCTAGTAATGACATCCAGTCTTGGGTATTGGCTCAATTACTGGCAGAAATAATATCAAAGTCCCTGTATCCCCTGTTCCAAAATCTATTACAGAGATCCTGCTGGGAAGAGTAATATTCATCCTGAGTGGAGCTAATTATTTTCATACATAGAAACTGGGATCTCGGGATGTTGCAGATGGCATGGCTGGGGTGTAAGCTAGTAGCATGAAACAAGTTGTTATATTGAGGGTATTTTCGAAAAACCTTAGTGCTTAGAGTGTTGTCCAAATTTCTCCAGATAGTAACATCCAAAAAGTTAATTTCGTTGTTATCCAAATTCAGAGTAAACTCTATACCCCACTTGTTATCATTAAGGTATTGGACAAACGCAAGAAGAAATCCCATATCTGCCCACCATACCATCCAGCAATAATCCAGATATCTCTACCAGATGTCAATTTCATCAATATATATGTTATGAGAAGGATCATATATTAGTTGCTCTTCCAAAAAGGCCATGAACAAATCCACATAGATTGGTGCAAATGATGCACCCATTGCGGTGCCCTGAATCTGCCAATAGCATTCCCCCTGAAAATAAAAAAACATTTTTATTCAACACCTGCTCAGCCATACATAAAATAAAGTGTTAAATCCAGCTGGATATAAGTTGGCATGATCCAGCCAGAATTGTAAGGCCTAAAGACCGGCCCAATGGGGGATGTTGGTGTACAGAGCCTCGACATCTAAAGTACAAAGAAGCCACCCAGGTTCTAGTTGTATAATCGACAAAATTTTCAGAAACTGTGTGGTGTCCTGTATGCGTGCCTTGATTGAATTCAAAAGAGGTTTCAAATATTGAGTCAGAAAGGCTGAGAGAGGTTCAGTCAATTAACCTATCCCCGATACAATAGGCTGGCCTGGTGGCTTGGTCAATGATTTTTGAATTTTGGGCAAAAGATACATAATCTGCTTCTGAGGATCCCTAACCATTATATGAGATTTTATCATCTCTCAGATAATACCCTCATCCACAGCCTCACTCAAAAATGAGTCAATATCTTTCTTAAAGTTAGGTGTAGGATCTAAAGGCATAGCCATATAGTGACGTGGGTTGGACAACTGTCCCTTACCCTCATCAAGATAAAAATCCATGTCCAATATGACTACTGCCTCTCCCTTGTCCGCATGTACAATGACAATCTTGCGATTATCCTTTAACTCCTTTAAAGCTTTACTTTCCCCAATAGTTAAATTATGACCCAACAATAGAGAATCACCAGTGCTGAAGTGTAGATGGACACATGTTTATTCATTGGTGGCTGGAAATCAGACTTGAGGAATCTGAACTCAGTAGACCTTTGAGAATTGTCGCCGAAAAAGAACAATTTAAGATTAAGTCTACGACAAAAGTCATATAAGTCAGATACCATACAAGTTTCATTTACAATAAAAGCCGGGCACAAAATTCAAACCTTTATTAAGGAGCTGCTTCTGCTCATGTTAAAATTGCAGTGGAAATATTCAAAGCATTGTAATTGTTTTGGTCTAATGCGTCATTAAGGTCTGTAACAGTCCCTCCACCATAACTATTCCTGTTCCTGTGTTTCCTGCCACCCTGCCTCCTGCTACGTCTAAAGGGTGGTCCACATTACGTTGCTTTTTGGGGGTGGGTGATTCCCAGGTGCTGGCACTATCAACATCTGTGACTGAAGACTCCTCAGCCAAGGTACTGCTATAATAAGTGTCCGTCTTTCTTAAAATTGATCTAGGTCTCTTCCTACTATTGGCCCCAACTGGTCTAGTGGTCTCAACAAATTTGACATTTTTGGACACCTCAGAAGGTTTGCCCCTATGGTAATCCATTACATCCCTATTGAACTTTCGTATTTTATTATCCCGTGTTTGCATCTGAAAGGTAAGTAGCTCCTTTGATAACTTGTTCAGACAAACAACATATTGAGTTTGAACCTCATATCTTTTTGTTTCTTCACAAAGGTTTTTCACTTCCACAATGTTCGTATCAATCATCCGCTCATAATATGAGCTGAGGATGTGAACAAAGGACATGGAAGCCTGCTGAAGTGCCTGGTTCCAATCCTTAAGTAATTCATCATCCATCTTTCCCACTAGGGGCTGAATACGAACCCTGAGTCCTCTGGGTGAGATATCATTATTCTGATAGGCTCTGAAGAGCTTCAGATGCCATATATTCATTTTGAGGATTTTCATCCCCCTACCAAGCTTGTTAAATGCAAGACTGCAGCCGTCAGCTGGATCTGTATTAGCAGCATCCTTATCGGTGCCATTCTCATTTATAATCCCAAACACTCTTATATCATTTTTATCAGCACATAGGCCATTCAAAATAGTTTCAAGCTCCACGACAATAAGCTCACAATCCTACCAAATAGTATTCCAATGAAAAGCAATAATCCAAAATTGCACCAGAGGCTCAGTGAACTGCCCAAACAATGCCACCAAAGGAAACTCTTATCCAAACATTATACAAATATATGTTTCCCAGAAATATAAAGCCCCCAAAGGGAGATACAATATGAAAGTTCAGTAGGGAGAGTAATCCCAAAATGGGTAAAATAATACCCAAAAAGCTTGCTGAGACCAAAAGTCCAGAGGCTGTTAGGCAAAAGTTGACCAAGGATTCAATACTAGACCCTGAATAGTCAACCATACACTTCAACAAAATGTTAATGGGACCACTAAAGCCCTTTAAAAGGCCCTATAGTGGGCCTTTCAACTAGTATTGTTACTTACAGACAGATAGAAATAATGTGTTGTATAGACTCGAGGGTTATTAAAAAAGACTCCTAATATCTATCAAATTTAAATATTACCACTCACTACATACCTTTAACTGGTTCTACCTGACATAGCCGAAACCACACAACACCGACAACCACATCACCGACACCACATATTCGACAGTCCATAAACACGAAACCACACATAACCGACAACGAAATAACCGACGGTACACAAACACGAAACCCCATACACTGCACACACCACAATAACAATTATTAAAAACAAAACACATCCCCATTCCACAAACCACACACACAACACAAGCACACCAAAATCCTTACAAGCCCACACTAAACCTTACCCTAACCCTAAGGTCCGTCACTATCGCACACTTACCCTAACCCTAACTCACTTAACCCGCCCTATCGCCCTAACCCTAACTCACTTAACCCACCCCTATCGCTCCCTAACCCTAACTCACTTAACCCACCCCTATCGCTCCCTAACCCTAACTCACTTAACCCACCCCTATCGCTCCCTAACCCTAACTCACTTAACCCACCCCTATCCCCACAGACCGTCAATCTCCACACTTACCTGCCTCGCACCCTAACGTCCGTCACTACCGCATACTCACACAGCCTTTCCCCATGTCGGCATCCTCGGCGTTGGTGTTGTCATCCGTCGTGTCGGTCTTCTGCATTGTCGATGTTCTGCCACTCGCGATTCACGGTCTTCTTCACTTTCGATCTTCTGGAGCTCCGGATTCCGATGTCGGTCTTCTGCGCTGTCGACGAAGTCAGGTAGAACCCTTTAACTACATCTGCGATAACTACCTCAGTAAACTACCTGCTACTCTATAATTAGTTTCCTTTATACACCATCTACCTCTACTCACATCCAATTATTCTGTCTCCTTTCTCCAAACATGTCTTTAAAACTCTTTCTCATATCACTTTCTCTTTTCTTTCTCGCCTCTTCACTCAATTACAACCATCTCTCCGAACCCACTTCTTCAATACACTTGCAACACTTTCACATCACTAATTATCAAAACTTACCTCTCCCTCATTCATACTCCATTATTTCCCCCTACCTATATCCTTCTAACTATCTCCTTTTATTCCAATACAAACTCTTCTCTTACCATACACTGCCCATCTTCATAACTACTAGCAAATCCCTCCAACCTACAACAAAAGCCAACATCTTTACCTTACTATCCACCCACATAAACTGTTCCATACTATTTCATATTACCACTCTCTTGTCTGGTGATATCCACCCAAACCCAGGCCCTCCTACAACAAACACAAAGAAATCCTTACTTTTACTTCTTTAAACTCCCAAAGCATTGTAAACAAAGTCCCAAACCTCCATGCCTGGCTCATACACAATAAACCTGATATCCTATCTATATCTGAAACCTGGTTAAAACCACATATAAAAGACCCTGAAATTGTTCCCCCAAACTACTCCATCATCAGGAAAGACAGGCCCCTCAAAAAGGGTGGTGGGGTTGCCCTCATATATTCATCCACCCTAGCAGTCACTCCCTACAATAAACCTATTCCACACTTCAACAATGCTGAACTTCTCCTTACTCTATTACAAATCAATAATCACAAGCACATCTGTCTAGCTTCCATTTATATACCCCCAGGGGACAATATCTCCACACTTGAACATATCCTCTCTTGGATGTCTAATAACATTACCAACGAAACCATAATCATGGGAGATGTAAACATCAACTGGGCCTGCATCCAATCTCCAACAAACTCCTCAAATATTAACCTATACAATTTCTCTCAACTAATCAGTTCAGTAACTCGCCCGACAAAAACCTCTCCAGTGGAAGTATACTGGACTGGATCCTTGTCTCCCACCCTCACTATTTCTCCAACAGTGGTACCCTTCCAGACTCCTTAGCGATCACTCACCCATTTTCACCAACCGACTTCCCACTGCCCTTCAACAAACTCACAACTATATAACTATCCGTGACCAAAAACATTTCAACCCAACTACCTTTGTAAACTCCTTACAAGCAGTTAATTGGAACTGCCTAAAAACCCTTCCACTAGACATAGCAGTGTCACACTTCAATACAACTTTCTTGACATTACTTGACTCTCAAGCTCCCCTAAGGACAAAGAGAATAAAGACAAAATCTGCCCCTTGGCTCTCTAAGCACACTCTCGCTACCATGACACATAGAAATAAAGTCTGGTCACGCTACCAGAAGCTTAAAACAAGTCCACTCCTTAATGAATATAAAATGCTTCGAAATAAAGTAAAGAAACTCATCACCTCTGATCGACAAAACTATTTTTATACACTCCAAAACCAAAATAAAACAACCCTCAAAAATTCTGGAAAGGGATCTCCACCCTGCTTCATCCTAGTACACCAGACACTCCCACCCCTGATTCTAATGCCTCTGAACTAGACCTAGCCACCCAATTTAACTCATTTTTTATTGATTCAATTGCAAAACTGACATCTTCATTCTCCAACTCCACTATGCTCTCTAACACCCCCCACCCCCCCTACTTACACTCTATCCTTTACCACTTCTACTCCCTGTTCCCCGTCTTCTAACTCCTCTACCACTTCTACTACACAACCTTTACTCCAAACACCTCCACCCTCCAACTCTCCCTCCCCAAACTCCACTTCCCTCTCATTCAATCCCATGCCTACATCCTCTATAAAGAAGCTGCTTAAGAAATTGAAACCTTGTACCAATGCCCCTGACAATATACCTTCCTACTTTCTTAGTATAGCTGCTGATACACTCGCATATCCCATCAGCATCCTAATTAACTGTTCCCTAAAAGAATGCACAGTTCCCCAAATCTGGAAACAAGCATACATCATTCCACTCCACAAAGGGGGCAACAATAACACCGTCAACAACTTCCGTCCCATAGCCATCCTGTCCCCCATTTCCAAAATCATAGAAAAATGTGTCCACCTTCAACTCCTCCCTCATCTCCTAGAAAATCACCTTATAACTCCTACACAGCATGGCTTTAGACCTAATCACAGTACTATGACAGCCCTCCTTTCCTTCCTCGAAACAGTAAATAGAGCTCGTGATTCTGGCCTAATTGTCTCTACCTTACTATTAGACCTCTCCAAAGCCTTTGATACCATCTCACATAGCCTGCTCATATCTAAACTCTCAGAACTTAACCTTTCTTCCTCTTCCTTGCAATGGTTCTCTAGTTACCTAGCCAACCGGAAACAAGTGGTAAAATGGAAAAAAACTACCTCCTCATTCCTTAATACCCCTACAGGTGTTCCACAAGGCTCCATTCTAGGACCTGTACTCTTCAACATATTTATAAATGACTTCCACAAATCAATCCCTTTCTCAAACATCATCCAATATGCAGATGATTCCACCATCATCTGCTCAGCCACCTCTATCTCTTCACTTCAAAAACTAACTCAAGATGCCTTTTCTATAACAGAACAATGGATGTTAAAAAAACACTTAGCTCTTAACGCCTCCAAGACCAAGCTAATGATTTTACTCCTCTAAAGCTACCCATCTCAACATGAATACATTTTCAATCACTAGCCAAGATAACTCTTCCCTAGAACTAGTGTCAGAGACCAAGCTACTTGGAGTACTAATTGACAGCCAACTTAAATTTACCTCCCACCTACAAAAAAACATCAAAAAAACCAACCAAAAACTTGGTATGCTTTATAGACAAAATGCCTACCTTACCTCTGCTACCAAAATAACACTTGCTTCATCCTTCCTTATCCCCTCCCTTCTCTATGGCCCACTCCTAACTAATCTTCAGTCCTCCCTCAAAAAACAACTTTCCTGCTGTTACAACAAAATTGCAAAATTCGCCACCAGCCACAAATCTTCCACTCACCACTGCCTTTCCCTCCAGAAACTAAAATGGCTAGAACTTCCCAATCAACTCACTTACACTCAGCTAACTCTAGCCCACAAGCTTATTCTCAACCCCTCCCTCTGTCCTTCCCTTTCCTCTGCATTTAATATGCATCTACCCAATAGAGTATTAAGATCAAACAATCAAAACCTACTCAAAGTCCATAAACCTACATATCCCCCAGGCAAAAACCTTCTATCTTTCACCCTAGCTCGCATCTGGAACTCCCTTCCTTCACTCATACGTACCACCTCTAATCACTCTGCTTTCAAAAAATCTCTCTATACATACCTAGCATCTCAGTGGGAATGCTCCTGCTCCCACCCTACATAACCTACTCCTCTCCTCTATCTCCCTCCATACTCTGCTACATCTTACTATAACTAAATTTCTGTAGAAATTTTAGGTAAGTCCAATGACTCTCTTCTGCTACCACTTCATCATCTCACTAAATCTCCTCTAACTTAAATTTTTCCTAACTACTATGTATAAATGGATATGTCTATACAAATTAATATTATTACATTTTTGCACACTGTATCCAGCTGTACATTTTTGCTTTTTTACCTTATTGTTAACCTTTGAGTGTATGTGTGAATATATGTTTGTAGGTATGTAAAATGTATTTTTGGAGCTTTTCTCCCCAGGACTCCATTGAAAACGGGTTCCTTGTGGCCCAATGGACTATCCTGGTAAACCAACTGCAATAAATAAATAAATAAATAATAAATAAATACAAGGCCCATATGATGTTCCATATTGAATGTCAATCACAACTGTAAAGATGGCATCCACCGTCTCCATGTTCTAATATATGAGAGTATGCCAATCACTGAGAAAACCCTCACCTAAATATAAGTAACCACAAAACAAAGGCAAGTAGAGACCTCCATGTTGAAGTATAGGCTTAATTTATTAAAAGAAAACAAGCGGTTTCACGTACATCCAAATACGCTTCCTCAGGTTTTAAAATGCAACTCTATGCATCTGCTTTTATATCTTAGTCAATCAAATTAAATTCATGAGTCACTTATTCAATTAATTAATTAGATATTAACTAAAATTTTTAAAGCAAAAGTAAAACAACCTAGTTAAAATCTGCATATATATTTAACTGTCTTGTTACATATATAAATTTATAAACTTATAAATTGAACTAAATCAACAACAACATTATTAATATGGTGCTTATAAATATAGCAGTTCTAGGCTTATGTAAAAAGATCTGTATAAAGCATGTCCAAATCACATAAATGTACATGAAGCTAAAAACTAATAAGGTAATGTTAAAACAAACAATGACTAGATCTAAAAATCCTAGTCACAACCCTATTCTATATTAATCAAACTATGCAACAATTCCTAAATATATATAAAAATATAAAAATGTTTTATTATAACTAACAACTTGATGAAATTTGATGAAATTTAAAACATTTTTACCTGTGTATAACTAATACAGGTTTTATACTAACTGATGGGTTAAGTCCCGGTTCAACATGGGATCTCAACCTTAAAATCTAATTTAACTCAACTGTTTCTAGGTAAATATAAGTAACAAAAACTGCTAAATTAGAAACTCCTTACCTAAGAAAAGGTGAAAAAAATGCAGAAGAGATGGAAGGAGTATAGGGACATAGCAACAAAGTTAAGGCAAGAATGCCCGTACCATATCTGTCATTAATCCTAATCCCATCAACCTCTAAACACTATAGTCAGTGAAGAAAATTGTATAAACCATTCAAAAATTGTTGAATAAAGGTATAAAAACATACAATGATGTAAAGTAGTTCAAAACACTATACACATCCCTTTAACATTTGCCCTAGAATGACAAAAATAAAGATTTGTTTATGAGAAAAACATACAATCAGGTCCTTTAAGTTGTAATAATATGCCTAACAATGCCCTGCAAATGTTAATACAATGCCATAAAAAAATTTGTGTATATATCCCATACAGATAGATAAACAGGGAACACATAGCAAAATATATCAATTAGAAAGCATGTATGCATGAACCTGACAGTCCGATACAGATTCCTGACCATGCTATTAATTGTCCACAGTTTCACAATGTTGTAGGCATTACAAAAAGATGGTAAAACATAGTGGTGCAGATCACATATGTGATGCCTCGAATCATAAGTCAAACAACACCAGTCTCCGATGTTAAAAGAGAAACTCTATTAGTTAACTGTTCATGGCCCATCAGATCATAAAAATCCTCATTAAAACAGGACTAGGCAAAAATCCTTGAACCCAGCGGAATTGTCAAAAATCCATAGGCGACCTTTAATCCAAATAGCTCAAAGCAGATCAAAATCATAATGCTCCAATTTTTGTCGTATCTAATCCCAAATGCAATTTGAAAGACACCAAAGATTTTCAAGTGCCAAAATGCCACCAGGCAGGCAGCCCCAGATATCAATATAAAGTGATGCACCAAACACAAGTACAATGAATATTCTAGGCCCGAACCAACACAACTGTTAGCTCCAAATGAACACTTCCAAACTGCCCCAATCAACAGTTGAAACACAGTACCTGTACATAACATAAACAATAAATAGTTATGTTTGTAGATAATCCTCACAGATATAATGTCCCAGAATAAAATGAGCAGGAAGGTGTATAAGATGTTCCAAAATGCTGCTCACTCCACCATCTGGTGGTATCAATGACCACAAACCTATACTCAGTATACATACAAGATAGTATCCAGAAAGAGAATGCTACACCAAATGCACATACAATGGTTACACCAGGCCCGAACCAACATGACTGTTAGCTCCAAATGAACGTTCCCAAACTACCCCAATAGACAATAGAAAAACAGTACCTGCAATAAATAGTTATGTTTGTAGATTATCCTAACAGATATAATATCCCAAAGTAGAATGAGCAGGAAAATGTTGAAAATGTCCCAAAACACTGCTCACTCCGCCATCTTGGTAGTTTCAATGACTGCAATCATATATTCAGTGTACATACAAGAAAGAATCCAAAAAGAAAATGCTGGTACTTATAAAAGAAGGCAAGTGATAAAAAGATATGTTGAGATATACAGTCCAAAAGGTCCGTCTGACCTTAATCCAAACAGCAGGACTGAAAAAAGCACACTAATGTGATGAATCCACAGTTCACTGATCTTGATAGTGCCAACACCCAGCCAACAGCAGAACAGAAGCAAACTGCAATAGTAGAGAATCTCTGCACGTACGGCAATGCAGGGGAAAACCAAATCATGAACCAGTCACAAATGGCCAACATTCAGGTGTTGAAGGCAAAAAAGACCAACAAAACAAAATCAAGCCATGAAAAAGGCAATTATAGTTTTATTCTTCATACAGGTTTTGGCAAAACAGCCTTCATCAGTGGAATACCTTAAAACAATAGAGATCATCCCTCCATAAATAGACCCATCCACCAATGAGAAAGACAGCCCCCCCACACACAAATAAACAACATCACTGCCTTCAATTGGGTACAAATTAAACAAATTCATTTTCTAATAATTGATAGAATTGCTGGTAATAGGAATAACATGCAGGGATGGCACAGCATGTTGAATAAGAAAGAAAAATGTTGGATTATTAAGCTGGGGGGGCTTTTTCCACCCGGACAAAATGATAATTTATAGTGCTTTACCTTTTCCCTGCATGCAACTTAAAATATCATTATGTATTTGTTTAATTTTTACCTAATTGAAGGAAGTGATGTTGTTAATTTGTGTGTGTGGGGGGATGTCTTTCTCGTTAGTGGATGGGTCTATTTAAGGAGGGATGATCTCTATTGTTTTAAGGTATTCCACTGATGAAGGCTGTTTTGTCGAAACCGGTATGGAGAATAAAACTATAATTGCCTTTCTCATGGCTTGATTTTGTTTTTTTAGTCTTTTTTGCCTTTAGCACCTGAATACTGGCCATTTGTGACTGGTTCCTGATTTAGTTTGGCCCTGCATTGCTGTACACGCAGAGCTTCTCTACTATTGCAGTCAAATATTCTCAACCTGGTCCTCACCAACATGGGTGACTATTGCACCACCACAAGTATATGACCCTCACTGGTTAAATCAGTCTGATCACAAATCAGTCACATTTGAAGTAGCTATAACACCTGAATCCCTCTTAGGTGAAATCAAGCTAAAAATGTCAGCAGAGCTAATTATACTCTCTTAAGGGATGGTATAAATAATTGCCAAGCTCTTGTTCCCATAGATGGCATTGACAACTATACTTAGGTATATACAAATGGCCTGTAAAAAACACTTACACAAATGTATTGACATAGCTATACCTGATAGGATCAAAACAAGATCCTCAAGACAAAATAATCCTCCCTGATGATCATCTAGTATTAATAAGTTATACAATGAAAGGAAGAAGTTGCTGTTTAGGAATAAAAAAGAGAGCACTGGAAGAACACCCTCCTCTGCTTGAACAAACAAATAAGACAACTTGTAAAATCTTCTAAGGGCAACTTCAAAAAAAATTTAGCAACCATAGGTAAGGATAACCATAAGACATTCTTCAGCTATATGCGTAACTTAAAAGGTAGGACCCAGACGTGAGATGAACTAGCTGTGGATGGCATGACACACACTGATCCTTCTGAAATAGCTAACCTATCAGCTTTGGTGAAATTTTCACCCCCCCTCTCCCCTCCAAATATTCCACAAAGCATTCTGTCTACATATCCCCCACTTTGCATCTCCAAAGAGCAAGTCGTTAATGCTCTTTCCAAGGCCAAAAACACAGCCTCTATGGGACTGAATGGTATCCCAGTTTGTGTTATAAATGGTGTGAGACATGAGTTAGCAACTCCATTATGTACTCTCTTCAACCACAGCCTGAGTACTGGCTTTGTCCCTGCTAAATGGAAAACAGCAACTGCCATCCCCCTTCATAAAGGAGCTGTAGAAATAGACCCTGGGAACTACACACCCATAAGCTTAACCGGCCTTATCTGTAAGGTCATGGAACAAATCATCACAGACGTTATAAATAAGGATATAGGCGATCTCCAAACCATTAATCCAACACAGTTTTGTTTTGTCAAAGGCAGGTCATGCCTGTTCTTCAAAATGTCACCAGAGCCATAGATGAAGTCAAATCTGTGCATACAGCCTATCTTGATTTAGCCAAGGTCTTCAACACAATCTCATATTTGGGCATCATTGATAAACTCTGCCAGTTGAATATCAACCCTTATGTCATCAGGTGGGTTGCTAACTAGCTCACCGACAGATCACACTCAAAGTTGGGGACTTTACTTCAACCAGCAGACCTGTCACCAGTGGGGTTCCACATAAGTCAGTGCTGGTCTCACTAATGTTTGCAATATACTTCTCAGATGTTCAGGCCAAAACAGAGGTGCTGTGGTCGACTAAGCTTGCTGAGGACTGCAAATTAGGTGCAATCACTGAATCCACAAACAATGTCAATATCCCTCAAGAGGGGCTTACACAAAACAATGATTGGTGCCAAAGCCATGGACTCAAACTCAGTGCTAAAAAATGCATTATCATCCACTTCAGTAAAAACAGTATCCCTGCAGACTATCATATAAATAATAATAATACCCTAAGTAACAACTCGGTAGTGAGAGACTTGGGATCACAAGTTTACTGTAGCCTAAACTTTGCCCAACATGTGTCTACTGTGGTAAGGAAGGAATTCTACGTTGCACACTTTACTAGCAAAGACATGGCATCAAGGGCAAAAGAGGTCATAACACCCCTGTACTCGACCCTCATCAGGCTAATAATTGAGTATAATGCCCCCTTATGTATGTACCATACCAGGTACCTGCAGCAACTTGAGAGACCTCAGAGATTTCTAACCAAGAAAATTCAGGGTCTCCAGAACATGTCATACATTGACAGACTAAAGTCACTGTCACTGTACTCAGTAGTGTACAGACTACTTAGAAGAAACTTGTACCTGGCCTACACAGCAATCTATGATCCAAACCTAATGGAAATGCTGCAAATCCACAAGTGAAATGGGACAAGGATCACCCGCTCCAGGACCTTAACCTGGCCTCTGACATAAATAGGACCTGCTGAAGAGACAGATATGTCTCTCAGAGATTTCCAGTCCTGTGGAACAGGCTACCAATTCACATCAAACAAAGCCCCTCTGTGACCCTGTTTAAGCAGAGCTTGGATGGCTGGATGAGAAACCGTAAATTCCTGCCGGGGATTTTACCTATGACCCTCCTAGATATGGGCAGTTGTTGCTGACCAAGATCTTGAGTTTTCTATTATCATATTAGGTACACATGGCTAGGCTTATAAAGACATTCCGGTCAATAGCCCAGTAACTACCTATGAACCTATTATCTCATCAGGCTAAAAAGGATCTTCAGTTTGACATATTTTAACTCACAAAGTTGAAAGACAGTGACAACTTACTGAAAATGAAGGGTGAACAGAGAGAGACAAAGAAAGAGAGAGAGATGAATAAAGGAATAGCAGCAATATTTTTGGGGGGCATGTAGAATCATCTGTATGGTGTGTTACCCTTACTTATTTCCTCATTATTAATCTGTCATACTCTGTATAATTAAGTGCTGCTACAGGAAGTAAGAAGGTGTAGGAGCGTGCAGCCAGTGTGAAGACATAAGCAGGATAAGGGGGGCTTACTAAGCCTCCATGTTGGGGATGGAATGTTTTTGCAAATGTTTCTTCCTGCACTATTTAAATGGTATATTACTGAAATACGGGAAAGAGAAATAACTACAGACATTTGCAGTTAACCATATATTAGGACTATAAAATACCATGAAATAAGAATTTGAGCTACTGCTGTAATTGAACCCATGACTCTATGCAAAAACATCAGTCTACAGACAGGGGATATTATCTCAACACACCCCATAAGAACTTCTAGCTGATTACATGCAGCAGCCTAAGAACTTACAGTAACTGTTTCACAGAAGTGTTTTTACTCTGCCTTTACTCTGTATTCCCAGAGCACAGCAGATTTAAATATATTTTTGTGAAAGCACCTGGACTACTGTGGCTGAAATAAAGATCTTCAGCTTTTTCCATAGTAAGTTAAACAGCATTCACTGTCATAACACTGAAGTGCAATGCCAACCTCTGTACAAATGCTGTGGTGGGTAATTTTTGTTGATTTATTTATTATATTATAAATTATTTATATTATATATTATTTATTTATTTATTTTTTTAGAGACAGGAATGATGAGGAAGCTGTTTAGGAATGAGAGGGTCAGGTAGGTAGGGTAGTTTATGTAGCAGGTGCAGACATAAAGGACATATAAGACAGATAGGGATGTTTATAGAAACAAAAGGTTTGAGAAACTATGACTAGGGATAGGTAGGGGACCTCAGAGGTGCTTTCATATCCAGCTTGAAAACAATGAAAATCTAATCCTCACACTAAGTGTCATCACTGTCTCCTGCTTTAGCTGCCTCAGTCAGTGCAGGACATGGCATTGTTTTAATAATATGACACGGAACCTTTTCAACCCTGCCAATATGGGCACTGAGGCTCCTCTCCATAATGCCCTTCACCAACCCTGCCAACTCCTGTTTGGTGACAAAATTGGTACCTCCACTGCCACTTTTCCTGGCATATACCACTGCACTGGCAGCCAGGACAGAATTACCTGATGCAGATGTAGCAGGTAGGTTTGGAGTTGTGGAGGCAACACTGACATGTTATGACCTACATGTACTGGGTGTCTGTGCTGCTTGTGGTGGTGCCTTCTCAGCCACCTGTGGAGGTATGGTGGGCCAAGCCCCATTGATCAGTCTACCTCCCTGTGCTGATGGTAGTTTTGTTTTCAGAAGCAAGAAATTAACAAATGGAGAGATAGGGTGGGGGAGACAAAAAAGACATATTTAGATCAATAGCATGTCACATTACTTATTTCAATGCATAAAATATATGACAAATACAGAAGTATACCTTGGCCACATCCAGATATGATGTGGAAGCATGAACGTGTCATAAAATCAATCAGTCAGAATGGAAAGATAATAAAATCATGCATTTCACAGTGCCTTATCACATCTATGCTTTCTGAAGTAATAACTGCACTTGCAAATCTTGAGCTCTTAAAATCATGTAGTATTGATGTTAAAATAATGTATAAATTGTAGGCTGTAAAAAACTGAATATTTGTTTGTGAATATTGAACCCACACAAAATTAATCTGATGTAGTCATTGTCTAATGCAATAACCAAGCACTATTGGAGCAGGTATGTAGGCTTGATATTAAAGTTAAGGTACTTCTGTTCAAGATGATATACAGTGATGGACTGAGAATATTTCTGTGTTTTACAATCAGAACAGATACATAGTTACTCCATGCCTCTCTGAGGCAAGTCAGTCTCTCCTGATGTGCCTCGTGGTTGCTATCTCTGCTGAAGCTGCCCAGTCAAAAAAGAAATATGTATGTATATATACATATATATATATATATATATATATATATATATATATATATATATATATATATATATATATATATATATAAATGGGTTCACTTCAGAATTTCAAGGCCCAAAACTTTGAATTTCATATGATTGAAGATCATATGTTCAATGTTTCAAAACTTTGAAATCCTGAATGGAGATCAGCATACAGCACAGTCTGGGAGATTTTCCTTCTCCTCACTGTGGTGTGATCTCGGAGTTGGTATATTTAAGTTGCGGGGGACTCCCACATGAGGGGTGCAGGGGGGGTTCCCCCCTGCATACACATGTTTTAGTGTGTTGGGTGGTGTTTTGGGGGGTGGTTCACAATTTTGAGATTCCAAGATCTCGAGAGTCTGAACTCGATATTCTGAAACTCGAGATTTTGGGATTTCGAAATTTCATAGTGAAGCCATATAAATATATATATATATATATATGGGTCCCCTTCACATGGTCGACAGTTTATTTGATCGACACTTATTTGGTCGACAATTCATATGGTCGACAGGCAGATTTGCCCCCCTCCCCAATGTTGTGTGACCCTGGAGTTGATATATATAGTTAGGGGGGGCACAGCCCCCCACATTGGGGGGTGTGGGGGGCGAAGCCCCCCACATAAAACTGCTTGTCAATCAAATGAATTGTCGATCAAATGAATGTCGATAAAATGAACTGTCGACCATGTGAAGTAGACCCATATATATATATGTATATATATATATATATATATATATATATATATATATATATATATATATATACATATATATATATATATATATATATATATATATATATATATATATATATATATATATATATATATATATATACACACATATACATATATATATATATATATATATATGGTCTCCTTTCAAACATCTAAAACCCATAACATCGAATTTCATAACATCTAACACTACAAATCACAAGAAAATAACATCCCCTCCACATATAATGACACCAAACTACCAAACACACTTTTTACTACGTTTCTGCCGGGGGGGACAGCCCCCCTGCACTCCCCATGTGAGGGGCTTGGCCACCCACATCCCCATGAATTAAATATATCAACTCTTAGATCGCACTACTGTGGGAAAAAGTTAATTTCCTAATCCCACTGTATCAAGCCCCTCTGCAAAAACGTAGTAAAAAGCGTGTTTGGTAGTTTGGTGTCATAATATGTCATTATATGTGGAGGGGATGTTATTTTCATGTTATTTGTACTGTTAGATGTTATGAAATTCAACGTTATGGGTTTTAGATGTTTTGAGTTTTAAATGTTCTGGTCTCAATGTTATGAAATTAGATGTTATGGGTTTTAGATGTTTTGAAGGGGACCCATATATATATATATATATATATATATATATATATATATATATATATGCATATATATATATATATATATATATATATATATATATATATAGATATATGTATATATATATATAAAAGAAAGCCTAATGAATAACTGAGTTGGCTGGCTAATAATGCCATATCTTACACCGGATATGGGTCAGTATACTTACACAACTGAGGGGTGTTTGCAGTCCTAAATTCATTCTCCCATTGATTAAGGATGTCCCTCATGCACTTCTTCAAGTCATTGTAGTGGTGATGACATTACTTCCCAGTGTGTGGGATGCCAGTTGCACTGGAGACAGCCTGCTGAGACCTGGTATATTCTGCCTGCCTTAGCCTCCAACTGTAGTACTTTATAAGGAGTGCCATAGAAATCCTTCACCCCCTACATACCCACCTTTGTTTGCTAAATGGAACACTATCCCTACTGTCACCACCCATGTCTGTAGCAATCAGGCTAGAACAATGGGTCTGAACTGGTGCCCAATTGAGACTCCTGTATAACAGTTTGTGTACAAAGATGCACAGCTTTGCCAACTGCTTTTGCATAATTGGAAGCACAGCAATGGGTTGCCAGACACATTGGCATGGAGAACAACAACGAGCACAGAAGATGTTAAAATTGTCAGTGAGATTTGCCCATGTGTGATCCTCAAATTGTTCATACGTTTCCAGTATTAAACCATGATACACTTTATGTTGTTGGTTATAATAATGGTTGTTTGGAGGACAAATGGTATTACTTGTAGCATATTGGTATGTTGGGATTTTGATGCTGCTACATTTACGTAGTACCATCTGGGAATATAACCTGAGAAAAACAAGGATAACATGTTAACATTTGCTCATTAACTGTCATTGCTACCGAAGAAATTACTTTTTAACATGATAATTACAGGTATAGTAATTTAAAACTGAAAGTACACATACTTAAAAGATGCCTGTATTCCTGTGACTTTACTTAATCATGGACTGCATTCTATGTAAAAAGCAATGTTTGTGTTTCTAAATACATCTTAGATGCATGCAATTGCATGACCTGGGTAAGATTTGCTGGATTAGGTTAAGAACTCAATAATAGATCAAAAATATTGTGTATATCATACCTACATATGTACATTCTTCATTAAACATCATTATTGTCATGTTTAACATAATTTATACACATTATATTGGGCTTCTTCAGCAAGCAGTAATGATAATTTTATTGCAATAAACATAGTTATGATACTCATATGCATTTACTGTGACATTCCTAATCAAACTGCTGTGACAAATGACATACTGACCCCCTCTGTAAATGTATGCATCAACTGGTTTTGAATCCTGCATGAGCTGTCTTTCATCTTTATGACCACTACACTTACACCTTGTACCAGAGGAAAAGTTACCACACAAGTTGAATTTATTCACTGAGTGCTATCCAGAGTGCTGATGGCTGTGCACCACTTCCAGGCTCCTTTGTGCTACAGAAGGCAGACAAAATTTAATTTTTCACTTTTTTCCTTAGGAAGTGAACCATGTTTGTGCACTGACAAGAAGAAAGCAAATGCAAAAGGCATTAGAAAAATGGCAGAGAAAAAAGTTGTCAGGAAAAGGAATTTGATCAATGAATATACATACTTAGCAATAACCAGAGCAAGAAGTGCATTCAAGAGGCGCATTTATCTTTCTCACATCTCCTTGCATTATCAGAAATGTAATTTGTGGCACACATTATCAGACTTGTAGTTAATGACAAATAATGTGAAAGCGGACAAAGAATGCCTTACATGCTGTTATAAATGCTTAGGATAGTTCATTAAGTTTTGCACAACAACACAGTAATCTTATAAAATGTGTAAAAATATGTATTCAGACCCCATTTGTAAAATTATCAATTAAATGGATTTGAAGCCTGCATGAACTGTCTTATTTCTCTAAAGTCATTCCAGTTATACCTTATGACACATAAATAGTTGAGAGGTGGAATTTATTCACTAATTACTATCCTGAGTGCTGCTGGTCATGCATTAACCAGTGCCGGGCTCCTTTGCACTACAGAAGGCAGCCTAAATTAAAATTTTCACCTCTTCCATTAGGAAGTGAACCATGTTTGTGCGCTGCCATAAGGAGAGCAAATACAAAAGGCATTAAAAAAACTTGATAGAGAAAAAAGATAAAAGGAAAACGTAACTCAAGCATAGGGTATACACATTTATCCATCCCACTTCTTGCAATATTAGAAATGTAATTTGTGGCACACATTATCAGATTGCAATTAATGACAAATAATGTGAAAGTGGACAGAAAAAAGCTCATATGTTGTTATCAATACTGAGAACAGCAACACAATATCACAAAATGTGTGTAAGTATATCTTCAGACCTCCCATCTCTAAAGTTATCAGTTAACTTGATTCAAATCCTGCATCAACTTTCATCTTTCTGCAAGCTCACTGTACTTACACCTTATACCACAAAGAAAGTTACCTGACAGGTGCAATTTCTTCACTAAGTACTATTCAGAGTGCCGATGATCATGTACCAGCTCCAGGCTTGTTTGTGCTACAGAAGGCAGCTGAAATCAAATGTTTCACTTTTTTCCTTAGACAGCAAACTGTAGTTCACTGCAGAGATGGCTGCTGTTCTACAGTATGCCATTTGAAATGGTACGCAAACAATGAACAGAAAAGAAAACAAATAAAGATACTGAATTATTGGAAATATTATGAAACACATAGTTAAAATGTATAGTTCTTATATTTCCTCAACTTTGCTATGTTTCAGCATGAACACATGTTCAGTAAACCTCATTATGTCCACACAAACAAAACCATCTCTGGATTAGAACCCCAGGACACCAGTGCATTCAACAGACACAGTTTAAATTATTATCACTATGTGACACATACATTAGACTGTGAGGAGAAAAAAGAGGTTGCCTATACTCAATATGTGACATAGCATCAGTTGATATTGCAGCTGCAACAGGACCATTTCCTGACCCTTGTCTTGTGTAATTTGTAGTTAGATGTTTGGATGATTGTGATACTGACAACAGGGAAGATAATCTTTCCACATCAATATAAAATAAAAAAAATGAAACTGCACTTGTTTTTCTGTATTTTGTGAACATTATTTTCATATCTATACTTCTCTAACAGGACTGCTACATGTTTTGCCTTGCAGTTCATATATGTTTTAATGAGTAATCTAGTTCTTTAGAATTGCAGTCACAATGCAATTCAGAGTCAGAAACTGTTATCAACATTTCATGCAAATGTTAGGAATATTGTTCTCCTAATTTAATCAATGGTAGTCAAAAATTTTCTTGTAAGTCCCTTCTCTCTGAGACACCCTCAGTAAGTGCACATCAAAGTGCACACTTGCAAGCACATAACAGGTAACACCTTTCAGTGCTAGTTCTTGCAGAGATAGGGTGTGAGCATGCAGTTGTGTAGGTCCTTACACCATGTTTACATTCCATGCACTTGGTGCATGTTTTTGGAATTCATGAATGATATTGATTTCATATCTAATTTGAATATTCACCATGCTGACAGGGGTGAATCTGCACTACATCAAATTAATCATTTAGGCAAGGAAATTGTATTGTAGTGGAAATACTGTTTATAAACAGGGCAGCATGCTGCTAATTGCTTGTAAAACATCGTGTCACCGTTAATTTGATATAAAGGTAAGTTGCTGTTTTTGACAAAATGCTGTACTTTAACCTTACTGATGGACCGAATTCTACAATGTACCCATAGCTTTAGTGTTTGCCTTGTTTATCTCGTGATGGTTTCATATGCTGTATGTTATTAATTTTGTATATTACAAATGTTTGTGAAGAATGTAACATGGCATTGTGGAACATTTCCTATGCTCATCTGGCAAGTCTTGAATTACTTACTATCAAGGTCAGGGGTTTGACATTTGTAGCCCACAATGTGTTAAGCATGCAATATATAACAGACTGCCCTCCACAGAAGTGGACATCCAAGAAAACTTTTAGTCATTTTTAATGGCAAAGTATACATTGCTTTGGTTAATGATGCAATGTACTACTCATATATACAACTGTTGCCCTCCTTACATAACCAAGATGCTTGGTTTTCATTTCCTTTACTTTTTTGGGGGGGCTGTATTTACTTCTGTATACTAATATGGAGCCTTCATTTTTAATTATTTTGTACATGATGGATGCATACATTCACATATTCATATTTGTTTTATCAACAATCACGTGTCTTCATTGTGTTGTATACATTTCTTTTATTTTTTCATCTTATACAGAGCTATGTTGCCCAAGACATCTGTACTCTGTAAAATGCAATGCAGTGCTGCAGAGATTGAAATTATCATCCAGGCACTAAGTCAATATGACCTTTCTCTTAGAAAAAGGCAGAGGTGTTAAGTACTCCTGTGACCATATCTGGGGCAGATGTTCAACTATGTAAATGGTGTTGCAACCCTGGCTCATACATATTTTTAAACATGACATAGAACAATGCCACAGATTAAAGTTAATAAAAAAATGCATTATTATTCCCTTTGGGAAAGCTGACATCCCTGCTAATTACATTATAGACAGCATCCCCCTAAGTGTTAAGTGTAGACCCAGCATACCTCTCAACCCTTTAGAGCAAAGAATCTGGACAAAGCCATAAATACTGGGAGACAAAGGCCCAAAATAGGGACAATTTTTAATATTGCTCTTACAAACTTAGAAAGTTAATAGAATAGCAGGTTTTGTATTAGCATGAATTTTCTGAAGGATATGAACTTGGAAACTCAGATGTCTGTCATTTTTTCTGACTTCACTTTTTAATGATTTGCCAGTGATTTGCCAAACAACAATTTTATGAAAAATGGCCCAAAAATATGAAGGTAAATTCTGGACATTCGGCAAAAATCTGTACAGTTGAGAGGTATGACATCTGGGTACTCAGGTTGATAGCAATCAGAACTTTCACCATCACATATCCACAGTAGTAAGGAAATCTTTCTATGTGGCACATCTTATAAGTAAAGGCATCACATCTAGATCTAAGGATGTTATAGTTCAATTATACTCGGCCCTCATCAGGCCAATAACTGAGTACAATGCTACCTTCTGCATGTACCTCACCATACACCTATGACAATTGGGGAGACCACAGAGGTTTCTCACCAAGAAATTACAAGGTACACAAAATAAGTCTTACATGGAATAACTGAAAACCCTGACACTGTATTCTGTCTCTTATAGTTTGCTTATGGGTGACCTATGCCTGGCTTGCAGGACAATCTCTGACCCGACCCTGATGTAAATGCTACACATTCATAAATCAAACTGCATGACAGTCACTCACTTCAGGGATATTAACATAGCCTCTGACATGACACAAATAGGTCATGCTGGAAAGATTGATAAATCTTCAAGAAACTGCCACTTCTCTGGAACAAGTTTCCAATTCACATGAAACAGAGGCCCTCCTTCACCTTCTTCAAACACAACCTAGATCAATGGATGGGTGACCACAAATTCACTCCTGGGGTAGTCCCCATGTCCCTCCTGGACAGAGGAAGTCAGTATTAACTACCATAGACCCTTACCTCTGTGAACATCACTCACCTAACCACTGATAATTGGGGCAACTCTGGATAAATATGCCTAGGCTTATAAGGGCTTTAGAGCTATTAGCCTAGTAACCTTGTATGGCCTTATGAACCCATGAACATATGTCATAATAAAGTACTTGAATGTAATGCATGTGAACTTCTCAAGGAACATATAGTTATAGTAACTAAAATTAAAGAGTTTGTGTCCAGTGTCAGAGATCCCTGACACCTGAGCAGAGGACTCACACTGAATCATTGATGTTGGTTTTCATATGGAGGACAACACCAGTGTGTATACTGCAGAAATTTCAAGTAAGCAATACAATTTGATAACTTGCACACACTTCTTTAGTGTTAGGCTTGTCCTTATGTATTCCCCACCACCACCACCCTGTGCCAATGATGGATGTACACTGCCTTGCACAATTTTAATGCACTTGCTGTTACAAACATGTGTGGAAAAGTGAAATTAGTGATGCATATTATTGTGCAAAGTCCATAGATGGATTTTGCAGACACCACTTTCATAGAGTATTACAAACATTACTATACACATATATCATGTCTGTCATCATAGGCACATATAACTACTTGCATATGGAACATAGCAGTTAGCTATTTTTTTTAACAGATTCCACTCTTTCCTTTGGCCTCTGATGTAGCCGGAAGAGGTTGCCTATTAACTATACTGTTTCACTGTCTACCCAGTTGTGTTGTACAATTTTTTGGGTCATGCAGTCCATACTAAGTCAAACAGGGTATAAAACCCTTCTTCTTCTTGGCAGAGGTCTGGCAGCAGCAGCAGCTTTAATTAAAACCTGTTGGACGTACAACTTTATAATGGAAGCAGCAACTGCTAACAAGTTTTTTTCTAAGAATAATCATGGCTGGAATCCAAAGAGTTTTGGATTCATAGGTTCATAGGTATACACTAGGCCAGCTATCACTAGGGCCCTTGTAAGCCTAGCCATGTCACTCAAATGTGATCCACAAATTTGATGACATGCTTCTCTCCATCAGATTCACAGCAGCCAGACCAGGGATGAATTTCTGATTACGTATCCATTGGTCCAAGTTACACTTAAATAGAAAAAGGGAAGAACTCTGCTTTACATGTATGGGGAGCTTGTTTGAGAGAATGGGAATTCTCTGAGAAACATATCTGTCTCTCTGGCATGTTGTATTTATGTTGCAAGCTAAATTTAGTTCTTTTAATCTAAAAAACAAGTACAGCTTCACAGATCCACAGACCACGCCAGCCAGTAATGTATAGGTGTCCTTAACGCAAAATTTATTCTTCCACAATATAAAAAGCCGCGTATTCGCCACTCAAAATACAATGGCTTCTTCAGAGAACAATAAAAACTTTTTTAAAAAATTGGCGCCATTTATATAACCTGAATTTACGTGCTTCGTATATAGTACACGTCATTTCCTTCCTACTAAAGTTTTTTATACATATAAAATCACATATAATACTCATTAAAAAACCAAACTTCTCTAATAGTTCTTTCAACTCCCTCCTAAATTAAAAAATATAACATATGAAAATCGTACATATATATATATATTTTTTTATATATATTTAAAGCCTAAAATGTACCCGCTGGATACATAAAGATAATGCTTTTGCAAAAGTGTGTATAATGTTGTATTTAAAAAGCATTATATTCTATATGTCAATAAAAATGGACTCCTATTCAATATTCAATTTACTCTTTTCTTGTATGTTAAGAAAAGAGAAGAATAAAAAATAAAAATAAAAAGTGAATGAAAGAAGTATGTTTTTACAAATTACACTTTAAAAAAATTAATTCATTACATATAAATACGTTACCTGTTATTACTACAATTAATATTCTTCTTAATAAAATATATGGGAATAGAAAAATATTAATAGACATATAGAATATAATGCTTTTTAAATACAACATTATACACACTTTTTGCAAAAGCATTATCTTTATGTATCCAGCGGGTACATTTTAGGCTTTAAATGTATATAAAAAAAATATATATATATATGTACGATTTTCATATGTTATATTTTTTCAATTTAGGAGGGAGTTGAAAGAACTATTAGAGAAGTTTGTTTTTTTAATGAGTATTATATGTGATTTTATATGTATAAAAAACTTTAGTAGGAAGGAAATGATGTGTACTATATACGAAGCACGTAAATTCAGGTTATATAAATGGCGCCAATTTTTTAAAAAAGTTTTTATTGTTCTCTGAAGAAGCCATTGTATTTTGAGTGGCGAAAACGCGGCTTTTTATATTGTGGAAGAATAAATTTTGCGTTAAGGACACCTATACATTACTGGCTGGCGTGGTCTGTGGATCTGTGAAGCTGTACTTGTTTTTTTGAAGTCTGGTATTTCCGTATTTGGTTTGTGTGTTGGTACTTTATGGCTTCGGGTTCACCAACCAGCCCGGCTAGTCCGAACATTTTTGGGTCAATGAATTCAGAAAGACCTAGTTCTAACAATGACATGGTTTCATTGTTGGCCGTGATCACACAAAGGCTCGACCAACTGAATTCACGTTTGGACAACATAGATCGCCAAACTGGAAGGAACATTAACTCTAGCGCTACTGTTCAATGCAACTTATCAGGAAGTTCGAACACTTCCTCCATTCCAGCAGGTCAACGTAACACCACTAACTCTTTTGCCGACAATGGTAACTCCTCTGTGCCCAGTTCCCTGGACCCTTTGGGAGCTAACAACGGGCAAAACAATGTGCTTATTGGGGTTCCGGTTCTTGGTGAATGGATTACAGCTTTGGATTCGTTCGCATTTACACAGCAAGGACTTCAGGAACTACCGGCATTACAGGAGGTCAACATGGCAACAACTATGGACTCTTTAGTGAGTAGACTGAAATTATTTGATCAAAAACTTTTGAAATTAAGGAAGTTACAATTAGAAGTATGTTATTTCAATCAATGTGTACAAGACAAAATTATTCCAAAAGGGCTACGCAGTTCTTTTGCACCGACTGGGTTACTTGCAGACGATTCCTTTTTATCAGATTTGAGAGCTTTGTTCGATCAACAGGGACTTAACCTGTTAGAGCTAATGATTAAGCATTACATGCTTCACATTTCTAAGCTCACAACAGAAATTAATGACTTGGATAAATTAATAAAGGTGGACATAGACTTTGTTAGATATAAATACGACTATGCTCGTATTTTCAACAGCATAGACGCTTTGTTGGCAAAACTTAAAGTAAACAAAAGCAAAAAACTTGCTAGAGATAGACTAGCTTACCAACAAAACAAAGCTTATGTTAAATTGACAACATCATATGTACAACGTGAGAGTTCTTCTACTGTTGTACCACCTTATTCCAATGTTAATGACCAAGAGCTTCAATTAGATTCTCCAATGGATACTATCCAGGAAGAACATAACCTGGAAGTTCCTGAGGGCCCACGGCGGAGTAATAGAATTAAGGCCAGCAGTTATAACAACAACAATGGTCAACGGTTCCAGGGGGAAGGCCAACAAAACTATAAAAAGGTTTTTTAGGCCAACGGAACAACAACCATCAGAAGGGTTACAGGAACAGACGATGGAACAACAATCAACCTTAAATTTGGACAGTAATTTTGATATTAACCAGGATACAAGTTTGAAAATACTTGTCAACACTAAAGGGGACTTTAAAATCTACAATTTTTCTAGTTTTATAATAGAACAAGAGCTAATTGATTTATTAGCCTTTGGCAATACTTTTGTACCTAGCAGTCATTTCAATTTGACAGATACTATAATTGACTTGAAATGCTTAACACGAAAGTTAAATCTAGGATTATTGTTTTCAGCCCCTATACAACAAGATGGTTACAAATTAAAACTGTCAAGTGTATTCAATCCACCATTACATCCTGACCTATCTCTCTTTGAGAGAGTGTGTGAGTTTGATTTAAGACATTTAGAAACAAATAGAAGTATTTCATCTAGATACCAGAAAAATAACACATCTAAAGGAGAAAAATTACTCTTACAAGAACTTTGCCATTTACCGGTGAGGGTCTTAAAACCTGACAAAGGGGGAGGGTTGGTCATTTTTGACAACAGTGACTACATTAACAAAATGTTAGGTATTCTAGATAGTCCAGCCTATACACCTGCTTCTGTTAATGAGATGAATATGACTTATTCTAGAAACAGGGGTTATTTTAGAGATCTCTTTTTGGGTGGGAAAATTGATAATGACACCTACCAATTCATAGATATTACAACACCAAAGACCCCTGTCATTTTTGGAATCCCCAAGATTCACAAAGACCTTCACAATCCACCCATGAGAGCACTCATAGATGCTAGATCTTCTATGACTTACCCATGTGCATGCCTAGTGGACAAAATTCTTTCAAAGTATATCAAACTATTACCTTACATTTGTAAAGACTCATGGTCCTTTCTTTCTGATATTAATGAGCTCAAATTAGATCCACTATGTAATTTTCTTACTATAGACGTAGTGGATCTTTATACCTCTATACCACATCTGGAGGCCACTGAGTGGATAGCTAACTTTCTGACCAACTTAGGGGCTCCTAGGAATGAGATTGATATAGTTACGGACCTATTAGATATAATTTTAACATCAAACTTCTTTACATTTGATAAAAAATACTTTTTGCAAACACAAGGCATAGCAATGGGTTCTCCTTGTGGCCCGTCAGTGGCTAATATTTTTGTAGCCTACTGGGAAAAACGATTTATTTTCGGAAATTCAAACTACACACACCAGATAGTTTACTATACAAGATTCCTTGACGATATTTTTATGATATTTAAAGGTTCTGAACAGGATGCTTTACATCTTCTTGAATACATGAATAATACTACCGAATTTTTTAGGTTCACATATAAATTTTCTACATCTAATATTGATTATTTGGATGTTAAACTTGAAAAAACTACAGAAGATGGGTCGTTGATTTCTTCAATACACAGAAAACCAACTTATTGCAACTCATTTCTTCACTTTTCTAGTCAACATCCATATAAACAAAAACGTTCCATCGTCAAAGGGCAACTCATTAGAGCAGTGAAGATGTGTAGTACTGAAAGTAAATTTAACATTGAATGCCAGCTTCTTCATGATATGTCCAAGAGCCGTGACTATCCTGAAATATTAATCAATGAGCTAACAGTAGAGGTTAGAAATAAGAGAGAGAATGTTTTTTATAAACCTCTCTTAAATACTAAATCCAAGGGAAGTAGTAATGTTTTTACATGTATTTCTGGAACATCACAAGTAGATTTGGAGCCTATTCTGACTCAGATTAATGATGAGACACAGAGTTACTCTTGTAGTTTCATCACAACATATAACACAGATTCGAAAGAAATTTGCTCTATCCTTTACAAAAATTGTTTTTTTATTTCCAGTAATAAATTACTATTAGAGAAATTAGGGACAAAACCTATTATTGTATACAGGAAAGGGAAAAATTTAAAAACCTTGTTAGAAAGAAACACAAATACTGATTCCTTTTCAAAACAAAAAGGGACATTTACTTGTGGGCATTGTAATTGGTGCAGTAGTCTGAAAACAGGGAGTTCTTTTCAAATCAATGGTAAAAAATATTTTATTGGTCACAAGATAAACTGTGACACTAAGTCTATTGTATATCTTGCTACTTGTGACAGCTGTTCTGTGTACTACGTTGGAAAAACAGACCGTAAGTTTAGGGAGAGGATCTACCAACATATGTACGCAATTAGGAAACAAAAAAATGAAAACGCCTTAGCAAAACACATTGACCAACATACAGGGCATAAATTTTACTTTACAGCTATCGATCATATTCCCCATAACACCAGAGGAGGACCTACATCAATTATTTTGGAAACCAGAGAGTTGGAGTGGCAAATAAAATTAAATGCTTTCAACTCCCCTGGGTTAAATGATAATTGTAATATTTCCTGTCTACTCAAATTGAAAAGTTATCTTAGATAATAATATCCGAATGGAGGTAACCACTGTGTAGTAGTCAGTGTTATATTAATGGAATTTATTAAATAACATATACATATTATTTATAGAAATGTATATCGAGTATAAAACTGTCTAAGTTCACATTTACATATACTTTCTACATGGTTATTTAAATTAAAAGTGATATAGATAACTTATTTGATGAGGTATACATTGTGTGGTGGATAGTATTACACTAATGGGATTTTTTTAATTCATACACATATTATTTATATAAGGGGAATGGATAGATAAAAAAAGTATTTAAGTGTATTTTACATTTATTTACACTTTTACACATATTTACATAAAAAAAAAAATTTCTATTCCCATATATTTTATTAAGAAGAATATTAATTGTAGTAATAACAGGTAACATATTTATATGTAATGAATTAATTTTTTTAAAGTGTAATTTGTAAAAACATACTTCTTTCATTCACTTTTTATTTTTATTTTTTATTCTTCTCTTTTCTTAACATACAAGAAAAGAGTAAATTGAATATTGAATAGGAGTCCATTTTTATTGACATATAGAATATAATGCTTTTTAAATACAACATTATACACACTTTTGCAAAAGCATTATCTTTATGTATCCAGCGGGTACATTTTAGGCTTTAAATATATATAAAAAAATAAATATATATGTACGATTTTCATATGTTATATTTTTTAATTTAGGAGGGAGTTGAAAGAACTATTAGAGAAGTTTGTTTTTTTAATGAGTATTATATGTGATTTTATATGTATAAAAAACTTTAGTAGGAAGGAAATGACGTGTACTATATACGAAGCATGTAAATTCAGGTTATATAAATGGCGCCAATTTTTTAAAAAAGTTTTTATTGTTCTCTGAAGAAGCCATTGTATTTTGAGTGGCGAAAACGCGGCTTTTTATATTGTGGAAGAATACATTTTGCGTTAAGGACACCTATACATTACTGGCTGGCATGGTCTGTGGATCTGTGAAGCTGTACTTGTTTTTTTGAAGTCTGGTATTTCCGTATTTGGTTTGTTAGTTCTTTTAATCTAGTATTTCTGATGTTGTATGTTTTGCAAATGTGCAAAACGTTCTTCAAAACTGGGTCCAGCAATGCCTTGTATGCCAAGAAAAGATCACCTTTCAGATGTTTGTTTGATACCAAGTAAAGAGACAGGGCTTTGAGGTGATCAGTGTAGAACAATGTGTTTACTCCTTGTATTCTTTTGGTAAGGAACCTTTGTGGATTTTCCAGTCGCTGCACATGTCTGGTCAAGTGCGTACAGAAGGTGACATTATACTGTATGATGGGTCTGATAAGGGCTGAATACAGTGATGTGATGACCTGCTTGGACCAAGATGATATGTCCCTGTTTATAAGTTGAGCAATATAGAAAGATTCTTTTATTAGCCTGGACACATGTTGGTCAAAGGCTAGGTTACTCTCTACATGAGTTCCCAGATACTTGACTAGTGAATCAACTTTTATGGATGTTTTATTAATAATGTAGTTACCCAGGGTGGCAGACTTCCCAAAAGGTACTATAATGCATTTTTTGGTATTGAGTTTTAAGTCATGGCTTTGGCACCAAACATTTGCTTGTATTAGACCTTCTTGAAGTGTGTTCTCATCTTGAGAGGATTCAATGACTGCTCCCAGTTTGCAATCATCTGCAAACTTGGTTAGCTAAAGGCCTTTGACATTGGCTTTGACATCTGAAAAGTAGATGACAAACAGGAATTGGCTTAGCACAGAGCCCTGGGAGACTCCACTGGTGACTGGCCTCTTTGTGGAGGTGGCCTTACCAATTCTTACCACCTAGGTCATATCAGTGAAACAGCTAGCAATGCAGCATGTTATAAAGAGGGTTAATACATAGTTTCTGTAAATTTGTTGACAATACCCAAAGGGGGAAGTATATCAAATGCCTTATCCATATCTTGGTAGGCAGTATGCAACATTGTCCCCTTATCAATTGCCTTAGTGACCCTTTCAATGAAGTCCACCAGATTCAGTAGCATAACTTTCCTTTGACAAAGCCAAAATGGGATGGATCCAGTGTTTGGAGATCTCCTATGTCCTTGTTGATAATTTCCATGATAATTCTTCCCAGGACTTTGCAGGTTAGACTAGTCAGATTTATGGGTCTGTAATTTGAGTTTCTTAGTCTTCCATAAATGTAGCATAAAGCTTGTTTTAAAACTATAGTCAAATAATAACTCAAGGGGACCTGATAAGTCATGTTATAGACAGGAGACATCCTGGGATGTTATTGGATACTATTTAGGCCATATTCCTGGCTTTAGTAAATGCAGTCAGTACATGCTCCCTAGTTATAGTTGGAGGGGCTATGTTTGACAGTATTTTAAGAGGATGGTTGGGGTGAAATGGGGATAAAGTTGTAACTGAATTTGTCTGCTAACTGGCCTGGTATTTAAACATAAATGATGCAAACTGCAGTGTTCTGACACACATTCCATCTAAACCCAGTATAATTCAAAATATTTATAAAAAAAATGGAAATAAAATGAGTTTTGGTGCAGGGGAGGTCTTTGTCTCCCTCTTCCACAGAACTTATATATAACAACTTGACTTCCGCTGTGGTGCAGCAGTAGCATTGTTGCCTCACAACAAGAGGTCCTCCAGTTCGATTCTTGGCTGGAGTGTGGGGGCTTCCTTTGCCGGTGTCTGCATGTCCCCTCCCGCAGTTGGGTGGGCGTGAAATACGCATGCGGCATGCATGCTGGTTGAAGGTTGAGCTGGCAGCTCAGCATTCAGCATTCATGAAAAAACACATGCCAATCATTGGGACCAACCGGGTGTCCACGGTGGCGACCTAAAACAGAAGCAACGAAAACAACAACAACAACAGTCACAATACAGTAGAGAAACAAAACTGGAGAAAAAATAACGATTGAAAATGCACCACCAGCAAATGCAGTCTACCATAATGTATTACAGCAAATTGCAACATTACTTATGAAGATCAAAGATCATAAAAAGATAAGCCTTCCTTATTATCAGAGTTGTAAGTGGTAATATCTGATAAAGGCTAAACCCAGTGCTCAACAGGAAACACTATCAATAACAAAAAAGAAAGGAACACACACAGAACTTCACTTAGTTGGCAGAAGTAGCAGACAGCAAACTGAACTGCTGCAGCATAAATGCATGTACAAATTACATACATCTTTTTTACATTTTTCTTAAATATACATGACTCCTTTGCACTTTACTCTTCTTGTAATCATCCTAGCAATTATTTGTAGTTTATCTTTCACATTTACTAGCCTTTGCCTTAGCTATGGTCAAAACACGGCAATGAAGCTATGCATTTATTATTTAGAATGTAATGCTGCTGTTTCTTATAGGTATCACAAAAAAATTAATTCTAGCATAAAGCTGTCTAAGACGGTGGCTAAAATTGCTCCTTCTCTGAGGAAACAACACAAGGAGCCCAAAAAACACAAATGCAAGTAAGGGCTAGAGTGCTTTCTCAAAGGCAATGCAGGGGTATAGCTCCCGATTCTCTTCTTTGGTTTGGGCCTTCCTCAGTATTTTGCTGGAGTCTCTTCAGGCATAAAGTGATGTTATATTTAAGACCATTCATCACAAATTGTCCTTACAGCTCCTTAGCATGTCCTTTCCAGACCACTTCAAGGCTGTATCCCTGTATCCTGTCTCCTGCATGCTGTTAAGGGGAGACCTATGCTTGGCATACAAGTCATTGTCAGACCCCACTCTGATGGACCTCCTGAATATCCACAAAACAAACAGAACCAGATTTACCCATTCTAAAAACTTAAACCTTGCCTGTGATACAAATAGGACCTGCTGGTGAGACAGGTATGTATCCCAGAGACTACCCCCTTCTCTGGAACAGGCTTCCAATCCATGTGAAGCAGCATTCTTCCCCAACCCAATTCAAGTGTAACTTAGACAACTGGATGGGGAACAGGAACTTCATCCCTGGTTTGGCACCTATGTCTCCAATGGACAAAGGCAGCTTGTAAATGCTTTGTCTCCCAGGATCCTGCTTGTAAATGTTTGACCTCCCAAGCTCCTGCTTACACTTATCAAGGTACCAGAACATGTCAGTGATTTGGGATGCATGGCTTGGCTTCAAAAGGCCATTGTGATCATTAGCCTAGTAAACACTTAGGAACCTATGAACAAGTGTTGGAGTTGGGAAGTCTGACCCTTTTATAAGAGAGTCTTCTGGTATCCAGAGCTATGTGGTACTTCACTCTTCTGGGATGACAAACATGTGTTGTCTCCTATATTCCTCTTACACTTGACACACACTTGTTCACCCACAAGCAAACGCCGGTTGCACTGTCATCAGCAATGCTGATGTGAGTGGCCACACTAGAGTGGCCAGTGATGTTTTATTTACTCTCTTCACTACAAAAAAAAATATATATGTGCTTGTTTAGTGCTCTGGAGCAGGTGAGCATGGCACTGCCCTAACCCTAGGTCTGCACAGCTGTCTAGGCCTGGTTCCTGAGTTTAGCATACTTGTCCACCATAGTGTATGCAGATTCCCTGAGCAGGAATGTTTGCCAGCACTGGCTAGTAACATATGCCTGGCCTACTGCAAGCTCATTAGCACCCATTTCAGTGATTGTTCTAGAACTACCTGATGTCTATATTACAAATATCAGTTTTCCCGGTTTCACTACCCTGGGAGGTAGTTTCAGAAGGGTCTCCTCAATATTTTAACATGCTTGTCTGTATATGCCACAGAATAGATTTGCAATATAAAATAACTGTATTTAAGTAAACCTTGTTTTCCCCTCCCTCTGGGCATCAGGTGTTGGTTTCATGTTACAGTTATGATACACTTCCCAACAATTAGGGAAAAGCATGCACAATCTTTTATCTCGATCAGAACCCTATTGTTCTTACATGCTATTGAAATCTAAAGCTACTTCACATGAGACATTCTTTATAATTCCTATGTTAAATATTTCAAGTTTAATTTCTTAGAAAATGAAATTTAATATATTATCATTAAAAGTCGCCCTCAAACAAAATAGCTGAACTAAATTGCACCCAATCTGATGCTTCCCAGTATATGCATGAAGGTGATTTATCTTTCTGAATGATGACAATTTACTTATTCATACCCTTAAATACAAGTCCCTTAAGGGAATAAGAGAATATTATTTTATCTCATGAATGTAGACAACTGATCCCTCCTGCTCCCTTTCAATTAGTTCCTTCGTCATAACATTTCATTTTTTGGGCATGAAAATAGAAAATATTGTGGCATGGCTTCTATTTATATCAATTATTAAAATTTTTACTACATTTTGAAAACATTTTTGTAGAGACAGATAATGCTGAATATGAAAAGATTGTTCTTATGTAGGGAGATATAATGTTAGGCACTACTGAAACCTGTTAGAAGAGGGATGGGATTTCCTAACATGCCCACAGTAACACAGAATGGCTAACCACATACCTCCCCATAAAAAAACAAAAAACAAAATGACAACATCCTGGTTCATAGAGGATTTAGTAAATACATTACAAAATAAACACTGCTGAGACTTTCAGACTGTATGAGATATTTTTTGACAGTTAATAGCTCCAACAAACTATATAGGGTGACGTGGACAGCCTACAAATGGTCATTCTCTGATCAGTGCTCTGCCCACGTAAACTAAATGAAAATAAATAAATAAATAAATCAATACAAACATACATACATAAATACATACATACATATTGTTCTGTATGAGAGTAAAAATGTGTGTGTGTGTGTGGGGGGGGGGGGTGAAGTCCTTTGGAAGACACCAGAACTGGAAATCAGATGGCTGTTATACTGTTCTTTCTTCAGATGCACCATGGTTGATGGAAGAGAGCAGCTATTATGCTAATCTGTGGAGGGGGCAAGGGGCAGACAAACCAGGAGGTCTGAGGAGGACTAACCTGCCCCTCTAATACATGTCAGTCTTTTATGTTATGGCAAAAGCTTGGTTAGTAGCTCCTTTGTGGAGAAACTTAATGTGGTAAGTTCAACCAGGAGTTGGCAGAATCCCAGTCAACATCAGCTGAAAGGTATCACAGTTTGTAGTGGCATTTGACTGATGGCAGCACTCCTAGTACTTTTACTGATTCAATTTAAGAAAGTGGCAAAAAGTGTGTTTCATCAACAAACCCAAGGAAATTCTTCTAGAACTGCATGTTTTGCACCTGGAAGCATTTTGGAAGATTGGAATAATCATGGAATTCAAATATAAGTAATATTTTCTTTTTTTGTCTATCACTAGTTAGGTACTTCAGTGGTCTGAAGCTTTGTTCTCTAGTCATGGGTTTGATTCTCACACTTTTTATCAGACTGCTGACTGCTATGCAGTTGGAAGAGATGTTTTCACTAATGGAGCTAATGCATGTTTTTTATATGGCATTTCAGCATGTTCTATAAATTGTTAACTGATGTCAATGCTTAGTAGAGATGAAATAAAACAATGAATTATATAACTATATGATGTATTACTAGTCCGAACATAATTCAGTTCCTCATCTGAGACATCCATCTCACGGTTTCTTGTAAACCCTTTCTGGGGTCATGTCTTCTTGTGAAAGAAATCCTGAAAGCAGACAAATACGGGAAATGTTTCATAACCTTAAAAATTCTTTATTTTCATCAAACAAAGCAAACAACAAATGCTGTGTTTTTGCACAAAAAGTAAACATTTATTTTTGTTAATCTAAGTAATGTGACTTCACTGGTCACTATAATATGTAGCAAGGAGTGAGGAGATTCAGGGGACATTCTACCCCTACACAGAATACTAACACTGGACAAATGTGAGTAATTATAGCACTGAACAAATGCCAGTAATACTAACAATGGACAAATGTCAGTAATACTAACACCGGACAAATGTCAGTAATACTAACACTGAACAAATGTGAGTAATACTAGCACTGGAAAAATGTCAGTAATACTAACACTGGACAAATGTCAGTAACACTAAGACTGGACAAATGTCAGTAATACTAACACTGGACAAATGTCAGTAATACTAACACAGGACAGATGTCAGTAATACTAACACTTGACAAATGCCAGTAATACTAACACTGGACAGATGTCAGTAATACTAACACTGGACAAATGTCAGTAACACTAAGACTGGACAAATGTCAGTAATACTAACACAGGACAGATGTCAGTAATACTAACACTTTACAAATGGCAGGAATACTAACACTGGACAGATGTCAGTAGTACTATCACTGGACAAATTTCAGTAATACTAACACTGATAAATGTCAATAATAGTAACACAAACACAGGACAAATGTCAGTAATACTAACACTGGACAAATGTCAGCAATACTATCACTGGACAAATGTTAGTAATACTAACACTGGACAAATGTCAGTAATACTAACACTGGACAAATGTCAGTTCACAGTGTTCTTATCCTCACACTCTGCATTTCTGTAGGAGTGTTTCCTATTTTTGGAGACATGTTTTTTAAACAAAAGGTGCAAAATTATTTCCATCTTTCAGAAAAAGGAGCCTGCAAATGTGTCAGGACTAAATAATAGCTTTATTTCTTTGTTAAAAATTGGCTAACTTCAGTTTTAAAGAGAATCCAACATGATGATAACAGTATATGTTGCCCTGTCAGTATTCTTTGTATTTATTTATTTATTTATTTACACATTTCTTTGCTCAAATGAGTAAATGCTGTGGTACAAATACCTTTTTTGGGCATGGCCACAGCCACAAGAATGAAAAATCACCTCCTTGGCTGGCACATCATGCACCTAGCTTACAGAGTAAGCCAGCTTTCTCCTCTGCACCACCCTCAACTCCAAGTTAAGAGGTTTTAAAAAAGTCTTAAGTTTTCTACTTCTAGAAAGCCACTTGATACAACATACCTACAGTCCTGAACACAATTCAGAAATGTAGGTACATCAATGAATACCAAAACTGCACAGCTGATCAATCAACATCACCTGATTATGCACACACACACACACACACACACACACACACACACACACACACACACACACACACACACACACACACACACACACACACCTCCCAGTTGACGGCAGTGAGAACAGAACCTCTACTTTAGTACACTGACTACAGAACTCAGTATTTTATGTAAGCTCCACGGCACAAGTATGACTTTTACGAGCCTGCAGGACACCTTAAAGTACATGATATCAGCACTGGATGTTGGAGAGAAGATGTTGGGAGACCTGCATGAAATGGATAGCTAACCATGTTCAACTGTCAAGATAGTAAAGTTGTACATGTTACCAGACTGATGAGTGTGCAATGTGTAGTATTTGGTAGCTGTGCTTCAATGTGCAGGTATACTTTAAGAAACAGCTTTAAAACTATTTACAAACAGGTATCCACATTACTACAAGTACTGGAAATATGAATGTGTATTGTCATTCTAAAGATGTGCATGGTATATAAGAAAGCATTTGTTATTAATTTATGTAGTGTAATTGATATGTTTGTGATCAAGTACTGAGACACCAGGGTTGCAGTGCATGGGGACAGGTAACAGATGGCTGCATTGTAAATATGTGACATTTTCTTAGATAGGGCCTTCATTTTTTGTTTCTACATATAGCTTCATGTCAAAAACACTAAATAGACAGTAAGCAAAAGTAATGCATGTTATTGTCCACTTTGCATAGCATACCACCACCGAGCAGTGGGTTTGAGTGATGGTTGGCAAAGTGTGTGCACATGCGAGATACACGTTTCATCTGCTTTCCCTGTTTGCGCATAGTTAAGCAGCGAGCAAAAGTGAGTCTCAGTGCTAAAATTCTAAGAGTTCTCAGTGTTGAGGGTATGAAACATGCTTCCTGCTTAGCTGACTCTGTGGCAGCAAGTGCAAAGCCATTGACACATTCCTTTTTGAGCCCAGATGATATAGGGTTCCAATCCATGTGTATATTTGTTTGTTTGTCTTTTTGGCTTTAACCGGTGAGGGTTTGCCACAGCAGAACTCCGGTCCGCTAATGATTGTCAGTAGATTTTTTATGGTGCCAAGTTGCCAGCCCGATGCCCAACCTTCAGCGAAGGCACGCCCATTTACGCATGTCTTTCGGAGGCCACTCGACTGCGGGGAGGACACGCAGACTCCACACAGAAGGCACTCCAGCTGAGAATCGAACGGGAGAACATCTTGCTGTGAGGTAACAATGCTACCGCTGAACCACCGCGGATGTAATACCTTTGAATAAGTAGTGATAAAGCAATGAAATAAATATGTATACTATAGTCACCATGGGTTACTTTGTGTTGATGTAGCACAGTGTGGTTAAGTGGTATTGCATGGAGGTAACTGCATCATTGAGGAGCTGTTCACCATCGCTTGACATTGGTGTGTGATGCCAAACTCCACTTAAACATAGACACCAAAAAGTGAAAGGCTCCATTGTTTTTTTGTTACTTATGTGTGCCGTGTGTGATTCTATATTTTGTCCAGATTATAGGTGTTAAAATGTGGGTAGATAGGAGAGTGGCAAAATGGGGAGCAAGCAAGCAATGATGTCAACCACCTTTGCATGATATTATGCAGAGAGCAACAGCACCAAACAGACAGGAAATACATTTTTGAAACTGGAAGGTTATTCTGATACTTGACATTAGTTTGAGAGGTTTCTGCTGCTGTAATGGTATAATAGTGATTTAACTTTGCTGACATTTTCTGTGGCCAAATATTTCATGACCTGAGACATATCCATTTGACTTTATACACTACTAACATTGATTTGTACAGTGTGGGATTCAAGACTAAGCATAAGAGACAAAACACTTTCTTCCACAGAGGTGATTTTCCATCTTTACCACAGAAGAGGTGCTTCTCAGATATAGTCATGAATCATGTATAAATACAGATGACAGAATGAGGTGTTAGCCATGTATGTTTATGACCTGACAGGGTCCTTGTATATATACATTCATTTGTGTATGTATCTTATTTAAGTGTGAAGGCCATCCAAGTCCAGATAGCAGAATTATACTTACAGAAACAGAGTAGACAGTATACCCTCTGTCATATATCTGAGCTTCAAAACACAGTAAGGGTGCCTTAACCCTCATACATATAATTCATATCAGCTCCACTACTTATCATTATGTATACAATGTTATAAGTGATAGTCAATATAAGGTGAAATGGAACAATAGTAAAAATGCCTAGAATTTCCTGTATTAGAACCCAGGACCATGTGTATGGCAGCCTGCACTTACACATGTTGCCAAAAGAATATTGAAATAACACTTGAATATTTTCCTGTTTATTAATATAAACTGAACTGTTGCAACAGTAAAAATATGTTGCACTTCCTATATTAGAACCCAAGACCATCTGTATTAAAGCCCTATACTTAGACCTCCTGCCATAGGATTAGTTAAATAACAATTGCATAATTCCCTATTTATTCTTTACTTCTGTGTGTTAACCACCACACAACAGTGCTTATCGCATTTGTGCAGTGCTCAATAGAATTAATAGAGTGTATCAGTTTTGAAATTGTTGAATGTCTGCTTCCTGTCTGCATCTGTTCAATGGCTACAGGTGTTGGGGAAGCTTGCTAATCTCCATGCAATGTTGCTTAGTGGTGTTGCACAATAGAAAGCAAAAACTGCAACAATATATCCATTTTGACCATTACATTGTCTAAGCCCTGTCTACAGGTATTCTGTCTGCTTCCAGTATGGGCCACTAGACCAGGTTTGCACACTGCTAAGCATTGCACAATGAAATGAGCACAGTTAATCATCACATTTATTGTGTTTCTCCCTTTCCCCTGTTTGCATTAAGCCATGCACTGTGTGAAAACTAGCATTTAAAAAAGGAAGGGAAAAGTATGAGAAAAGAAGAAAAGAAATCCTGTAAATCAACAATACTACACAAATTTATGTTGGTATACATGAAAAATTTTCACACAAGTCTGGATTTGAACTTACTCCAGTGAACTTTCAAAACCCAGTAAGGGTGTCTAATACCTCTTTGCCACAGAAACAGCTTTGCAGCAGACAATGAAAATCATTGCACATACAACCAACTGCAACAGCATCCAGAGTACTAACAACACATTACATTTGTTTGTACATGTACTAATTTCAGACACAGTGCAATGAGTGATCATGCAACCACTAATGACTATTGCTTGTATAAATGCAGCTCTGTCTTATCTCTCTGTGTTTGTTGCTCATTCTTGTCTTATCTGACCGGTAATTTGAGACATGCCGGGTTGGGAGGGTGACTTAATGGCTAAGGTGTTTGCCTTACAAACGCAAGGTGCAAGGTTTGAGTCTCACAAGGAACAATTGGCTAGGCTTAAAATGGCTCATAAGGGCAGTTAGCTTAGTACTAAACTATGAAACTATGAAACTATGTAAAGCATTTTGTATCATTGTCCTTAAAATGTGTGAGGATATTAAATAGCAATAATATACAGTTGTCAAGAAATGAAGGGGAGTTTGGATGTTACTGAACAGGAACTTGGAAATGTGTGCTACTTACTTACTTTTAAAACCTTGATACAATTACTTCTACATTTTGTAAGTCTAACCTGGCTGACACACCCACTGGAGGTAAGGGAGTTTGAATTGTTGTTGTGTTTTCCTTCTCCACTGAGGGAGTGTCTGCAGCATGTTTACATCAGATACATGGAGCCAAGTATTTGGGATTCAGCAATTCTAATGAGCTCACACCTCATTTGCATCTTCCTCGTGCTCACAGCCCCGAATCTACACTTTTAAATGGAACTGTGTAACTAGGGAAACTGAAGGTGAGGATATTTGTTTATGCGAATAACACAGAAGAAGTTATTACTTTAGGATTTATCTACACAGAAGACATTGATCTTGAAAATGGTATGCTTGCATATTTCAGCTATATACTGGATATGCTGAAATGTCACTAAGAAAATTTGGTTATATGCACATATACATTAACAAATGCTATGTTTATCTTTATGCATTTCTTAGAAGCATACTGATGGCATAGGCATGTTTGTCAGGGCATTTTACTTTCTCAGATGCACAGCCTTATTAACTGTCATTACAAGTGCTAATGTTACAACTGTTTTTCTTTTTACACTCTTCTATTGATATTTCCATGAAATGTAAAATGTCCTATATTATCAATGACACAGAGATGTTAAACTTCTGGGATGGCCCATAGAAACCCATAGGGGAGTGCTGGTCACAGGTAGACATGACTGTCAGTTGCATAAAATTGAATGTTCTGTCATAAATGTGTACACATATTTTAGGGACAGTTTATTTGATTGCACTTTTAGTAGTTCATAGATGGTTTATTAGCAAAACATGTCTTTTGCCTGTTCTTTTGGGGGTGGTGGAGCCAAGTTCCATTTCAATGTTGGCAAAAACATTTGCTATTGTTACTCTTCTTGTTTTGGATCCAACATTGCTTTGTGTGTGATTGTAATATATTACAACCACATAATTGCTTTTTTATATTTGAATAGCTTGACCGTTTTATGTTTCTCTAGTGGGTAATAGTGAAATACTACTTTTATATGTTATATCTAAGTAAAACTTTTATTTACTTGATACTTTACTGTATTATCTTTTTTTGTGTTTCATATCACCTAGGAGTATGGTACATGGGCATCCCAATCTTTACAAACTCCCCTTCAGTGATACTGAGAATGAAGTCATTGTTAAGCATTTAGGCATCATGGTGCTTTTCTGCTTGAGAGGGGACATGGAGATATGTCAGGCAGAATGCAAATTTGGAAGCAGATAGTGGCTAATGTGAATGCAATAGGTGAGCAGAGCAGGACAGTATGTTCAGGTGTGCCATAGGGCAACTGACATGATTCCATCACCCCGTTGAAGAGCAGCTGCAGTGGGCTGTGAACAAATGGCTACTGGGAGGGGAGCTGCTACAATGCCACCACTGATACCAAATGAAGAGTTCCTGTCCACTGTCAGGGATCCAAACAGCTCAATGGAAACTACACACGAACATGTGATTGATGTTGGTGCTGATGTTTCAGGGAGGACAAGTATGTCCCAGGTGGAGCTTCCAGGTAGGCCTACCTATCTCAAGTGTTAAATACTTCTTGTATAATAAAATATTGAAAGCAATTTGTAAGTTTTGTTTAACATTTGTTTTTTTTTGTGGGTGGAGGAATAGTTGTAGATTGATACAGATAATACATTCTGGGGTTGGGAGGGTGGCCTAATGGTTAAGGTGTTTACCTTACAAACACAATGTGCAGGGTTTGAGTCTCATAAGGGATAATTGGCTAGGTTTAAAATGGCTCACAAGGGCAGTTAGCTTAGTACTAATCTATGAACCTATGGTTGATTACACTTGGGCTTAAGGTGGACATGTCATCCAAGTTCTTGTTAAAAGTATCTTTAATGGACATATAAAGAGCAAAAAGTGTTAATCCCATGTGTTACTGGTCATTATGATCATGGTATCCATACCTTTTGTTTAACTTCTTCCAGGACCATCCACCACAGGGAGACTACAATCATTAGTTCATGGTAAGCTAAACATTTTTATGTCAGTACTGATGAGCAGTTCAAATAAATATTTATTTTGTGATGTGGGTGTCAGGACTGTTGTGTGTTTTGCTGTACTGTTAGTTTGTTAGCCTATATTGGAATACAGTAGTATAGGTATTAATTTCTTATCTGTATTTGTTGCTTATTTTCACAGGTGATTCCTGACAGTGCAAGTGTATTACTCCTACCACCTGATGTCAAATTATCAGCAGACTCTGATGATGATGGTGGCTGAACAGAGGAACAGTCAGGGGGTGCAGAAGTTGAATCTGACACTGAAGTTGACATTCAGCTACCCCATGTAATTCCATCAGACACAGCCAGTAGGCCTATACCAAGCCATTCCAATGAGCTGTCAAATATTGGACTGATGGAGGGTAAGGCACTTGAGCAGGATAGTGTTGTTACTGAGGCTTCAGTGCCTGATGACTCTGGCCACAGCCAAAGTGTGGGTGAAGTGCCATGCAGGAGGGCTGTTAGGGGTGCTTGGTGGAGGCCTGCTGTCCATCCTCAACCTGATCAAAATGTGTCTTCCTATGCCACTCAGTGTATGTTTATGGCCATCACGGAGGCTCAAGCATGCTGCAATAAGTCCTCAAGAGAAATGCTTAAAGTTATAAATGTGGCACAGGCTGACATGCATAACTGCCTCCACTGTGTTGCTGATTCAATGGATCAGGTGAATGGCACATTGGAAAGAACAGTGTCTGTAATGGAATGTCTGCCCAGAGAGAGACAGCATCCATGTGGGTGTAGGTTAGCCACATCATCTGATGTTAGCCAACATGGCCATGGCTGGTGATGCTCCTATAGTGGCACTACTTCCACTGCTCCATCAGTGGTTCAGGTATCCATACCCAGACATAGTAGGCAGTGGGGGTCATGGTCCTTCATGTCTTCATGAGGACAGCTCATCCAGTAGACATCCATCACATTCAAGTAGCAACAGCACATCTGACCATGGGCATGGACATGCCAGTGTAACTTCTGGCAGAGCCAGTTCATGTGGTTGGGTACAAAAGCAATGAACTGCCACCTCGACCATGCATGGCTCACACCTGTCTGACATATCAAGATGTAGAGCTAGCACAGAGCTTGGTTGTGTTCTTGCAGACACCCACACACCAGTTTCATCTTCTGGAGGGTCCATACAGATACAGACACAACAACAGTTACACGGTTAAGCCATGAGGCTTAAAGCTCATTCTGTCTCACTGGTCATTTGTTACTTTATCCATATGTCTCCCTGTTTCTCTTTCTTACTCACACACACTCACTTACCTTTTGTGTCAACCTATGCTTCCTGACCCCAACACAACACCCTGTGCAAGTGCTGATAACTGTGCCATATCCTTGTTTTCTATCTTTTGGATTCAGGTGTACATAAGCTTTGTGTCTGATGCTCATGCTACACAGTTGTCTTAGTACTTAGTATATCTGTGTTTGTTATGTTGTTTTGTTAGTTGTACTTTTCACATATTTTGGTCTTAGAAAGTTAGACAGTTAAGGGAATCAAAGCAATTTTTTTTTGTATCAGTATTTTTAAGAATCTTCTGAGGATTATATGAAGTCTGAAACCAAAATGTGTCTCATTACTTTCTAACTTCCCTCTTTTAATGATTTTCCAGCACAAAAATATTAGGCCGAAGTGAGGACATTATGTGACCATCAGTACTTTTGAGAGGTATGAATGTGTGAATCCTTGATGCCTCAGGCCTATTACGTGATAGAGGATACGTATTCAGATAAGTCTCTGCTGTCACAGTCTGGATGTGGTCTATTAGCAGCAGCAGCAGCAGCATAGACTTCAGCCTGTTGCACATACATATGAATGAAACCACCAGGAGCCCCTAACATTCTTTCTGTGTTGACTTCTTCCTGTGGCTGTATTCCAGTAGGTTTTGGAATTCACAGGAAAAACCAACACTGAGTCTACACGCATGCTTTATAGCTTGTTGAATAGTTCCTCTATCTTGGATTGGTTGATTAGCATACAGTTCAGCTGCTTATGCTGTAATTGGCATGGCACAGTGTTTACTGTGGTTGTGTGGCTCTACACACTGTTTAGAGGCACTTACTGAATACAAAACTGTGCTCCACCATGTGCGCAGTACAGTGTGACCTGCACCATGTCTTAGCGGACTGTGTAGGTTTTACAGAATCTGTCCGGTTACATTTATATATGTATATATTTAACAGATGTACTTAAAAGAAAGCCCTTCTCCTTAGTCTATACTGCAATTTATTTTGCAATTTTTGAATAATACTCACTTATTTAAAGTATTCATTTCACTCCTTTATCATTATTGGAAATCCAGGTTTAGATTCCCATAGTTACTAACTGCTGTCTCTGGCAATGTTTGTACTCTACTCATTATCCATTCCTTTTTCTAATGGTTAATCAGTATGGCATGTTTGATATACACAGGTGAACAGGCATGTTTTAGGGCAGTTTAACCTTTAAAGGTCAGGTAGGCTGATATACTAGATACGTACTCATTTTTGTCTTGATTGTTATGTGTTTGGGGTGTCATATCTCTAAATCTTCAGAGATAGCGTTTTATTTGATTTGATCATATTTGTTTTGTACTTATAATTTATTTCCTTTTTTCATGTCTCATTATACTTCTTTTACTGAAATTAAACCCAATGCTGCTACTACTGCATTGAGCGCTTATTTTGTAGACGACTTTGGAGAACTTTAGCACTGGTTACTGAAGTAGTTTGCTAGACAGTTTGCAATCATTAGGAGGACATTTGTTTATCCAATGACCTCTTCCTATTTATATATCAAAGAATAGTCCAAAATGAAGTGACCTCAGAGCATAGGCCTATGGCTGTTAAAACAGAATAATTATGTAACTCTCCACCCTAACTTAAACATTAAGCAGTGTTTTATCCACTAAACTATGTATGGATTCGCATTTTAGGTATTTAGCTTGCCATGTTTCCCATATGTAGACTGCTGTTGAATGAATTAGTGAAAACACATATAACACTTTTCTTGAAAGCAAATAGCTGTATACAGAAATTCTATCATGATAAAACACTTTCCAGGGGATTGCACCTCTGTGTTATGTTTCCGTCTGACATCACTGATCCTGGGTGCTGCCTTTGGTGTTTCACACAGGACACTATTTCACAAGTCAATGTCTCTCTCTATCCAAGTTGCAATCACCTCTCATCTCTGTTAGGCTTGATAACACTGTCATTTCTTGTCACCTACATCAGTTTCTATTCTAGCTCAGGGATACCATCACTCAACAATGCCTGAATCATCCCAGAATCCTTTGGTGTAGTACCAGCAGAATGTTACTTCTCCAGATTGTGAAAAGACTTCTCTTTGTCTCTGGTACAGATACCGTTTCTGTTCCAGCATCAGTTTTGGCACTGTTATCATCCAGCAAGCCAGACTGCATCACATGTGAATTGCATTTATTCATGTCTAACTCCACTGCTTCACACCCAAATCTTAGAATTGATGTTCTTGTCCTCTTTAGGCATTATGACAGTGAACAAAATAAACACTCTCACAAAGAGTAAAAGGATCACACTTGAATCTTAGAAATATTTTCCACAATCATAATAAATGCCATATTAATATTGTTCTTGATATGTGTTTGCTTTTCGTCAAGAACTCAACTGGTAAACATGAAAACAATTGGAAAAAATTTTATCTTGAGTGTCCAACCAACTGGAAACATAATACATTTTCACGTTGTGCCATTGTTTTTGTAAAGAGGGAGATAAACATTCCTGCACTTTTATGCACTTGCATCTCTATATATACTAACACAAGAGATTTCACATAAAGAGGTAAAGGACATATTCATAATCCCCATTGTTCTACAGTGTTGTGCATGAAAGTATGCCTTGCAATCAGCTAAGAATGTGATCAGTTAAAACATAGCTCAACCCAATCAACTAGCTGTACTTTTGACTAATTGTTTGTAATGCATTATTTCTTTTGGCTAATTGTTTGCAATGCATTATTTCTTTTGACTAATTGTTTGCAATCCATTGTTTTGTATCCTTGTTGCCTTGGTGACAGATTCAGGGCTGGAAAGGGTCTTTGCACCTAATATTGTTGCTGGGAATTTTGGGATCTAGAAAAAATGTCTTCTGCTGGGTCATCATGTTTGACCCATAATGCCTCTGTGCATGCCTATCCCGCATTCTGATATGATGTTCACATACACATATCCAGGACTAGCATTTGAAGAAAATAGTTATAGCCAAAGGGGTCCAAGGTACACAAGGTTTTATATATTGCCCAAAGTTCATAAACCTCTTTCCAATCCTGTGAAGGAGACCTATAGTATAAGGTCATGGTTCGTTAACTGAGATGATAGTGGATTTTTTGGACAAATGTTTTAAACCAATGTTAGATTCTATTCCTGCTAGAATAAAAGATACAACAATATTTATTTAACTAATGACTGGCTTACAAGTGGAGAGGCATAGGGTTATGTACACTGTATGTAGAATCATACACAGATATACCACATGAAATAAGGCTACAGACAATTAACTTTTCCTTAGGTCAGACAGAACTTTATGCACCTGAATTCAATTATTTTTTGACACGAGTGGTAGAGGTTGTTCTTACTAAAAATGTAGTGGAAGCCCATGGGATATATGCAAATGAATCCTTAAGGACACACAGTGTTTCAGCTACATGGCTTCTGAATACCCTTGGGTTTTTACTGTTTACTTTTTAAGTCTTTATGGGTAAATACAGGCCAGCAATGCCAAATCTACTCACTGTAGACATGCCACATTTTGGACTTTTTATGACCTCTTTGGTATAGCACCTTAATAAAAATTAAGGTGCCAGAAAAATATGTTAAACAAAATTCAAAAAAAGGATAGAAATGTTTCACAGACAAATTATTTAGTAAAAAGTACAAGAAAGACTTATCAAAGCTAAAGTCTGCACTGCATAATATTTTATGTTTATGCACATCAATTGAGTTTTAAGTCCTGTGTTTCTAAAGTATAGCCAAACCAGCCATTTATGCTGTATTGATGAGGTCACAAAGTCCCAAACATGCCACGCCTACAGCTAATTTAATTTGGCTTTATGGGCATAAATGTGACCATAAGGATTTAAAAAGTAAAAGCCAAGGGCATACAGAAGTCATGTAGCTGAAACATGGGGTCATTTTCCATATGCCCAATGGGCCACCAGTACAGGAGATTAAATGTATTACACAATGAAAACTCTAGTTTGGCTGAGTATTTTTTCCCAGTTTTTACCAAATGGTCTGTCTTTGTAACCTTTCCACCCTTTGCTTGGATCTTACTAAAAATGTAATACATTGTAAGGATTTTTACTTTATGCAAATATGTGGTACAGCTTTGGGAGCCTCATTTCCTCAGCCTATGCCAGTTTGTTCATGTGTTTTCTTAAATATAATGCTGAAAACAATGAAAGTATAATGGAAGTAGAAATGTGTTGTGAAAAGGATTGTCATGTGGGATCTGGTTAATTTGGGAAAATATTGATGGTGGCCACGGTGGTGCAGTGGTTAGCATTGCTGCCTCACAGCAAGAGGTTCTCCAGTTCGATTCTCGGCTGGGGTGCCTTCTGTGCGGAGTCTGCATGTCCTCCCTGTGGTCATGTGGGTTTCCTCCGGGTGCTCTGGTTTCCTCCCACATCCCAAAGACATGCAGTAGGTGGATTAGTCACTCTAAATTGGCCCTAGGTGTGAGTGTGTGCATGTGTGCGCCTTCTGTGGAAGGTTGGGCGCCGGGCTGGCAACTCGACAGTGTAAAACCCCGCTGCCAATCATGAGCAGACAGATGATCCACTGTGGCAACCCCTAACCAGGAAAAATCGAAAGAAGAAGAAGAAGATTGATGACAATTTACTATCTCGGATAGATGTTTTTGAATAACACAGTTTTTGGTTTAAGATTTTCATGCAAAGCTGGATGCTTTACAACTGAGCTTCTAGATGTTGCTATTACAAAGTTTGTTGACAGTATGACAGGTACTACTCTTTACAGAAAACCTTTTTTCCAAGAATACCAGCTTAATGGCCAATAATTATCACCCCTGGCATATAATTTCTAACATTCCTAAAAGCCAGTTTATGAATATAAAATATATTTGTTTTACTAAAGAAGAATATGGAGCAATGCCAAATGATTTGAGTCACCAATTTAAGCAAAGGGGCTACTGCATCACTATGTTAAGGTATACTATAACCAAAGTAATAAAAATGTGTAGGGAAAATCTATTACAGTATCATTCCAGAAACACAGTCAACAAGAATCGTAATATTATACTTTCACTACTACGTCTGGTACCAAATTATATCAGAGCAGAAGGATTAGGGGCCTCGTAATGTATCACATCAGGATTAGGGGCCTCGTAATGTATCACATCAGGATTAGGGGCCTTGTAATGTATCACATCAGGATTAGGGGCCTCGTAATGTATCACATCAGGATTAGGGGCCTTGTAATGTATCACATCAGTCTTGCCATTTTTCTTTCAAAAGGGGCTAGAGTTTGAAAGACGTTTTGGGTAAACATAAGTAACCCCAGCTGGTTGAAAAAATAATTTTTGTGTCTAAAAAGGGATGTATAGCATGTTGACATTGTAATTTATGCAATTCTATGTTAATTACATCAATATTTTTGGGTAAGAATATTAGCAGGGTGTATGATATTGTACAGTTTATCAGTTGTAGCTCAGAATAGGTGATTTATCTGACACAATGTACATGATGTTTGTTCTATGGTGGGGAAGCCTCCAGAACACTTGAGCCACAAGGTATAGATAGAGGTTTATATAAGTTATATACAGTGTAAGAAGGTGGGATTAACGTAGCTAAGTTTGTAAAGGATCTAGAGCCACTAACCTAGTAACCTCCTATAAACCTATGAAATTATGGACCTATGAGCCTATGTACCTGTGGACAAATGCCTTATATAATCATGCCCAACAGCATCACACCACTTTTTGTCATCAGTCATATACTAAATAGGGAGGCGCTTTTTAACAGAATGCAGCCATTTTGAATAATATTTAATACAAATGGATTATTACTGTTATTTTTTTATGCTTTCTGTAATTGTATTAGTATGTTTTTGCTTTGAATGGGACTGTTGGTTTGTCACATGGTTGAATACTGATGGTTTTTAAATGGAATTTTGGTATCGCTTGATTTATAACTGAAGAAACATTATATTGGACCCTGTCTTAGTTGCTGAGGTTGTGAAATGTTTTATTTATTTTCCTTGTCTGTGTTGTGCCGGTTTTGACTTTACTTTGGTACAAGAGCAATAGCTTTGCAGATTATATTACTACCCAGCAGACCAAGAGTGCAATTAGATTTGTCTCATAGGAAGTTAATATTGGTGACCCAAGATAGTGGGCTATGTACACATTGGTTTACAAAGTCCATTGAACATGTGGGAGAAACAGATAAATGTAGGTTTTTGTAAAACAGACTTGGAAACAGTTGTACACATCATTGCTGTTGGATTGTACACTGAAAAGCATAATAATGTGGTGAGACGGTTGCACTGCCGATTGTGCAAACATTGTGGTACTGATGTGGCTGAAAAACACTGGAAACATGAGCCACAAAGCATCACAGAAAATGATGGTCTACATCACATGTGATCATCCATTACCAACAGTTCAAAACATAGATGCTAGAAAACCAGATATAGTGGTCCAGGTAAAGAAGACATAAGTAGAGAGGCATAAGCTAGTATTGTTGTACCAGAGGTGCCCACACAGAAATTAATGTACTAAGTACTATCAGCATTAACTGAAATTCAGTATGGAAGCATCAGAGGAGGGTCTAGACTATGAACCATGAACCGTGACTACACTATACTTACAGGCATACTATGTACTACTCAGGTGCTGACAGATAACAGCATGCGACCTTATACCCATGAACCACTGAATCAGAATTCCCATCAGTATTCAATTTGACATAGAATCTTGTCAGTGTAGGCCTGTGCTGTACAAAAATGAAAAGGCACATTCAAAAATTGAAGGAAAATTGACATTCATATTATGAATTCTAAATCTTTCTTAAAGATATGTATATGCAGCTACCTGTGTATGCCATGTGGACATTCACATGTGCATGTGTGCACATGCGCACACATGCACACACACACACACACACACACACACACACACACACACGCACACACACGTGTAATATATATTCATGCACAAATACACACTTGCACACACATGAGCACACGCACACACACACACACACACACACACACACACACACACACACACACACACACGCATGCACACACGCAAGCACAGGCACACATACACACACAAACACACATGCGCGTGCGCGCGCAGACACACACACACACACACACACACACACACACACACACACACCTAGCTACTGACAATAATAATGCCATGATAAACTTGGGATTCGGCATCCCATAGCAATATCCCATTTAGGTAGTATTTACTGGGGACAGAAGTACTTGGAAGTGACCACATCAGGTTCCATGTTTTAGGTGCTGGTACCAAAATTCAGAATCACTAACGTCATCTTCTTCTTCCTCACTACGTGTATCTCTAGTCCTGAGGAGTCATATCTTGACTTTCTTCTGAGTTATAAAAACTACAGTTTTGTTACTATGTGTATAGCACAGTGATTCACCGCAATTCGTTATGCATATTATATAATAATGAACTCAGTTATACTAATCTAGATACTTGCAGTGAAAGTAAAACACCAATAATTATTATTTCTAGCTGAAAAAGAATATGGTCTCATAAGTACCATGTTCATAGGTTCATAGATTAGTACAAGGATAACTGCCTTTTTCAGTTATTTTAAGCCTAGCCAATTACCTCATATGAGAATCAAACCCTGCTTCTTGTGTCTGTAAGGTAAACACCTTAACCATTATGCGTCCCCATCTAGAGCTACTGAGGCAGCTATAGCAACACCAAAAATGCATGTCACATTCCTACATGTGATGATGAATAACAGTAATGGATTACAAACATGCTTTTGAGCAATCTTATAAAGGAGATCTCAACTGAAGCCATCATGGACATTTACCTAGTACTAGATAGTGTGATAGGGGGCATAATTACAGACACAGTTGCCCACTGCATGCAAATACACACACACACACACACACACACACACACACACACACACACACACACACACACATATATATATATATATATCTCTGTGTGTGTGTGTGTGTGTGTGTGTGTGTGTGTGTGTGTGTGTGTGTGTGTGTGTGTGTGTGTGTGTGTGTGTGTGTGTGTGTGTGTGTGTGTGTGTATCCATGTTGGTCAAGCATACACATGCTGCTTTGTCTCAACATGCATGGCAGAAATTAGCATTCTGCTATGAATAACAGGTTGAATGATAAGCTATAAATTCAGCTATAGTACCAAAGAACAAAGATGTTTTAGAAAATACTTTAATATGCATTTATATTTTAACATTTGTTAGTGGGAAAAGTCCAAACTGTGATCATATCCCATTTTCAGGGGAGGCCTGGGGAGAAAACCTCCACATTGACATAATATGGTTAGAGATAAATCTTTTTTTTAAACTGTCAATTACAGAAGAAAGACATATTAACCAAGTAAAAATTCAGGTTCACTCCATGCAATGTGAACCTGTACATCCATACTGCAAATATTAGGACAGACATAAGTTAAAAAGGACAATGTTGAAAGATAAAATCACAAGTTGCAGTTAATAGAGATGAAATTAAACACACAAGTGCACTCTTTGGAACAGAAAGGACTAGATAATATAACACATTCAAAAATATATGTGTCCTGATTACTGTAATTATTATATAAAAACTACACAATTTGAATTATGGTATTGCCAAACTACAAAAAAAAAAAAAAAAAAAAAAAAACAAGTAAAATGCAACAGTACATCTGAAATTTAGAACTCACCACAATGTAACCAACAGCCTCCTGTGCCAATAAATTCCTTAGAGAGATCTCTCTCTGCTTCCTTGTTAGTTATGGCTATATTGGTATCACATCTTCTGCTAGTCACAGTGTCTCTACACTTAAGCATCTATCTCGTTTACTCAAGCATCCCTGCTTCTTTTTCAATGGCACGACAATAGGAACTTCTTCTGCAAGTTTAGATATAAAGCCCATGTGCAGTTTTTCCATTTGTCTTGGCATTTTTCTCACTAAAGTTTGTTTATGACAAAGTTTCTGATTCCCTCCTGACGCCTGCATATTGTGAGACAATGCCTGACCAGAAGTAATAGAGATTATTAGGACAACATCTACAACGACGTGCATTGTATAGTGATGTTAATCACACATATACTAAATGTTTTGGAGGCAGAAGCTAAAAGATGTTATTTTAATGAATTAACTGTATTTCATGCACACATATATCGAACTGCATCAGTATAAAAATCTGTACTATTAAATTATGACTTAACATGTGTTTGAATAAGCACAGTGCGCCCTGGAATGTAGTCAGTCACTCTGAATAGTGTGACTGCTTATGTAACTTCTGTTTTTTCTGTCTTTATAGTATGTCAACAAGGTTTTTCTCTTGGAGTTGTTCTAACAGATAATACTGACCTACATTATAATTATTATTATATTGAGATGTGAGTCTTTATTGCACATTTCATCAATATAGTTTAATTATTTGGTATAGATGCAGTCAGCCACTTAACTATATATGGTATGAAAACTGCAATCCAGAATCAAGCTTGAACCTCACAGCTAATATTATGGCTTAAGGAGGTGAATAAATCCAAACAAAACAGGCAATAATTTTCAAGTTCTACCTCTGAAGTTAATTGGTCAGCAGAAATTGTTCATTGAGTAAACACGTTTTGACCATACCTTTCAAATGTCCCTAATTTGTAGAGGAACCTCTAATTTTTATCCACCCTTTTAAAATTGGATATTCTTTTGAGAAGTTATAAGTTAATAGTTCAGGTATTTATAGTGTCTTTAATATAGGGCTTTTTCCCCTAATTACTTTTAATTTGTCCATGATTCTGGAGGAACACATTTGAGAGCTATGACTAGCATAACTTTTATTAATCCATGTTACCTCGTGGTTCAGTGACTTATCCACATTATTCCCTTGTGCAGTAATTCTAGCATTTTATTTTAAAAAGCAGTGCATGAAAGGTTGAGAAGTATTGTAGCTCCTTACAGCAACCCTGCTAGTCTTTTGCAGGATGAATTAATCGCACCACACAATATGTATGCCTACCACAGGTACCCTTTCTAGACATAGCCCAGCACTGGAAAACATCTAGAAGTTTCACACTTGTCCCTTTGACCGTGAAACAGTGGAGCAGAAGCAGCTGAGAGGTACAGAAGCACTAGGTGGTAGCAGCGTTGTCACTTTCTATAGAAACACACACACACACACACACACACACACACACACACACACACACACACACACACACACACACACACACACACACACCAACAGCATACCCCCCCATTCATATATCCTGGCCAATGACAAAGTTCCAATTTGTTCACGCCGATGGAGGCCCTACTTGGACTAATCTATTTACATGGTAAACTAATTTAAATATATAAAATATTACACTACCCTTAAAAAGGGCTATAAGCTAAAGGATACAAATCCAATAATCATCATCAACCCTCTATTCCTCATTTTTACACAGAGTCATGGATTCACATCAATATTGATTAATGTGACCAAATTCCAGTGGTAAATCAAACATTGAAGAACACACAAGCACTGTACTCTAAATCAATCTGCCAAGAAAGATCACAAATTTACTCAAAGAAAACAAGTCATAAAATCAAACAAAAACAAATAGAACACAAGACAAAGGAAAATGAACAAACACGGCTAACACATTTACAGAAAAACATCTGGCAACTACCTTGCAAAGAAATATTGTGGCTCTTTAACCCTAAGACCCCACAAAACTTAAATAAGCCTTGTAGCTGCAGCACATTTCCACTTAGATTCATAAGTGTGTACTAGGCTAATAAACACAAGGGCCTTTCTAAGCCTAGCCATGGATCCCAATTGTATCTGACAAGTTTAGGACCTTTAAGATTATTTTACGGGTGTATGCAGGCTAGAGCTAGGGTGGTTAAACATTTACAGGTTGCCTCTGCCCATTATTGACATAGGTGCCAAAACAGGAGTGAGTTTCTGATTTCTCATTCACTGGTTCAAGTTACTCTTGAATTGGGTTAGAGAAGAACTCTGCTTCACATGGATGGGAAGCCTTTGCTAGAGAAAGGGTAGTTTCTGAGACATATCTATCCCACCAACATATCCTTTTTATGTCACAAACAAGGTTCAAGTCCATATATTGGGTAAGTCAGATGCTATTTGCTTTGCAGGTGCACAGAAGATCCATTAGAGTGGGACACAAAGATACCTTGAATGCCAGGCACAGCTCACCCTCAACAGTCTCTAGGATGCTGAGTACAGGGAGAGGACTTTGAGGTGATCCACACAGGATGTGTTGCTTATGCCCTGTATCCTTTTTGAGGAACGTTGGTGGACATTCTGGAGCTCCTTCATATCTCTCTTCGTATAATCCTGGAAGGTATGTCTCAGGTCATTTACACCCATCGATCTGACTGCATGAGTGATCTGGCAGTCCCTGGCCCCAGATAGGCAGGTGACTGTGACTTCCTCCTTACTCTGCTTGCTTAGTGTGACATCTCTGTGCCTCACAATGGAGTATGCAATGACCAGATTGTTGGGTTGTGTGGTGGATTGTCTTATGGACTTAGAAGCTGAATATGATGTGGCTTATGTGTTGCGGAGGGTGCTGTTTTAATATAGCGCTTTTGGGGATGCTGAGGATATTTGTTGTAGGTGCAGTGTCTGGGAGGTCTTTGGAGTTTAGAAAAATTGCATTTAAGAGTCTCAGCATATGTGAGTCTATGTGTCTGATCCGTCCTGCTTGTGGTAGATGTATTGTGTGCATTACTGACAACTTGCTTGGTATTATGAGTGCTTGTATGTGAGAGGTTTGCCTCCAGTGACATTGAATAATGTCATCTCTCACACATCTTATCACTTTGTTTGAGAATTACATGGCTGTCAGTAAGCATTAGACAATTGCTAAAATGTTATTTTTATTTTATTTTTTTGTTTATTGACTGGGGTAGTACACTGATTACAATAGACCATTTGTAGGCACAGCCCAGGTGAAGAAATTCACAACAAAAAATAAATAAATAAAACAGAACATAATTACAGAAGGCATATAATCCTATAGACAATTGATACAATATGTAAATATTATTAGTGGGGTAGAAAAGCAGATGTGAATTAATTTTAGTAAGATTGTCTTAGGATGCTACTATCCACTGAGTGCCTGCAGAGACAGAAGGAGAATTCATATCCAAGTTTACACGCCCTTTTTACTTGATCATAGTTTCATAGGTTTTTACTAGGCTGATGATCCCAGAGGGCCTTTTTAAATTGAGCCATGCTTCCCAAAGGTGAGAATCAAACACTGTATCCTTTGTCTATAAAATAAACACCTTATCCATTATGCCAAGAAGATTGCTGAAAGAGTATGGAGTAAAAACAGAAGTATCTAACTCAAAACTCAAGTGGCAATGCTTCTCACTGTACAAGATAGTTTCTCACTGACCAGCTGGAGAATGTGAAAATTTCAAGGGCAGTTTTACAGAAAAGACGTAAATTGTAAGTGCCTGCATCCATACAGCGCATTGCTAAAATCTGTAGGATAACAAGCAGCTGCATGCAAACAGACTGATGTTACACAAGTAAAGAAAACTGACTAAACACACAAAATAGCCTTGTGGCTAATCAGAAGGTCACACTCAAATGTAAAACTATATGATTCTCAGATCATAGCAGAGCAGGCTACCTGCTGCTGCCACAACAGTGAAGGGCTGTGTCCCATTAATGAGAGTCACAAAGACAAAGCTACAAACAACTGACTAAACCAGGAAACATGCTAGTAAAAATTGCTTAGCAGTGCAAGAGCAGCAAGGAGGACAGCAAAACGCAAATGCACTTTAATGATAAAATGCAACAAAATATATCAAATAATATAAAAAAATAGCAGCAGCACATTCAGTGAAACCATAAAGAAAATATCACTTTATTGGCTCAGAAACTGACTGTGATGATGTGAGGTAGTGTCAGCTGTGTCAGGAGGAGTAGGGCAGTACATGTGTAACATGCTGGTATAGCTACCTGGAGTTTTGTGAAGAATTATATATCATTTGAATACCAGACTGATTTGTACAGATGCTTGTGTTAAAAATGTATTTGTAAAGTTGTTTGTGTTAAAAATATATCAACAGTGGGTCCTGCTGGACAGAAAAAAAATATAGATGTATGTCAGACTGTATAGTCGTAACTGATGAAATGTATATACTTTAAAAGGAGATACTGGAACGGGTTAAGCTCAGCCCAGCTAACCTTAAAATAAATAGCCTGAAATTAAAAGAGTTTATCTCATAGGTCTGAATGCAGAAGAGGTGCAATGCCTGTACAAAGCCTAGGCTGGGATCCTGCTCTTTTGTCCTTAGTGTTGAACTAATTGCTACCATGGGGTGCCAAAGAAGGGCTTGTTAGTTTCTGCAGTAAGGGTGGAAGTGTTGGAATTTGTTTACAGTTTCCAGATGCTGTCATAAACCTTAGCTAAAGTTCTGTGTGTGTTTCAGTGCCAGATCCTGGCTCATTTTCTACTGAAAGGATAGTGTGGGAACCACAGAGTCTGGTGACCTGATGTGATGTTATTCTGTAGCCAGCATTAAAATTGCATATAAATACTACTGAGAAATGTGAGGTGTGCACTCTGTTTTTAGACCTGACAAGACACTCATCCACGTTCATCTTGTCTTGCTTTAGTAAGTAACTAGGGAGCAAAAATTCTTCAGTCAGTTAGAAGAATATAGTGAGATTAGCTAAATGTGGCTCCATGTTCCTGAAAGTCTTGCTGCTTGGATAAACACTACCATTTGTGTAGGTATTCATTTTAATAAGTCTAATTGGGTGCCCTGGTAAGAGCCTTAAAGTAGCTGCTTTAGGTGTTCTGGTAAAAGCAGGATACTTTTTTCCTTAAAAGCAGGTAAGAGCAGGTAAGCTGTGCCAGCCTTTCACATGTGGATGTGTGGGTGTGGATGTGTGAAAATCAAATCTGAAAGAGTATGTGTGTGTGTGAGAGCTACTTTAAACAGGGATACTAACAGCAATGATTTCATTGAGAGGGTGGTGGTGGACTTGGCTTGGAATACCCATCTAAGGACTCAGCTCTATAGTGGTCAGTGTTGAATCTTATTTGGGGCCTAGAGAGAAATCCTAGCCCCAGGACTGGAGTGTGCATTTTCTGTCTGCTCTTAAGAGAAATTGTACTTGGTGCAGAGGACTGCATATAGAAATTCTGTGTGTGTCTATTTTTTCTTACAGTAAACGTTCCCCACTGGATTCAGTGGCAAGGATTGAGACTTCTTGATCACTGACCTAGAGAAGAATGTCATATATTAGTGAGCAGTGGTGTGGATACTAATTGAACGTCTTATTCTCTAGCCTGCAAAACCCAGCCACTGGGGATGCACAAGCCAGTGCATTTCTTTGTGCCGGTCCCAAGCCCAGATAAATGGGGAGGGTTGTGTCATGAAGGGCATCCGGCGTAAAACTTCGCCAAATCATTTCATGCAGACACCAATAAATATTTCCATACCGGATCAGTTGTGGCCCGGGTTAACAACGACCACCACCAGTACTGTTAGCCAACAGGGTGCTGGCGGTAATTGGGCTACTGTTGGCCAATTGAGAAGAAGAGGCGGAAGGCATGGCCGAAGGCAGGAAGAGAGGAGAAAGGTTAGGACTGTGGTAGTGAGGGTCGGAACTTTGAATGTTGGCAGTATGACTGGTATAGGGAGAGAGCTAGCTAATATGATGGACAGAAGGAAGGTTGGTATGTTGTGTGTGCAAGGTGCAAGAGACCAGATGGAAGGGGACTAAGGCTAGGTGTATCGGAGGTGGGTTTAAATTGTTTTATCATGGTGTGGATGGGAAGAGAAATGGTGTAGGAGTTATTCTGAAAGAACAGTATGCTAAGAGTGTTTTGGAGCTGAAAAGAGCGTTGGATAGAGTGATGTTTATGAAGCTGGAAATTGATGGTGTAATGATGAATGTTGTTAGTGCATATGCTCCACAAGTTGGGTATGCAGTGGATGAGAAAGAAAAATTTTGGAGTGAATTGGATGGGATGACTGTACCCAAGGGTGAGAGAGTGGTGATTGGAGCAGATTTCAATGGGCATGTTGGTGAAGGGAACAGAGAGGATGAGGAAGTGATGGGTAGGTATGGTGTTAAACAATGGAATGGAGAAGGTGAGATGGTAGTGGATTTTGCAAAAAGGATGGACATGACTGTGGCGAATACATATTTTAACAAGAGGGAGGAGCATAGGGTGACATACAAGAGTGGAGGAAGATGCACACAGGTGGATTATATCTTATGCAGGAGGGCCAGTATGAAAGAGATTGGAGAGTGGTGACTGGAGAAAATGTAGTTAGGCAGCATAGGATGGTGGTTTGTAGGATGACGTTGGTGATCAAGAAGAGGAGGAGGAGTGTGAGGGCAGCACCAAGGATCAAATGGTGGAAATTGAAAAAGGGTAATTGTGAGGTGGAGTTCAGGGATGCGTTAAGACAGGCACTGGGTGGCAGTGAAGAGTTACCAAATAGCTGGGTAACTACAGCAGAGCTAGTAAGGGAGACGGCTATAAAGGTGCTTGGTATCACTTCGGGAAAGAGGAATGACAACAAGGAGACATGGTGGTGGAATGAGGAAGAACAGGAGAGTACACAGAGAAAGAGGTTGGCAAAGAAGAAGTGGGATTGTCAGAGAGATGAAGAAAGCAAACAGGAGTATAAGGAGATGAGGTGCATGGCAAATAGAGAGGTGGCGAAGGCTAAGGATAAGGCATATGAAGAGCTGTATTAAGCGTTGGACACTAAGGAGGGAGAATATGACCTGTACCGATTGGCTAGACAGAGGGACCGAGCTAGGAAAGATGTGCAGCAGGTAAAGGTGATAAAGGATAATGAGGGAAACATACTCACAAGCAAGGAGAGTGTGTTGAGGAGATGGAAAGAGTACTTTGAGGGGTTGATGAATGAAGAGAATGAGAGGGAGAGAAGGTTGGATGATGTGCGGATAGTGAATCATGAAGTGCAGTGGATTAGCAAGGAGGAAGTAAAGATAGCTATGATGAGAATGAAGAATGGAAAGGCTGTTGGCCCAGATGACATACCTGTGGAAGCATGGAGGTGTTAAGGTGAAATGGCAGTGGAGTTTTTAACCAGATTGTTTAATGAAATCTTAAAAAGAGAGAGGATGCCTGAGGAATGGAAAAAAAGTGTTTTGGTACCGATTTTTAAGAATAAGGGTGATGTGCAGAGCTGTAGTAACTACAGAGGGATTAAATTGATCAGTCACAGCATGAAGTTATGTGAAAGAGTAGTGGAAGCTAGGTTAAGAAGGGACATGATGATTAGTGATCAGCAGTATGGTTTCATGCCAGGAAAGAGCACTAAAGATGCAATGTTTGATCTGAGAGTGTTGATGGAGAAGTACAGAGAATGTCAGAAGGAGTTGCATTGTGTTGTTGTAGACTTAGAGAAAGCATATGACAGGGTGCCTAGAGAGGAGTTGTAGTATTGCATGTGGAAGTCGGGAGTGTCAGAGAAGTATGTAAGAGTGGTACAGGATATGTACGAGTGTAGTGTGACAGCGGTGAGGTCTGCAGTGGGAGTGATGGATGCATTTAAGGTGGAGGTGGGGTTACATCAAGGATCAACTCTGAGCCCATTCTTATTTGAAATGGTGATGGACCGGTTGACAGATGAGATCAGACAGGAGTCCCCGTGGACTATGATGTTTTCAGATGACATTGTGATCTGTAGTGAGAGTAGGGAACAGGTGGAGGACACCCTGGAGAGATGTAGACATACTCTAGAGAGAAGAGGAATGAAGGTCAGCAGGACTAAGACAGAATATATGTGTTTGAATGAGAGGGAGGATAGAGGAATGGTGAGGATGCAAGGAGTAGAGTTGGCGAAGGTGGATGAATTTAAATACTTGAGGTCAATAGTTCAGAGTAACAGTGAGTGTGGAAGAGAGATGAAGAAGAGAGTACAGGCAGGATGGAGTGGGTGGAGAAGAGTGTCAGGAGTGATTTGTGACAGACGAGTACCTTTAAGAGTGAAAGGGAAGGTCTACAAGAGGGTAGTGAGACCAGCTATGTTATATGGGTTGGAGACAGTGGCACTGACAAAAAGGCAGGGGTTTGAGCTAGATGTGGCAGAGTTAAAGATGTTAAGATTTTCACTGGGTGTGTCGAGGTTGGACAGGATTAGAAATAAGTATATTAGAGGGTCAGCCCAGGTTGGAAGTTTTGGAGACAAAGCCAGAGAGGCAAGATTACGTTGGTTTGGACATGTGCTGAGGAGGGATGCTGAGTATATTGGGAAAAATATGCTAAGGATGAAGCTACCAGGTAACAGGAAAAGATGAAGGCCTAAGATAAGGTTTATGGATGTGGTAAGAGAGGACATGCACGTGGTTTGTATGACAGAGCAAGATGCTGAGGACAGGAAGAAATGGAAACAGGTGATCCGCTGTGGCGACCCCTAATGGGAACAGTCTAAAGAAGATGATGATGATGATTACGCTTTAGCCTGTAAGCAGTTGTCACTAAAGGTGTATGTACTCTCAGCAGCCACAAGGTAAACATACAGTTTCATTTTTCACAACAGTTTTATTTATTTTAGTTTAGTTTTGTTTAGTCAGGGAAAGCAGGCTTATGGTAAGCTGACAGTGAACCAGTTGGCTAAGGTGTGCAATTCCAAAACACTGGTGCATGCCAACCTGATTAAAGAAGGAATGATTTCAGCCTTAATCACAGCTGTAGTACACATCAGCAACCAGGAAGACAACCAGTCTGGTGATGGAGATGTGCAGCCCTCAGAAACAAAACAGTTCACCTTTTCCTCAGAGGACATACAAACCTGTCTGAGAAGATACTTGAACTATAGGCAAAACGTATGGAATTATAATTGGCAGAGAGACTGTGGCATTTGGAGGCCGAAGAAAATGAGAAGGAGCATCAACATGAGAGGGAGATGCTGACTCTTCGACAGGAACATGGAGGTAACGGGGAAGGGAGTAACCAAACCCCAGAAGCAACAAAGGTCTGTAAATTTCTTCCCCAGTATACAAAAGGTGATCATTTTGACAGTTTTATTCATATATTTGAAAGAGTATATAAACAGTATGATGTTGACCAAGGGCCCTGGGTATAGTTTCTGACCCCCCCTTACTCCATGGTAAATCTGCAACTGCTGTTTCTAAATTGTCTGATACTGATTGCGTAAATTATGACAAGATTAAACAATGTTTATTTGAATGTTTTAAGTTAACACCAGAAGCTTACAGAAAAAAACATTTTGTGAGCATAGACATAGGGCAAAAACAGATGCAAGTAATAAATCAAAATAAAATACCATGAAGAGGCAACGTAACAAAAGTAAATAACTCAAAAAATAGCGTACATTAGTTTATTGTCCGCTTTCATCCGTAGACTTCATCAGAATAAAACATCCATTAATATTCAAAGTATAAATAGCATCATCAATCAAGTGTTAATTAAACAATTAAAAAACTAATTAAAAGTTTAAAGGTACATGTCAGATAAAAAAGGAACTGATGTCAATGTGTTTATTAATAGACAATTCCCTGTACTTTAAAAAACATTTAACATTAATGGTGTCATTTAAACCAGGGTAAATGTCAGAGTTTAATCTAATTTGCCAAAGGGTCTCACGCTGTTCAAGATGGTTCTTGAAATCCCCACCTCTTAAATCAAAGTGAACAACTTCCAAAACAGAAAACAAAAACTTTTTAAATGTAGGACAAGTAACTGAATGCTTAAATAAAGCATTAGTTTCATCTTTTTGCCTGATGGCATAAAGATGCTCTCTAATACGGGTTTTTAAATGTCTGCTGGTCATACCGACATAAAAGGCAGGACAGCTGGAACAAATACCAATGTAAACAACACCTTTGGTGTTGCAATTTACAAAACAGGGTACACCAATAGTTTTTTCATAGGTGTTAAGATTAATGTATGGACCCTCGTGAATGTACCTACTACACATACTATACTGGTGACAACAATACATGCCTCTTTTATCAGAAATAGTTGTAACAAGCTGGTTGTCATTGAACTCTAATGCTTTCTTTAAGCTAAAACTGTTCTTAGAAACAAAACACGGTTTGTTACCCAAAACTTTAAACAAATCTAAATTACCACTAATGATCCTCCAATTTTTGGTCAAAATTTGTTGAATACGTTGACTATCAACTGTCATGTCCAAAGCACAGACCAAATTATTGTCAACGTTGTTGTTGGTATGAACCAAATCAGGACTTAAATTCTCATCGGTTGTATAATTCAACAATGCTCTGTAATCAACTAAGCGTTTACTTATGATCTCTTTACTGGTTTTGATTAAATCAGACATTGGATACCCTCTATCAGCAAACAAGTTAATAATGAACTCAAATTCACTGATTAAGTCACATTCTTTGGAAGTCATTCGACTAGCTCTGATGAATTGTCCTCTAGGGATATTTTTAACAATATGCCTAGGATGATTGCTGGTGTAGTGCAAGTAACTGTTAGTAAAAGTATTTTTACGATGTATGCCACTATGAAATCTCATGTCATCAGTGTCCCACCAAAGAAGCACATCCAAAAAATTAACCCTTAATCCTACACAACTTAAAGTAAATTTCAAATAACTAGACAACTTATTAATTTCAGAAAGAAAATAATCTACAGTGCTAGAATCACCTTCAATAATAAACAACAAATCATCAACAAAATGACAAAAGAAAGAAATGTTGAATTTATTACGTAACTGGGGCAAAAATTGATACTCCCACCAAGCCATAACCAGGTTGGCATAGGCAGGGGCTGCAGGAGAGCCCATAGCTACTCCTCTCTTTTGTTTATAAAAAATCTTATCAAAAAGAAAAAAATTATTGTCTAAAACAATGTCCAAGAAACCACAGATGGTAGAAATAGCATTCTTGCTAAGCCCACAATTTTTCTTAGCTAAAAAGCACCAAACTGCTTCAACACCCTCACAGTGAGGGACACAGGTATATAAAGATACCACATCGATAGTAAACATGATACACTTTTGAAAATCAAAAATTTAGTTCCGAGCGTATGACCTAAATTTGTCCAAAAAGTGCCAAGAATCTCTAATGTAAGAATCTTCTTTGATCAAACAAGGTCCCAAAATGGCATCAATGACAAGGGAAATACCCTCAGTAACTGAGTGAGGTGAAGAAACAATTGGCCTAAGTGGTGGATTAGTTAAACATTTGTGGGTCTTTGGTATTCCAAAGATAACACCTATTCTGGGTTCCTGCACAGTGCAAAAATCATAAACTTCATAACTAATGTAACCAGACATAAGTGCATCATATAAATATGAATAAATCAAACGTTGTTTGTACAAAATCTGGTGAAGACTAATAATTTCATATTCTTCGGTGTTACCCAAAATGTCTAACATTTTACTTTTGTAAAGGTCTTGTTCCATAATGACAATGTTGCCACCTTTGTCGCTCTTCATAAATCTCAGGTCAACAGTCATTGACCTGAGTCTACGAAGAGCAATCCTTTCATCATTGTTTAAATTAAAATAAACATTTGATTTACTGTGTAGCATCTGTTTAATGTCCTCAATACATAATTCCTCGAACACCTTAATGGTGTGCTGTAACTGAGGAGAAAAACTAGAAGGCTTAATTAAACTCTTATTCATAGTAGGAATGTCATTCATTAAATAAAATAAGTTTAATTTCCGTGTATACTTTTTAATGTCAACTATGGTTTTACTAAAATCAGCTTTCACGCTAGGCACAAAATTTAAACCATATTTAAGAATTTTTAACTCAGTTTCAGAGAATTCATAATTACTTAAATTAATAATACAAAATTTATCATCTGCTTGGTCTATGTTTCGTCCCCTGAAGAATTCGAAGCCAAAAAAGTTCGGCTTCTGGTGAGGACAGTTTGCTTGCTGTTCTGACCTCTTTTGTTGAAAAAAGCAGAGGTAGAAGATAAGGAACTGTTAGAAACAGTTTTAGAGTTAACATCAGCTTTCTTTTTGGTGTTAACAGCTGTATCATTACCAGTGTCAACAGAAGAACAACTTTCATTTACTCGTACATTATTAATGTTTACTGCAACATCAGAATCATGGGTGACAGTCAAACAGTCATTGTTGTCAACAGCTGAAACAGAAGAAGTCTGTCGGTCAATAGCAATGTTGTTACCTAGGGCAGAATGACTAACTGGATGAGGTTTAGAAACAACATTGCTGAAGGTCTTCCTGTTATCAGTGTCCAAATTATACCCTTTGTTGCTATTACCGCGAAAATTATTGATGTTATAACCTTTATGCAAAAAGTTATCATAAGCGGTTTTGTTCTGATAAGCATTAATGTTCCGGCCCAGTTTTGATTGCTTTCGCCCTATAATCTCAGCAGAATGCTGCTCAAGTTCTTCCCATACAGAATCTAAAACTTCATTAGAAATATCATCCAAAGTCATATCTTTTAAGCTAGTTTCAACACTAATGATTTCTTCTCTCAAAAAACTCATTTTGGTGATGTTATTATCAACAAGCAGTTTTAGTAACCGCAAACCAGCGTAATTAAAAAAAAGTAATCAAAACGTTAAAAAACGGATCTTCTGCATAAACGCCATTAGGGCATTTAAAGAATCTGAGCCCCTTAGGGACTATACTTAATTCAATGCAACGCAGAAAATAACTGTTCTCTAAATCTAGAGAACGGTATCGTTTTAAAAGTCTTAGCTGAGTTAAAGATGTTAAGATTTTCACTGGGTGTGTCGAGGTTGGACAGGATTAGAAATAAGTATATTAGAGGGTCAGCCCAGGTTGGAAGTTTTGGAGACAAAGCCAGAGAGGCAAGATTACGTTGGTTTGGACATGTGCTGAGGAGGGATGCTGAGTATATTGGGAAAAATATGCTAAGGATGAAGCTACCAGGTAACAGGAAAAGATGAAGGCCTAAGATAAGGTTTATGGATGTGGTAAGAGAGGACATGCACGTGGTTGTATGACAGAGCAAGATGCTGAGGACAGGAAGAAATGGAAACAGGTGATCCGCTGTGGTGACCCCTAATGGGAACAGTCTAAAGAAGATGATGATGATGATTACTCTTTAGCCTGTAAGCAGTTGTCACTAAAGGTGTATGTACTCTCAGCAGCCACAAGGTAAACATACAGTTTCATTTTTCACAACAGTTTTATTTATTTTAGTTTAGTTTTGTTTAGTCAGGGAAAGCAGGCTTATGGTAAGCTGACAGTGAACCAGTTGGCTAAGGTGTGCAATTCCAAAACACTGGTGCATGCCAACCTGATTAAAGAAGGAATGATTTCAGCCTTAATCACAGCTGTAGTACACATCAGCAACCAGGAAGACAACCAGTCTGGTGATGGAGATGTGCAGCCCTCAGAAACGAAACAGTTCACCTTTTCCTCAGAGGACATACAAACCTGTCTGAGAAGATACTTGAACTATAGGCAAAACGTATGGAATTATAATTGGCAGAGAGACTGTGGCATTTGGAGGCTGAAGAAAATGAGAAGGAGCATCAACATGAGGGGGAGATGCTGACTCTTCGACAGGAACATGGAGGTAACGGGGAAGGGAGTAACCAAACCCCGGAAGCAACAAAGGTCTGTAAATTTCTTCCCCAGTATACAAAAGGTGATCATTTTGACAGTTTTATTCATATATTTGAAAGAGTATATAAACAGTATGATGTTGACCAAGGGTCCTGGGTATAGTTTCTGACCCCCCCTTACTCCATGGTAAATCTGCAACTGCTGTTTCTAAATTGTCTGATACTGATTGTGTAAATTATGACAAGATTAAACAATGTTTATTTGAATGTTTTAAGTTAACACCAGAAGCTTACAGAAAAAAACATTTTGTGAGCATAGACATAGTGCAGATGAAAGTGTATGAGAGTATATTGCTGAGCTAAGCACTGATTATCATAGGTGGATGAGTGGGCATCAGGTCACCACTTTTGAAAGGCTGGCAAACCTTTTGGTTAGGGAACAAGCCCTTAGCACTTTGCCTGAGGACAGGAGAATCTGGCTTTAGATGAGCTGGGGAGAAAAGAGGATCTCTACTTGGCAAGCAGAGCACCAATGCACAAGAAGGGGTTATCCAGTGCTCACTTGAATATAAGGGAACCCATGGTGGATAGCCTAAACCACTCCAACAGAGTCCACCAGTAAAAAGGGAAGCCACTAGTTCAGGTACATCGCCAGGATCAGGGTTTAGATGTTTTAAATAAACAGAAGGGCCATGTAGCATACAAATGTTCACTGAAGCAAAGTGTGGAACAAAAGGTGAGGGAGCCAGCAAGTGGGAATAACAGCATGCCAGTGGCAAGTTCATCTAGAGAAAACAGGGTTACCAAACTATCATCAGAGTTTGTTTCCTATCTTAGTGGATGGAAAAGAGGCCACTCCCAAGAGAAACACAGCCTCTGACATAACCATTGTGAAGCCTGCAGTAGTTAAAGAGGAGCAGTACATGCTTGGGCAATCCACTACAATCAGAGCTTTAAGAGGGACCCCATTCCAAATACCTTTGGCCAGGGTTTACCCTGACTGGTAGTATTGGGCATCATTATCTGACTGTGGTAATATGTGATTTATGCAGGATGGGACAAAGATAGGTGTAAAATCAGGGATAGCGGAAAGATATGGAGGGTATGTCCATGGGTGTGTTTGAATATGTGCAGGAGAGTGGATGAAGGGTGCCTGTGCGAACATGATACACTGAATGCCATTGATAATTATTGCACTGGAGTGTGATGAGGTCTTTCTTCATTGTAGTTAATCATGACTCTAAATAACATTTCCCATGCTCATGCAAACTGCCCCTTTTGTCCACAACATTTTATGGAAGTGCAGGGAACATTTTTTGAATCCCAGATAGAATTTGTTATATGAAAATAACTAATTAGTTGATATCTTGATAAGTAATACATATAAATAAAAGGACCTAATTTAATATTAATAATTGTTTCAGTACCAGTTCATCTCTAGTCTTATATAAATCACAACAATGTATGAGAATTGGAAAGTCTTGGATAAATCATTGCCTAATATAAAGATTTTAATTTGTCTACTTTGCTGTACATTGAGAGCAGAAAGGTATTTCTTACTAGTCTCATTTCAAATGAAAATTTAGAGAAACACTATAAACCATAACCATTTTTTAAACTCTTCATACTATGTTTATCTTACCAACAAGGTAAAATTTACAGTCTAAGAATAAACCCAAAATATAATATGAAACAGTCCATTCTAAATAATACCTTCAAAATTTATTATTCTTTCTTCAGAATGTCTATTGTGAAAATGTAACTTGTGAATTTTGCACCAAGTGATCCAAGTTTTAAACACCATTGTATAACTAATCAAAATCAGCTTGATGTGCCACTAAGACATCTGGAATAGTGTTTGTCATACACAAGAATGTGATATTATCCACATAAAAGATAACTTCAAAGATTAAAGGTAATTCACTAACAGAATTCATAACTACTTTAAATAAGTGTAAATAAGGTAGCTCTAAAATAGAACATTGAAGAACTGCACTCCTCTCCTCTAAGAGTAAAGACATACTGGTGACAACTTTAGTAATAATAATAGCACATAGGTTCATAGGCGATTACTAGGCTAACAGTCCCAGGGGTGTTTTTAAGCCTAACCACGCTTCGGAAATGTATCTGACAAGTTTTGATACCATAGCATTGTTTTAAGGGGTATGTGTTTGCTTAGGCATAGGTGGTTAAGCATTTATAGTCTGTGTCTATCGACTAGAGACGTAGGTGCTGAACATTGGCCTTGTAGTTCTAGTTAGCTCCATGGCATAGAGTGATTGAGCCATGACTATACCGTAGATGACCTGCGATGGGTGAGAGGTCCTGGGGCTGGGTGAGCTGACTGAGTGAGAGAAGAAAGAAGGGTCTAAGCCTGCTCACTTCTTTTAAGGTGGAAGAGGAGGGGTATAAGACTGCAAAGACTTTGTGTACTTAAGACCATTGGTGGAGAATGAAGAGTCAACAGTATTTGTCTCAAGAGGGCTGGAGTGTCAGCAGGCTTATATCACTCATTGAGGTGAGTGACAGCCCCATACAATACTTATCACATGCCCATACTCATAGATGTCACTTTACTTACATGGAGACTAGTAGGTTTAATGCAGAAATCCTTGATTTGCCCTTGCAAATAATGCCTCTTGATGCATTTGCTCCCCTTTCCTAGGGGAATAATTCTGTAGTACTTTCAGTCAGAAAAAAATACAGTCTTATTGCCACCATATCTACACCAGTGTCTTCAAGTAAACTATTATACGTTTTCATGAATAAATAAATAAAGCAAGAGGCATTTCTGACATCATATATCTGGTATGGTTGAATTACAGATTGTTTAGTTAAACTTGATGGCTTTGTGTCTTAAATAGAAGCTTGGCTGTTTCATTATCTGACTGTACCCCTTCTAGTTAATCTAAGTAATTTTCTCTGTGATCCTACACTTTTCAACTTTTTTACATTAAACAGCAGCTCAGTTAAATAGCTAATATTGTATGTTTCCTAGTCGCCTGCTTGTTTGTATAGCTAATAGATCCTCCATTTTACTACACAGAGTGTTCTTCTTTCTTAATCTGTTAGATAACATCTTCATCCAGCTAATACATGTTTCCCTGCAACTTTCCATGCTTTTATCTACTTTTACAACTTAATCTTACATTAACGTGCAGTTTCAGTTAGTTTTTCTAGTTTGAGTATAAACTTGCTGAGAGCCGTAGTGGCCATCTGGTGTCAGGGATTAATTTGTCACTAATTCTGAGGGGTTAACGTTATTGGTTGAAGTTTTAACTACTTCCTTATTGGTTGCTTCAGTTTTCCTGTCATCTTAACAGTGGTTTGTAACATCTGTGTAGTGCCACACAACTCTGTACTAGATATATGCAGGCACTTTCATTTTTAAATTCTCTTTTAGGAGCCTTACTTAACTCCACCCCTGCCCTCAGTTTTAGCTGCATAAATTGAAGAGTTAAACAGTGGTACAATGTTACACAGCTAAGCTGATCTTAAACCCAGTCTAGACTAATTATTTACTACTGACCTGGTGTCGGTGCTCATACCAGTTTTTTCTGTGGTCCAAATCAATACATTAACTACAATCCAAAATGATTCTCTCAGTAGTTGCACAAAGAGGCAGTAGTTTTGCACTACAAGCTATGCTGCTCTTTGTGTGGAGACTTTGATTGTTCTTTTTGACAGAACATTCCAGTAAATAGACCCAAACCCTCACAGATGCTATTCACTATTTTAACCTCATTAATAAGCTTCTTGAGCAATGGATTTGCAATGTCTATCCACCTGACACAATGCAGCAATTGGTTTATGTTTATTGACAACTGCCTACTACTTTAAGGGAGTGAGAAATGTAGTTATATAATGTTATTGGAGGCAAAGCTCTCACACAAATCCACTACAAATAACAAGCAGGTTGTCAGTAACACACAGCTCAGACCAGACATATAGACCTACATATGCTGAGTCTCTTAAATGTAACCTACCTGAACCACAAATGCCCCCTAAGTGTAAACATAAGAAACAAGTACTCTCAACAACATCAGCATCATACAACACAGGTGGCTCTGTGAAGCATACATCCAAGAGTTACACTGATTCATTTCAAAACCCTGTAAGGCAAACCTCCACACATTTTAATATTTTAGTCATATGTAACTCCATAGGGAGACACACCAATGCTTCACTCACCCGGCTGTGCAAGGAAAGGGTTACAGTCAGTTGCCTATTAGGTGCCAGCATTCTCCACACATGCTCCGGAGTCCCTATACCACAAGTACACATGTGATGCACTCATAGGGCAAGTGGGTGTAAATGACTTGAGATGCACTTTAATGGACCATATGAAAAGAGACAGTATGGAGCTCCTAGAATATGAGTCTGAAGAAGGTATGTACCTAGCCTTCAGCAGCATTATACTATCACTAAGAATGATGCCACAATGCAAACAACAGATTATTAACTTCAGCAACTGGCTTAGCATCTAGCATTATTCAAAGGGGACACATTATATATCTGCCTGGGAAGAGATGTGAGACAGTCCTAACTACTTTGCCAGGAATGGCCTGAAGCTATCAAACTAAAAGCAACCACCCTACCTGCTGACCAACTCCCCTCAGACTACTTAAAAATGCTGCAGATGCAATTGCTTATCCAGTCTCTGTATTGATAAATAGATCTATATCTGAAAATATGTTCTTTCCGTCTGGAAAAAATCCATTACTATACCATTACAGAAAGGTGGCAAATCTACAGAGTTAAATAACTACAGGCTCATTGTAATCCTCTCCCCCCATCAAAAATACTTGAAAAAATGTATTCATGCACAGCTTATACAGCACCTGAATTCAAATAATCCGCTCTCGGAAACACAGCATGGTTTCAGACCCTACCACAGCACAACCACCACCCTCTTTCACTTCACCAACACTATAAACCAGCATAGACAAATGGTAACCTAGTGTCATCTGTGTTCCTAGACTTATCCAAAGCAGCCTTTGACAGTGTGTCAGACCAACATTTACTTGTTGAACTCTCTTCTATCGAGCTGTCTCTGTTATCCCTTAACTGTTTCCTTAGTTATCTATCTAGAAGGCAAAAAGCAGTCAAATGGCAACAGGACCTCTCTTACTCTCTTCTATTTACCATAGGTGTACCCAGGGTTCTATACTAGGACTCCTACTTTTTAATATTTTTATAAACAAGCATCAAACTACTATACACAAAGCAGATATAGTACAATATGCAGATGATACGACTTTAATATGTACTGCCCCCACAAAATCCAGACTACAAGAAATCACTCAAATTTTTTTCTCTTCAGTCAAAGCCTGACTGAAAAATTCAAACCTACTCCTTAATCCCAATAAAACAAAACTGATGCTCTTCAGCACAAAACATTATCTCCATCAAAAACAATCTTTTTTTGGTTAGTTCAGCAAATAATACTAAAACTGAGGTAGAACCACAGACTAAATGACTGGGCATTGTTATAGATGACAATCTTAAATTTGATCAACATATTCTTTAAACAATTAAAAAGACCCACCAGAAACTTGGATGCCTTTACAGGCCAAAACAACACCTTACAGACTCAGCAAGAAAACCCTAGTCTCATCCTTCCAAACCTCTTATATGCCTCACCTGCCCTTACAAACCTAAGCTGTACACTAAAATACAAACTAACTCTTGTTGCAACAAAGTAGCTAAATTTGCTACAAACTCTGCACACAGACCTCACTGCTGCCAAGCCTTAAAGCAGCTAAAGTGGCAAGAGCTTAACAGCTACATAACATTCTCCCAGCAAGTTACGGCATACAAACTGATATATTTTCCTTAACAATGACCTGTATTCAAAAAATATATACTATTTCTCTACATCTCCACAAAGGGCCTCCGTTCTGGTGATACATTTTAACTAAATGCTACTAAGGCAAATAATTCATTGGGGGACTCACTATACTCCTGTTACATCGCCAAGCTCTGGAACGCCACCCCTACACAAATTAAAATGATTGGCAAACTTCCAAACTACAAAATTCATCTAAAAAAATATATTACCCAGTCCTGGTCATGCTCATGTCCATTATCAGGTTGAGACATCTAGGGAAAGAACAGACTTCTTGTTCATCACAAACTTTTTATCCTCTTGTACTTGAATCTTTACACCCCTAACAATGTTCCCTCCTGCATTTGAATTAATACATCTCTTTTCACAACCCCCTCTTAAACAACACTTCCCATTTTGGTCTTTTCTAACTGCCCCCTCCCACAGCGCTACCCTCTTTGTTTGTAACAAAGTTATAAACCTTCTAGATATACCAGTCTGGAACAGACAGCCTAAACAGAAACAATCCTGTACCATGTTTTCTGTCTTATGCTGTTACCACTATCCTCCTGTATAATACTAATATTGTCCATCCCCTCCTACATTAATTTATAACTTACTTCAATATATTATGCAATATCAAAATCCCCTATTCTACATAATTTTAAACTATCTTTATTACATATCTTGAACTACTTGCAAACCTTTATTTACTGAAATGAAAGAACACAACTTTTTTACAACGTTTCCATTCTGCATTATCAATCTATTCACTTCTGTTAGATTTTACATCTGGAAAAACTGTATAGACTTATAACTGTTGCTGTAAATATTTTACTGTATATACCTGTATTGTAAGTATTTTTGTTGTTTTATGAGAAATATAACTGTTTTTCTGAGAACTGTTTGAAATTCACTACTTAATTTAAATGTACTGTGGTGGAGCTTTTCTCTTCAGGCCTCCGCAGAAAATGGGCTCTTCCCATTTGGACTTTCCCAGTCAACAAAGACAAATAAATAATTAAATAAATATCCCTCAAAGGCTTAAGTATAATCACTAAATCCTTGTCCACCTCCATAGTGTCCTTTCTAGGCAACATCAGTTTTCTAAAGCCTCCAACATAACAGATCAGTATCTGGATAACAACTGATGGTGTGGAGCAAAGCTGTTGTATGTTAGTATAGACCAAATCCAGGATTTTATTTTCCTGGCTGAGGTATGGACTAACTGCTCCAGAAAGTTTGCATTGATGAAGTTCAGAAATTTCTGGGCATGCACGCTTTAGGATGTATAAATCTCCTGTTTAATGGAGGAATAGTTGAAGTCTCCTAGGTGTTTGGCTTAATGAATGGAAACTCCATGCTAGCTAGGTAGAAGGAATGTAATGAGATGGACGCAGAGGGCATCTTTTAGTTAGCTATGATATGATAAGTGGTATTAGTTAATAGTAAGCTGAATGTGCAGAAGTTCCAGATCATTATTTTGTGTTGTCTAATGAGTCAGGATATGGAATGCTTTTATAAGAATATTGAGGCACCACTGGCTTTAGTGCCTTCATCTAATATGGTGGGCCTGAAAAATGGCAGGAACTGAAATCCTGTACTGATGGGGCACTCTAATTGGATGGGTTCAAATCCTGTACTGATGGAGTTCTCTAATTGGATGGGTTCAAATCCTGTACTCAGGGCCAGCCTTTGGTCAACTGGTGCCCTAGGTAAAAAGTCTCCACAGTGCCCCCCAACTCCACCCAGTGTCCCCATCCTAGTCTACCTACACCATCCAGATTAATGGAAGAGTGCCCCTGCTACAGCAGCACCCTAGGTGGCTGACTAGTTGGCCTATGCCTAAGGCCGGCTATGTCTGTACTGATGGAGCACTCTAATTGGATAAGGTCAAATCATGTACCGATGGAGTGCTCTAGTTGGTCAGGTTCAAATCCTGTACTGATGGAATGCTTTAATTGGTCTGGAATCTGGTGTCCATGATGATGCACGTATCGATGGTTTCCAGAGTAAGGAGTGTTTATAATGAGAGGAGTTTTTGTTAAGGTTCCTAGCACTGAGCAACAATACCTTTAAGAATCTTATCCCGTAAGACCTCCCAGATGAAGTACACATAACAAATACCCTCAGCAGCCCCGAATGCACTCATTCAATATAACACCCATGTCAACACATACAGTCACTTCTCATAGAAGCTATACGTCTAAGCCCATAAGGCAAGCAACCACACAGTCCAACATTCTGGTCATCGGAGACTCTATTGTGAGGTGCACCAATGCCCCTCTTACCAGGTTGAGTAAGAAGAAAGTCACAGTCAATTGCATATCTGGGGACAGGATCCACCACATTATGCATGTACTCAGGTCATTGGATTACATGTACCAGTATGACTCACTCATAGCCTACATGGGTGTAAATGACCTAAGATGTATGTCGTTAGACTATATGAAGAGAGACATCATGGAACTCTTGGAATATGTGCCCCAGGCTGGTATGAGCCTAGCCTTGAGCAGAATTTTAGCTTCTCCAAAGATGATGCCACAATATGAACAGAAGATGACTGACTTTAAATACTGCCTTAGTTTCTGATGTCATTCTAAGGGGGTGCAATATTTCTTATCATGCAAGGAAATGATCAACAAACCATGCTGTTTTTCCAGGGATGGTCTGTACCTCTCCCCTCTTTGAATATTAGCTAAAACATTGTTCTCCCCCATAGTGCCTTTTTACAAATCCTGTACTGATAGAGTGCTCTAATTGGATGGGTTCAGATCCTGTACTGATGGAATGCTTTAATTGGTCTGGACATAGTAAACCAGAACCAAGAAAATCTAAAGGTGCTACTGCTCAGTGCTAGGACTCTAAACAAAAAACTCCACTCCCCACAAGTTCTTCTCATCCTAGAGAATGCTGACATCTATGCAATCACTGCAATATGGTTTAAAACCATGGAGAGCACACCAGCAGTGCAAGACTATAATTTCTTCCACTCATTTGAACCAGCTACGACACAGCATAGACTAAAGATGGAGGTGTCTTGATTTACATCAAAATAAATATACCTCAAAGGTGGTCAAACAGGACAATGCGGTCACCTTGAGCTTCTTCATGTTCAAATCACCAAAGTCAAAATCCCATACCACTTCCTTGCAAGCTAGAGGTCCTCTTCTATGACCCAGGAAACCCATAACATGTATTTAAACTTACTGAAAACACTCACCATCGAACCCAATACCATGTTCATGTTCAACATTAATTAGCCCACTATTAACTGGGAATCATATATGATACCAAACATACAGGGACAGAGATTCCTGGATTTTGTAAACACAAACTTCATGGACCAGAATGTCGATACACCAACCATGGGTGCAAACAAACTGGATCTGTTCCTCACAATTATGAGAGTGTGCTGCACACCCCCTAATGTAATGTCTTCTCTAGTAAGGTCGGACCACAAAATGGTCTCCTTAGAGATGAAAATAAAACTGGAATCCCAGCTAACCCATTAATATTCAGGAACTACTCTAAGACTAACTTCCTACTATTAAGTAATTACCTGGCAAAATTTCAGGCACCTATAAACCCTGAGAAAACTGATGCCTATTTGAAATTGTCACAGAAACCCTATATGAGTATGTTAATGTCTGCACAGAGGCAGCTGTATCCACCAGGAAGAAGTACAGAACTAATGCAAAAAAGAAGCCCCCCTGGTAAAACCACAACATCAATAGGCTGAAAGAAGCCCCCCTGGTAAAACCACAACATCAATAGGCTGTATAACAGAAGGAAGAAAATCATGGCAAAAATGAGGAGGTGCAACACTCAGCAGGATAAAAGCACTCTCATCAAACTAAGCAAACAACTCAGAGGACAAATAAAGTCTACCACAGCTAACCCTGAGGTAAATTTGGCCTCCCAGGCCAAGGACAACCACAAGGCATTATTTAGCTATGTCCAAAGCCTCAAAGGCAATACATAATTATGTGCAGAGCTCATTGTTAATGGAGCTACCTTTACAGAGGCCCAAAGATATAGCAAACCTACTGGCTGATAAATTCATCTACGACTTTTCCCCCTCTCCTTCTCAACCTTCTCTCAGCAAATACCATAAAAAATCCCTCCCCCTGCTATCACTAGGGAGCAGGTCCTTAATACTCTCTCTCTAAGGCCAAATGAACACTGCATCAATGGTCTGAGACAATATCCCAGGATACCTTCTTAATAGCGTGAAACATGACAAATCAAGAATTCTTTGGAATTGCTAGTTTACTGTAGTCTCAAAACAGGATTCATGCCTCAGGAATGGAGAACAGCAATATTTATCCCTCTGCACAAAGGGGGACATCTACAGACCCTGGAAACTACAGATCTATAAGTCTCACTAGTCTCATATGCAAAGCCATGGAAAGAATTGCCACATGGAAATGATAATTAATGACACAGGAAACCTCCAGACACTGGACCCAACCCAGTTTGGTTTCAGCAAGGGCAGGTCATGCCTACTCAATCTGGTGGACTTCTTTGAGAAGGTCACCAAAGCAATAGATGAGGACAAAATGGTTCACAATACCTACCTTGACATGGCCATGGCATTTGACCCAATACCCAACTCAAGAGGTTAGATATAAACTCTTATGTTACCTGGTGCATATCCATCTGGCTCATAGACAGGACCCAGGAGGTTAGAACTGGAGAGTTCACCTCTACAAAGTGGCCAGTCATAAATGAAGTCCCTCAGGGGTTGGTCCTGGGAACAATCCTTTTTAGCATTTACTTTTCTGAAGTTAAGGCCAATGTCAATGGCTTACAAAATTTGGAGTTGATTGCAAACTAGGAGCAGTCATAGAATTCCCCACCAACACAAATATTCTCCAGAAAGTGCTGGCACAGACAAATAACTGGTGTCATAGCCATGGAATAAAATTAAATTCTAAGAAAGGCATTAATAGTATCATTCAGGAAGTCATCCATCCCTGGTAACTATCATATTGATAACACACTCCTAACAGTTGACAGAGTAGTCAGAGACTTGGGGACACACATAGGCAGTAATCTACCATTTGACCATTACATGTCTACAGTAGTGAGGAAATCATTATATGTTGTGCAATTATAAACAAAGGTATGGCATCTAGGTCCAGGGAAGTATTTTTTTTCACTGTGTTCATCATTCATCAGATCTACTATCAAGTACAATACCCCATCTGGTATGTACCTAACCAGGCATATCCAACAACTGGTATATCCATAGAGGTTCCACTCTAAAAGAATACAGGGTATAAGTAACATGTCCTATGCAGACCGCCTTATGGTCCGATCCCTTTATACTGTCTCCCATACTGCTAAATGAGAGGCATTGTGACTCAGATGGCTGATATTACTGATGTTTCCTTGCAGATTTTTTTTCAATGGTTCTCCATGCTTTCATCTTCTTGTATTACTGCACTCAGTTCTGTATACTCCTTTCCATCATTGACTGTAATATCCCACAAATGACAACTCACTTCTGTTTTTTGTTCCAGATCTGACAGGCATCGACACATGTTCATCATTGTTTGATTGATATCAAACTGCATTCATGGTGTCTTGTAAAGCTTACTCTCTCAGCAACAATAAATGTTACATACGTTTCAGTGCACACATATTGTGCATAATAAGATTCAGTGCACATATATTGTGCATAATAAGTTCCAGTGCACATATACCGTACATGACAAGTTCCAGTGCACATATTATACATGACAAGTTCCCGTGCACATATACCGTACATGACAAGTTCCAGTGCACATATTATACATGACAAGTTCCAGTGGACATATATAGTACATGACAAGTTCTAGTGCACATATCATATATGACAAGTTTCAGTGCATACATATCATACATAACAAGTTCCAGTGCACATATTCTTGTGATGACTTTATTTGAACTTGTCATAAAGTTAGTTGTATAGTATGTTGTATAGCATGACACAACAAAATGCCACATAACACTTTATAACCGTACAGTATTTCCACCTGAAGTGCTGTGGTGTTTAGACCTGTGCACATGTGCAGATGCATTACTGGGGAGGAAAGGGATGTATACCCAAGTAGTAAAAGGGGAAGTCGGTATAAAAAAGGCAACAAAAGGACAAAATGTAGGAGAGTATAGAATGGAAAGGCAGAGCAAACTTTATCATTTCAGATGTCATAAGTGGAGATCAGAGCATGTGTATGTACCTTTAAAAAGCATTTCCGGTTGTAAGCACATGCATATAAATAGTGAGCACGTGCAGGCAGCAGTGCCATTTTGAGACAACAGCCAACATGCATGAGTGTGGTAATCAGTCTATTTATAAGTTTAATTAAGTTTAAGTTAAAAGCCTCATTTCTGATGTGCTTGTGTGTAATAAAGCTGCTTGAACTGAATCCACAAATGTTTGTCTGTTTTATCCTGACCAGACAAGTGACATGGTGTCATAACTGGGATTAAGAAAACAACTTCTTCAAGCCATGAGGTGCAGAGTTGAAGGTGAAGGTAGATTGAGCAGGTTGAGAGAAATGGAGCTCAGACAAAAATTAAGATATTTGATAAAACTAGCAGAGATATTTATATGGGGTTCAGAATTAACTTTGGTTTGCATAGTGAGCATGTTTAAAGTAAAAAGGGCACAATAAAAGTATAATGAGCATGATAAGAGGTTAAAAGGGCATAACAAGTACAATAAAAGGGAAAATTAAAGAGCAAGGTGACTGTGTGTTTTTAGTAAAAGACTGTGTTTGGGCACAAACCACTATTTTGCATTGACCGAAGCCAGTCAAAGCATAACTAGAGTTGTTCGAAGTATCTCAGAGTGTGCAAAGTGTTTGCAGAGAGTGTGTTTTATTACAGTACAATTATTTCAAATAGTTTGCTGTGTGCAAAGTACAATTATATTGCAAAATGCAGTCAAGCTACAGTTATTTTAAAAATGTTCTTGTGCTGTGTACATTTATTTGCAGAGTGCCACCATATCAAAGTGTTTCTCACATTGTACAGAGTTATTTTGCAAAGTACAGCCATTTTGCAAGGTTATTGTGCTGTGTACAGTTTATTTGCAAAGTGCATTCATCTCAAAGTGTTTCTTTGAGCTTTTTCTGCTGTGTACAGTTTACTCACAAAGTACAGTTATTTTGAAGTATTTCTTACACTTATAAGCAGTGGTTTCATGGAGTGCAATGATTTCAGAGAGTTCTTGTGCTACAGAGACTTATTTGGCAAAGTGCAGTTATTTCAGAGTTTGTTGTGCTACTGGGCATAATTACAAATACTAGCATAAAGTTCTGGCATATATATTTATGTGTGTATGTTCATACATGATATCAAGTACCTTCATTACTGTGTGTTGATATGGCAGAGGTATTTTGCAGACCCAGTCCACTTGTGTTTGATCATAATATAGCAGGAAATTGGAGTGTATTCGAGCAGGAATATGATATTTGCATACAAGCAGCTTTTTCTGACAAAGATGCACTTACAAAGGCATTCATTTTGCTTAACTTAGCTGGGTCAGAGGCTATTGAAAGACAGTGTTCATTTGTGTATGCACCAGAAGTATATGCAGGAGAGGGGGAAAACTACCATATTGTAGTACCGACTGAATCAAGGGAGGACCCCAAGTGCTTAAAATGTAAATATAGAGAAATGTGCAACCCCCAGGCAAATGTTGCACTAGAGAGGCACTTATTTCATACAAGAGACCAAAAGCCAGGTGAAACTTTTGCAGCATATATCACTGACTTGAAAAATAATGCCAAAATGTACAGATTTGATTTCATGTAAGATGAGTTAATAAAGGACATGCTTGTGTGTGCTGTTAATATTGTTATGGTGAGAAAGATTTTACTTCAAGATCAGTGATTCAATGTTAAGCAAAGCCATGGAGATTTGTCAAATCCATGAACTCACAGAAAGGCACAAAATATGCTTGCAAGTGATAAGAGCATGGTTTTAGCAGCCTCTAGAGCTAGCACAGACAGTGTGCAACATTTGGCAAGCAGAAACAGGCATAAGCACATGGCAGCAGCAATCCCTTTGGGTCTGGCGGAGAAAACCCATAGCATTCTAACAAGTTCCAAGACTAGCTCAGTAAAAAGGGCATGCTCACTGCAATATAAGAGTGAATCAGCAAAACCCAAGTCAAGTCTTATTGTTAACTGTTGTAATTGTGGAGCCAATCATGAGTGTAAAAGAAAGAAGTGCTTAGGATTTCGTCAGCAATGTCACAAGTGTAGAAAATGGAACTATTTTCAAAAGCTTTGTAAATTAAACAAGCCTCATTCAGTTATTAAAATATGGTCACTCAAAAAAGACAAGTTGATCATGTAGAGAACCTGCATCCCTACTTTCTATGTAGATGGTGTATCAGTGGCTGGTGAAAAGGTTAATGCAGTGATTTACTGGCAAAGAATTAAGCATTTTGTACTGTCCTGGTCAATGGTAAACCTACAGAGCTCAAAGTAGACACTGGTTCAAAGTGTAATATAATGTCAGCAGAAACATTTGTTAAAGTGAGAGCTGGTGAGCAACTTCATTTGGCCAATTGTGTAAAGCTTGTTGCTTATGGAGGTGAAGAGATTCAATTCAAAGGCTCAGTAGTGCTTTCATGCTATTCAGCTGGGAAAAATTACAGCTTGCAATTTTATGTAGTCCGAAGACCTGTGCAGTCATTATTAGATCTCAGAGACAGTTTGAGAATGAAACTGCTTTCTTTTACCAAAGAAGTCCATCATGTAAGCACGTTCCGGTTCCAGCTTCAGAGATACTATATTCTCAGAGAATGCTGATGTCTTCAATGACAAGCTAGGCAGGCTTCCAGTTGTGTACTCCATGAAAGTAGACCCAGAGGTCAGTCCTGTGGTGAGAAAAGCAAGGAGAGTTCCAATAGCTATGCAGGACAAAGTCAAGGTCCAGTTAGACAAAATGGTGCAGCAAGGTGTGATTTGTCCAGTCACAGAACCATCTGAGTGGGTGTTTTTCATGGTAGCTGCTCATAAGAAAAATTAAAATGAAATTAGAATATGCATTGACCCAAGAGACCTGAACAAGGTATTAAAAAGACCTCATCATCCTATGCGTACTTTCAAAGAGATCGTCACCCTCATGCCAAATGCCACTGTTTTTTTTTTTCTCTTAGATGCAAAGAGTTCATTTTGGCAGGTAAAGCTTGATCACAAATCTTCACTACTGACTACATTCAGTACACTATTTGGTAGATACAGACCCCTCAGGATGTCTTTTTGAATAAATTCTGCCAGTGAAGTCTTTCAGCATACAATGGAGCAAATTTTTTCAGGCTACCCATGTGCTATAATAGTTGATGATTTACTGGTTGGAGGCAATGGTGAAGTAGAGCATGACAGAAACCTCAGGAAAGTTCTGAACAGAACGCATGAAGTGAATTTAAAGTACAATCCTCTGAAATGCAAATTCAGATTACCAGAAGTTACTTGTATAGGTAATTTATTTACCAGTACAGGCTTACCACCAGATCCTTCTAAACAAGTAGACATTTTTGAGATGCCAGCTCCAGACAATGTCCAAGCCCTACAGCATTTTCTTGGTACAGTTAACTATTTGGGCAAACTTATCCCTGACTTTAGTGAGTTATCAGCTGCTTTAACAGAGCTGACATGCAGGAATGTTGCCTGGTCATGGTTAGGACAACATCAAGGAGCATTTGATAACCTCAAACAGCAAATTGCTAACCCGCATACATTAAGATGCTATGATGTCCACAAACCATTAGTTCTTTCCAGTGATGCTTCAAAGCTCAGTCTTGGTGCAATTATTCTTCAGTATGGCAGACCTGTTGCCTACACATCTAGAACTCTTACCCAAACTGAGATGCAGTATGCTCAGATTAAGAAGGAACTTTTGGCAATTGTGTTCATATGTTCAAAGTTCCATGATTACATTTATGACCGAGCTATCCAGATCGAAACTGACCATCAACCTCTAGTCAATGTTTTAAAGAAGACTATGCATTCAGCTCCAGCAAGACTACAAAGAATGATGCTCAAATTGCAAAAGTATAATTTCAAAATGGTCTATACAAAGGGTAAACTTCTTTATCTGGCTGATACCTTATCCAGATTGCCCAGAAATACAGAGGAACAGCTTGATGCAGAGAATTTTGACTTTGATATCATGGAAGTGTGTAATTTCTCAAACACTGATCCAGTTTTGCAAAAGCTCAACCACTTTATCAATGTAGGATGGCCATCAAAACAATCCTGTGTACCGCCATAAGTACAGCCTTATTTTCCATACAGAGATGAGATGCTGATGGAAGATGGTATCATTTTCAAAGGTCCAAAAGTTGTTGTTCCTACTTCCATACAGTGTGAATACATTCAGATTTTGCATCATGGCAACCCAGGTTCTGACTCTACCAAAAGAAGGGTGAGAGGACTAATGTTTTGGCCTTCTCTACTGAAAGACATTGATAAAGTGCTTTCTTCTTGTTCAGTGTGCAACAGTACTTAACCACATTGCAAAAAAAGCCACTTCAGCTAAGCCAAATTCCTGAACTACCTTGGTCAACAGTAGCAACTGACATATTTGAGTGGAATAATCAGCAGTACTTAGTGTTGGTAGACTCTTATTCGAACTGATTTGAGATCGATTTGCTACCTAACCTAACATCCAGTGCTGTTATTACAAAGATGAAACATCATTTCTCAGTCCATGGTAGTCCACATAAAGTTATTTCTGACAATAGTTCTCAGTTTACCAGTCAATTGTTTCAAAGATTTACAAAAGAGTGGAACTTTATCATGCTACTAGTAATCCCGAATACCCACAGTCAAACAGCCTTGCTGAACATGCAGTACAGAGTGCAACGCAATACTGATTGATATCCTTTTCAATTTGCTTAATCTAAGAAATATGCCCTGTGACAAAATACTTGACTCACCTGCTCATAGACTTCTATCTAGGCAGACTAGTTGGTGCCTAATGCTAAAAACAACAGAGCAATCAAAGCCCAAAGTTTTAGAAACGTTCTTCTCAGAAGTCAAGCTGTGATAAAATGAGCAGATTCTTCGTCTGTTAAAAGAAGGAGATAGTGAGAATGCAAATGGTGAAAGGCTTTGATCGAATTGGTCAAGTGAGTGGTATATGTACCGAGCCGAGATCCTACTCAGTGGAATCTGAGGGTATAAAATACAGGAGAAACTGCAGACATCTTCTTCCTGTATCAGAAATGATATCGCAGCATCATACCTGTGATACAGACTATAGATCTCAGGGTAACCCTGACAATGTCCATATCAAAGAACATGTCTCAGGATCCATTCCATTTCTGATGATATAGCAGATGTCCCCAAAGTTGAACATTCCTTGAAGACAGTCCCCGTTGCAAGATCCAATTCTGACTTTTATGTTACATGATCAGGTCATATTTCCAGATATAATGTAAAATATACAGCAACTTGGACATGATTGTTTTATATGTGTCTAATTTTGTATGATTGCATGTCAAATAGTTCTGTATAACTGCATGTCAAAAGATCATTATTGTAAATTGCACGTCATTGAATACTGTCATTCAATATATGGACTATTTCTCAAAGAGGGAGGCTGTAGATCACAGCGTGTGTATGTACCTTTAAAAATCATTTCCAAATGTAAGCAGTGTATTTTGAGACAACAGCCAGAGTGTTAACATGTATGCATGTGGTGGTCAATCTGATTATAAGTTTATTTAAATTTAAGTTACAAGGCCCCATTTCTGATGTGTTTCTGTGTAATAAAGCTGCTTGAACCGAACCCATGAATGTTCATCTGTTTTATCCTGACCAGACAAGTGACAATAAGAACCTGTTTTTTTTTTATTTTATTTATGTATAAAGAGAAGAAACGATAAGCAGGATAAGAGTAAAACAAAAAGCAGGTAGGAATTTGGGAGCATCAGGAAGTAAGTAAGGAAACAGACATGCACATTGACCAGCACAGGCAAACAGGAATGGACGTGCACTCAGTAGGATAAGGAGACATGGGATGGACCTCACATAAACAACCAAGAAAAAAGCAGCAAGCCTGCAGAGACTCCGACCAGTCAGAAACTCACAAATGTGTATTCCAATTCAGAAAAGTAGCAACAAAACCTTGTAAGGATTAGTGCTTTCATTTATTCTATAACAAACGTCTTCAGATCTGATGACGTTTATTATGGAATAAATTAAAGCGCTAATCCTTACAAGTTTCTGTTGCTACTTTTCTAAACTGGAATGGACAGAGTCAAACAGTCAGCAGATACAGTCTCACAAATCTCCTCAGAGGATGGCCTCAGTTTCACAAGGAGTAAAATAGTAGCCTCTGATTGATGTTTACAATGTGATTTCTGAACCATGGGTAGTGCAACATGTAGCTACAAAGTAGCGCAATGCACATATTAGTGCAGCATGTAGTTACAAGGTAGTGCAGTACACATATTAGTGCAACATGTAGTCACAAGGTAGTGCAGTGCACATATTAGTGCAACATGTAGTTACAAGGTAGTGCAGTGCACATATTAGTGCAACATGTAGTTACAAAGTAACACAATGCACATATTAGTGCAGCATGTAGTTACAAGGTAGTGCAGTGCACATATTAGTGCAACATGCAGTTACAAAGTAACACAATGCACATATTAGTGCAACATGTAGTTACAAGGTAGTGCAGTGCACATATTAGTGCAACATGTAGTTACAAAGTAACACAATGCACATATTAGTGCAACATGTAGTTACATAGTAGTGCAGTGCACATATTAGTGCAACATGTAGTTACAAAGTAACACAATGCACATATTAGTGCAACATGTAGTTACAAGGTAGTGCAGTGCACATATTTATGCAGATGTCCAGCATGAGCTCACAGCCCACAAACTGTAAGTTGAGAACATAGACAATGACCACTACTTTAAGTTGTAGATGCGTAGCAGCACAATAAAGTGATTCTCGGACATTCTTATAACCTGGCCAGATTTTAAAATGTTTGGCAAAAACAGGTTTAAACTGTTGTGATGTAGAGGCATTCTCCAATTTTATATGCTGAATTAGAAGGATTTGGGAAGCTATATTGGATATATATTGGCAGCAGTATTAGGAGGAATATTAGGACTTCCTGGACCTTTAAGCAACTCTGGCAAGGCTCACAGTACTCTGTAAAGGTATGGTAAGGTGTTTTGTCTCTATTTCTAAAGATGTTCACATGTTAATAGCAATCCATATTGCATAAGGCTGGTGATAAGAATATATGTACCTGCATGTGTGCATTGCATGTAGATTACACTGGCAAAAAAATAACTCATAATATCAGAATATCCTCTTCCATTGCATGCCTGTCACTACCTATACTGACAGTATGTCCTGTATAATTTATACAGTGGCCTGCAGTGCTGATTACAGAATACCTGTACCTCTACATGTGTATCCTTTCAATGTACTATGGATGGACTGTGTCACTGGCATTTCTCAAGGTGTTCCTAATGTTGGCAGCTTGGAGAACTGTCTTATCCTATACATTTTGATCCTAAGAAACTGGGTAATCCCTTTGGGAGTGTGTGTGTGTGTGTGTCTGCGTGCGTGCGTGCATGCGTCCGTGCGTGCGTGCGTGTGTGTGTGTGTGTGTGTGTGTGTGTGTTTGTCTGTTGCTAATCCACCATCTGTATGTATTCTTATATCTGTCCTACAGCTATAGAATAGCATGCTCTCATAGCTGTCTCTTTGATTATAGAATGGTATAGCTGGGTTAGTATGCCTTCATAGCATGCCGTCATAGCACACCCTCATAGCCGTCTCTTTGAGTATAGAATAACATAGCTAGATTAGCATGCTCTCATATCATGCCCTCAGTACATGCCCTCATAACATGCCCTCATAGCTGTCTCTTTGATTATAGGATGGCATAGTTAGGTTAGCATGCCCTAATAGCATGATCTCATAGTTGCCTGAGTATAGAATGGCATAGCTGGGTTGCTCCTTTATCTGTAACTCTTATACTGACAGCCTCCTTGGTGTTCAGTCTGCAAATATGTAAACAAATGCCAATAAATAAATTAATTAATTAAACCAAATCTTTGAGTTAGATTTATCCATTACCCTTAAGAACCTGGGATTCCTTTTTCTCCCCCAGAGTTAACTTTCCTTATATTCTATGGCTTATGCAATGAAACGCTGCATGCTTATGTTTAAATTTACTTACCAGATGGGTGTCCTAAACAAATATGTCTCCTTTCAGATACGAGTCACATCTTCAAGGAGGCACATGAAAATATTAGGTTCATAGGTAAGCACTAGGCTAGCTGCCCTTGCAGGCCATTTTAAGTCTAGCCAAATTCCCTTTTGGTGCTTGAATTAACCTATCACATTGGTGTTAAACTGGCCGTAGTCATCCCATGATTGATAATTATATATTATCCCTAGTGACAATAACTGTGATCCGTGCATGGAATAAAGCACTTAGAAACTGCCTGTTTCCATTAGTATTACAGGGGCCAGATCTGGGGTAATTGTTTTATTATCCATCCATAGATCCGGTTTGAGGTTGAATATGGACAGGGATGACCTTGTTTTACTCATGGAACAGATAATAACAGAATAATTGCAGTAAATCATTATGATAAAATTAACTGGATATAAGATGACTGAGGACCAGTTCTCCCAGAGATAGCTCTTGATCTAGCCACTAATAAAGAACTTTTGATTATTTCACTGTAGGTTTTGTCACCACAACACTTATTCAGAGAGAGGGACCCGCTGTACTTCTTGGCTGTAATAACCAGATTTGTGACCACCAAACTTGAGAGAAGTTACAAACCGATTCTGTCTGGTCACCTGGTTCCTAGAAAACGGACCTTGAAGAATCATTCCCTAAGTAAGTGAACACTTGTCAAGTAAATTATCATTTAAGTTAAAATAAAAACCATTTGGGAGTAAAAGGAAGGGCTGGTCAAAGTGGAAGTGTAAAACAGGTTGATATGAAAGATATACATGATATAGGAAGAAATGGTCAGGTGAGAACAAATGTACAATGCAGTCCATGATGCACACCATTCCCTATGAGTACAGTGAGCATTACCAGGAATAGGTTTAAATGGGACTGACTATGTCAAGAAGTGGTATTTCATTGTTAGAATTTTATTGTTGTACAGTTTATTTCATTGAACTGCTTTAAATATTAAAATATTAGATTAACTGTTATTAATAATGATGAACCAGAATGTAGAATAATGCATTACCACTAAAACTTGTCTTAGCCTTTTCTGCTTAGTTTAAATTTGTAAAATGCTTGTTATACATTGCAAGGTGATTAATTCAGGCGCATTGAAAACAAATGGCTATGAATACCCCCTTCCCCAACACACACCCCTGAGCACCCCACAGCATTTTAAAAAGATTGTCTTTGTCGCTTGCTCATTCGCGATGTATATAGTTATCGTATGGATGGGCACGTATCTTTATTAATGCCATGTGTATGCTCTCCATTTCTGAACTACAGTGATTTAAAAAGGTTCAGGAAGTCAGACTGAAACAAAGGCTTATGCAGAGCTTGTGAATCACGCACGCACTTTCTCAGTGTTGGGTATTTTGTATCTGTTTTTGCTGAGAGATTTGTTGTGGTAAGATATGATAAGAGGTGTACTGTTTAGGAAAGAATCTAAAATGACTTTGATGTACAATTTTTCGCTGCTTATAAATGTTGACATCCTGTTACTGATAGCTCATATCTGTATGTTTGTGTTACACTCAGCGGAGATACTTCTGTCATTGTTTGCCTTAAGATCGTCTCATGTTATTGTAAACTGAAGTGACAAGTTCTTCCAAATACACTTTTGGAAACCATCCAGTCTAGAGAATAAAAGTAATGGTTTCAGTGAGGCTTGCAGGTTTTAAATGACATACTATGTATGTTATTAGTGTCACAGGCTGTTGCACATTAGTTTACTGAGAGTGTCTTTATGTATGTATGTATATATCTATGTATGTATTTATGTATTGATTTTAATGTTGCTAGACTGTCCTGAGGCTTTTGAGGTCCCAAGTACACTACATGAGCCGTGTTTTTTTCAGTCCTTAGGATTTAAATACATTCAGTAATTCTAGAGTGCATGTATGTATAAATATGTATTTATATTTGCACAACAGTTCACAATACATATGAATGTGTTTCTGTCTATAGACAGATAGAAAGACTGTACACAATACATATGAATGTGTTTCTGTCTATAGACAGATAGAAAGACTGTACACAATACATATGAATGTGTTTCTGTCTATAGACAGATAGAAAGACTGTACACAATACATATGAATGTGTTTCTGTCTATAGACAGATAGAAAGACTGTACACAATACATATGAATGTGTTTCTGTCTATAGACAGATAGAAAGACTGTACACAATACATATGAATGTGTTTCTGTCTTTCTATAGACAGACAGATAGATAGACAGATAGATAAGGGAGCACATGAAACGATCTAAAATATTTTTCTGAGTGCAGTTTCACTTTAGTAACTCAAGCAGTGACAACACAAGTGGGGTCTCAAGCCCAAACTGCCTGAATGGGGTGCATATTTATTAATTTCCTAAGCTCTTCTGCACATTCAGTTCATGTAATACCATCAAGTTAGAAAACCATAAATAATTCCTTAGGATTCAATGAGAAACCTGTTTTGCATTACTGAGGGCCATACACCACATTATCTTCTCATATTTATCCATCTGCACATTGCCTTTTTATTTTTTTTTCTCTTGCAGCTCATACCATTCTAATTACCTGAACAATTTAAAAAGAAAACGTTGCCCCATGCTTTTAGAGCAGGTTGACATAGCTGTAGAAATGTCACACTTGATTTATGTAATCACAATGTTCTGTCTGTGAGTCACAAACAGAGCTACTTCTGTAGGTAATCTGTATTCCCCATGGTCCAAATCACATGCTTTATAGAATTTTGTTTGTGTCTTTCGGCTTTTCCCGGTTAGGGGTCGCCACAGCGGAACTGCGGTCCGCTAATGATTGGCAATAGATTTTTGTGTGCCGAGTTGCCAGCCCTGACACACAACCTTCAATGAAAGTATGCCCATTCACACGTCTCCACACAGAAGACACTCTAGCTGAAAATTGAACAGGGCAACGTCTTACTGTGAGGTGACAACGCTACCGCAGCACCACCACCGCAGTATACATGCTTTATAGAATAAGTGTCGTATAAATCTGTGTAGACCGAGTCACTAAGGACATTTATATAAGATAGGTTAGGTTAGCAAAAGTGTGGACAATGAAGAAAAACAGCAGGAGGGTCATCAAGCTCCTCAGCACCCCCTCCCCCACACATACACACACACAGCACACACACATGCACATACACACACACGCACGCACGCGCGCACATGCACACACACACACACACACACACACACACACACACACACACACACACACACACACACACACACGCATGCACATGCACATGCACATACACACATGCATGCGCGCGCGCACACAGACACACACACACGCATGCATTCACATGCACATACACACATGCATGCATGCGCGCGCACACACACACGCACACACACACACACACACACACACACACACACACACACACACACACACACACTAGAAAAGAAATGCTACAGAAGACCTAAACTTTTCTGATTGCCTTTTCTATGCACACTTCAACTGCTATCCTAACACTTCTGTAAAGAGACCTAAACTTAGTATTACAAAATCACATTTGTGTTATCGTGCTTAAACATTATTGACTGCCTACATTTTATACATATTTTATCTCTCCAGTTCCGAATATTGTAAATGACATCACTGCCATTGAAAAACTGTATTTGCTCTTTGCCTTTTTTGAGCTTGTTTCTCCTTAATGTTTTTTTTTTCATTTTATTCATTGTACTGCATTTTCTTTTTATTGTCTTTCCGTGGCCTATGGTCAGGTTATGCCTCGCAATGCCTTTGATTATAGCATGCACCCACTTTATTACTGTAATTTACTTTGCATTTTCATTTCTTTTATATTGACTTTCTCTGGTCTTTGTTGGTCTGGACAATGCCTGAAATGAGTCTTTGGACCAGAGCACTCATCCCGTTAACAAGTGAATAATAAAATATATAAATAAATGCATAGATACATAAAATTAATAAATAAATATGCTATATGGGAGAACAACTTTGCTGTGATGGCCATACCATAACAGTATATATTTATATATAATATGTAATATATATTTATGTATAACACTGTATAATATGGCATATAGCTGGCCTAAGTACAGCAGCTACAGCTTTTATGGATCATGTGCAGGGATGTATTATCGTTAGAAGGTTTATTAGCACACTTATAGTTAAGTTATACTTCTAAGGAAAGTGCAAGAAGACATATGCATTATTACTGTCTGCAAAACAATTTTTTTATCCCCCCCCCCCCAAGTCTCTAGCTATTTCTTTCTTAGGCCTAGGGGGTTCCACATGTTGGTGGTCTGTATGCATCCTTACCTCTTCCACTGCTTTAAATAGCGTTTGCCCCTTCTGTCTTGTTTTGGCAGCTCCTGTTCTATTTTGATTCAACATTGTTTCCAGTTCTCCCCTGTGATTTTGCCCCAAACTATTCCCCTTTCTGTTCCCCCCAAAGTTTTTTTCCTTCTCCTCCACATTTCATATCCACCCATCTACACAGGGCATTTATGTTTTTTCTCTCCCAACACTCATTCCAGCCTAATTGCCCTCCTTTTCGTAGCTCAGACTCCTTCTCCCCTTCTAGATTACTAATCCATTGTAAGATATTGCAATAGAGAGCCGATTATCTGAACATCATTTATCTGAAATGTCAATTATTCAAACACAGCCTTCAAGGTTTTCAGGTAGGAAAAATCATAAAGTCTGAACATGTAAATGTTATATGTATTCGCTTGTGTGTGTGTTTTTTATCTTGTAGCCTGCTTGTGTGTGAAAAATATTCCTTACTGTCCACTGGTATCACAGAATGGTTGAAAGTATATTCCCTTCTTCTTCTGGCTTTTCCAGGTTAGGGGTTGCCACAGCGGATCACCTGTCCACTCATGATTGGCAGTGGAGTTTTTACAGTGTCAAGTTGCCAGCCCAGTGCCCAACCTTCCACAGAAGGCACACACATGCACGGACTCACGCCTAGGGCCAATTTAGAGTGTCCAATCCACCTACAGCATGTCTTTGGGATGTGGGAGGAAACCGGAGCAGACGCACGCGACCACAGGGAGGACATGCAGACTCCTCACAGAAGGCACTCCAGCTGAGAATCAAACCAGAGAACCTCTTGCTGTGAGGCGACAAAGCTAAACGCTGCACCACCGTGGCCGCCTTGAAAGTATATTCCCTACATGCAGAAAAAGCAAGATTTTAGACGTTTTTTATCTGGTTGAATTATATCTTTGATTATCCAAACAGTCTGATTATCTGAATTACCCTAGGTCCCAATTAGTTCCGATAATCGACTCTCTACTGTAAAAGCCAGGGCATATGTATGCAAGTGTAGTAAATCCCACATTTATCATTCTCTAGAAAATTTACATTTTTGTCTTTGCTATTCTGCTTTACCCTGTCTCCACCCAACACTATATATTTTGTTTCTTCTCAGTTCTCTTCTTTTTCTATGTGGAGATTTTTCAGAGATTAGTGGACAATGGGAGATTTTTCAGGACAGGTTGAGCTATGGAATTGCTATCATGTAAACTGCATTGACCCTTCCCAGTGTTGTGACAGTAATAATAATTCATTTGTGTAAAATATCTGCTGCTATCTTTTTCATTCTTCTTAGGCTCGCAATGTACCTTTCACTTTTCTTCCTACATGCAAACTGGAATATTTATACATTACTTCTGCTAGTTCTCTTAGTTCATAGGTTCATAGTTAGGTACAAGGTTATCGGCCCGAGGGCCTTCATAAGCCTAGCCAACAAGGTTCCCTGGCTTACGCCACACAAGAAAGTTATTTTCCTGTCAAGCAGAGACACAGATGTGATCCCCGGGGTGCATTTCATATTTCCCATCAACTCATCAAGATTTTTCTTTAAGAGTGCTAATGAAGAACTTTGCTTGACATAGATGGGTAGCCTGTTCCAGAGTATGGGAAGTCTCTGGGACAGGAATCTATCCCTCCAGCATGTCCTGTTTATTGTGGTGACAAGGTTTAGGTCCTTAGAGCGTGTAGCTCGGAGGGATTGGGATTTCTTTAGGTGTAGCATGTCCAACAGATCCAGGTTTGACATAGCTTTATATGTTAGGCAGAGATCACCTCGGAGTAGGCGATATGCTACGGAGTAAAGCTAGAGTTTTTTGAGACTGTCAGTGTAGGGCATCTGCTTGAGGCCAGTAATCCTCTTTGTGAGGTACTTCTGTGGCCTTTCCAACTGCTGCAGATATCTTGTTGAGGTACATTCCAAAAGGGGCGTTGTACTCTATAATGGGTCTAATGAGTGTCGAGTAGAGGGGAAAAATGACTTTTTTTTTTTTTCCTGGATGAAAACCCTTTTATGATGAGGTGTGCCATGTAGAAGGACTTCCTGACTACTCTGGCAATGTGACTGTCAAAGGACAGACTACTGTCCACCTGGGTCCCAAGATCTCTTATCACACATTTGGTTATCCTTTCTTGAGTTCTTCCCACATGCTGACTAGAAGATTTCTGCTTACTGCATGTCAGTTCTGAAGCTTTCTCATAACTCAAACTAGTTGTTGTCCTGTACATACATATATATATATATATATATATATATATATATATATATATATATAAAATATATACATATGTGTATAGATTACATCTACATGTAAATGTAGTAGGATGTCTTCATCCAAAAAATGTATGAATTTTGATTGTATTCTTTTATTGTCATATGTCTCTGCCAAGACTTTTCTGATCTTGTTAATTCTTCTTTCATCAGGATAAACAACCCAGAGACAGAGGACACCCATACCTTGTTCCTAGTTCTATTCATTGTTTCTAATAGTACACATTTTGCTATCAGTTAAAGTGCTAGATTCCTATATATGCCTTTAATTGGATTTATTAACTCCTTCCCCGCTTCCTCCATGTTAATACTTCTCACAGCAGGTTGCCAACTTCCCAAATGAATCACTTTCTGTTACATGAATAAAAACACTCCCTGCCCCCTCTTTTCTTTCTCTTTTCATAGGTTCATAGGTAGGTACTAGGCTATCTGCCCAAGGACATTTATAAGCCTAGCCAGAGTGTGTCGGCTTTTGCCGCCCCATTGATTAATTAACTGAGCCTCTGTCAAGCAGAGCGAGTGAAGTGATCCCAGGGGTGTATTTTCTGTTACCAATCCACTCTTCAAGGCTTCTCTTGAAGAGTGTTAGTGAGGGGTTCTGCCTAATGTAGTTAGGAATTTTGTTACAAAGCATGGGGAGTCTCTGTGACAGGAATCTATCCCTCCAGCATGTTCTATTTATTGTTGTGGCGAGGTTTAGTTCACTAGAGCATGTGGCTCGCAGTGACTTGGATTTCTTTAGGTGGAGCATGTCCATCAATTCTGAGTTGGACATGCTTTGTAAATCAGGCAGGGATCACCTCTGAATAAGCGATATGCCACTGAGTACAGCCGGAGTTTTTTCAGACGGGCTGCATAGGACATATGTTTGAGGCCAGTAATCCTCTTGGTGAGGTGCTTTTGTGGTCTTTCCAGCTGTTGGAAGTGTCTTGTGAGGTATATCCCAAGTGGGGCATTGTACTCTAAGATAAGGTTTATAGATGTGGTGAGAGAGGACATGCAGGTGGTTGGTGTGACAGAGCAAGATGCAGAGAATAGGAAGAAATGGAAAGAGTTGATCTGCTGTGGCGACCCCTAACGGGAGCAGCCGAAAGAAGAAGAAGAAGAAGAAGACTCTATGATGGGTCTGATGAGTGATGAGTAGAGGGGCACTATAACCTCTTTATTTGTAGATGCAAACCCCTTAGTAATTAGATGGGCCACATAGAAGGATTTCCTAACTACTTTGGCAATATGATTGTCAAAGGAGAGATTACTATCTACCTGGGTCCCCAGATCTCTTATTACCTCTTCTGTATTAAAGGGGCTGCCTCCTATGTGGTAATTTGTGGGTGTTTTGTTTTTCCCAAATGGGATGACTATGCATTTTTTGGCATTTAGCTTGAGGCCATGACTTTGACATCAGGTGTCTGTCTCAGTAAGGCCTTTTTGAAGGATGCCCTTGTCAGCCGGAGAGTTGATTATGGCTCCCAGTTTGCAGTCATCGGTGAACTTGGTTAGCCATATTCCTCCTGTGTTTGCCTGTATGTCTGAGAAATATATGCCGAACAGTAGGGGTCCCAGAACCGATCCTTGCATGACACCACTTGCGACAGTCTTAGAGTAGGACCTGGAGCCCACTATTCTTACTGTGTGAGTTCTGTCTGTATTCCAGTTGGCAACCCATCTTGTGACGTAGGGGTTTATGTTCAGGCTGGTGAGTTTTTTCTATAATACCTGAGTGAGGAATGTATAATGTCTCTCATTTCCATCCATTTTGTCTCTGCCTGCCTGCCCTTGGTAAGTCTATATTGACATTCATCAATTATATTAATTAATACCCAGTCTAACATGCCCGCTAATTTCTAGGCCATAATTTTAATGTCTGCACTAGCCAACAAGATCCTTCTATAGTTACCTGCATCTGAGTGACCCACTCTCCCCTTTACTAGTATCACCACCCTGCTGTCTTGATAAAATTAGCTATGTTCTCCCTTGTCTTTATCCTTCTATATTTTTTTACCAACACAGTTATTCTCCTTCCCATCTGAAAATTTCTAAAGGTAACTCATTTGGTTCTCTCACTTTCCTTTCTTTTATGCTATGCACAGCTACTGTAACCTCTTATTTTAGCTCTGATTTAATTTATCCCTTAGTTCTTTTTATATTTATTATATCTTCCATTTCTCCTTATGTGTACAAGTTTCTTGCCTCCTTAGATATTAGTCATGCACAGATTTTGGCAGGATTTTTAAAATAACTCTCTAATCCTATCAGTCTCATAGCAACTTTTTTTCCTTTTACCTTAAGTTTTGACTTTTTAGCTTGGCACTCACCCATTGATTAACACACACACACACAGGTATTCTGTCCAATATCAACTTTCCACCTGGACTGCTGATGTCACACCTATCTGTATTTCTGCTTTTAGGATTCGCTGTCTCTGGCTGTAATCTTCTCTTTCTTTATTCTTCTCTTTGTATTTCTACCAGACAGATTTCTAGGTGTTCCAGCTCCTCTATTATCTCTACATCCTTCATTAATCTAGTGACATTACTTTGCCCTTGACTGCCTACTTGACTTTGTTCCACCAATGCTCCTCTTGCAGCTCTCTATGGCTATCTCTATCAGTAATTTAACTGATGAATTGCCTGATAAGCATCATTTTGGGATTTCTGTTCATTTCATCTTGTGTACCACTTCCCTTTTGTCTAGAAATATGTACAACTACAAGGTACTGTCTTTGGTAAGTCATTTCTTGGTGAATGCAAATTACTTTATTCCTGGATTCCTTTGTCTCCACAAGAGTACATACCAACCAAACTATTTCATTTTGTTACATAGTTTCCTTGATTTTTTCTGTACTCTTATGAAATAATCTGTCCCTTTCTGGCTCAACTTTCACATTGAAGGTTCCAACAAAGACTTCCAAGCTGTATCCGCTCACCTGCTCTCATTTCTCAAAGACTTTATTGTAGAACTCTCCATTGTCCCTGCATGGTGCACATATAGTCCTTATTGCCCCCCCTGGAGCCCCAAATTGTACATGCGAGATACCTTGCCTCTCTCCTTCACTCTTGTGCACCCTTTTTTGTGAACACCTGTAGTACTCTTCCAACCAGTCCTGCTGCGCCCCTTCCCCCATCTCTGCTTTATGGCCACGTGGTTCCATTGTTGTCACACCTCAATAACTTTCCACTCAGTCTCTTATTTTTACCATAATCCCTTGGATCAGCACCATGTCACAGATGTACCTCCTTCACTTGGCATTTACCTTCATTTGTTTCATGGAATTTGAGCACCCTCCAATGTTTATTGTAATAATCCTTAACCTCTCAATTTTATTTGTCTCATCTCCTCTTCCTGACTCCAGGATGGTTCATTTGACATTAACTTTCCCAGGCTGACTTTCTAAGCTGGACTGCCAGTCCTTTGGCTTTTGCTTAAACCCATTTCTTCTCCCCTGAAAGCTATGAGTCCCGTGGCATGCTTGATCTGAGTCACCCCGTACCTGGACCTATAGTCTTATTAATTCCCTTCCCCTGCATGCTCCCTCCCAGCTTCCCTTTTCTCCCCCTCCTACTAGTTTCTACTCTTTTATCTGCTCCCTGTCCCTCTCCTCCTGTTCATCTTCTTTCTTCTTCTTCCATGATACATCACTTCACTTTTTCTGGAACATCACCCTTTCCTCTCTTATTAATCCTTTTCTTTTGTCTTACTATACATCCCTTCTTCCCACCCTCTATTATATATTTGCAGTGCTCCTATCACTAATACAGTATGGCGTGACCTATTACGGATGGTTTTAGTTTTCATAATGCCCATTAACCAGTTGCTCTCCTACATTAATACTGCTTAGAGTTCATGTGGCTGGTTTCAGCCTGAGTACCATTGTGTAATTTGGGTCAGTCTACATCTCTTTTCATATATTTAGCCAGCTTCCTCTATTGCTTCTAGATTATACAAGGAGATCCTACTCTGTATTTTAGCCAGCCACTTCCTCTGAGCTCCTTTACTGGCCCATTTTTAATATAGAGTAGTTGCTTCTGCACTGCCCTGCTCTATTGCCTGCTTTTATAGTGTAATGAAAACATGCATCTCTGCTTTACCTGCCTGTGACCTTAAGAGAAGAGAGCTGCTTTACTTGCCAGAGCCCTTATAAGTCCAATTTTTCTAGTTCTCAACTAGTAAATCCCTTTTTTTGTCCTCTAGCCATTCATTTTTTTCTCTTAAGTCGGTACGTCTGCTGTTTATCACCATTTGCCATCTTATCCAATCATTCTTGTCCTGCTGTGCTCCAGCAGAATTCATCTCTGTCTTTAGAGCCATTCAAGGTCTCATTTGCCCCATAGTTACTCCTCCCTTTTCCATGTTCCTGAGTGTGCTCCTTTTTCCATTCTTTTACTGACGGGTCTTCTTCAGTATCCATCTTGGAAAGCTCTTGTTTTCTTTGTGTTTCATTTTATTTCACTGTATCTCCTTTTCTTGTGCTAGATTAATTTTATTTTTGTACACTCCAACCTCTTTCTAAAATTCATCACTCTTGGATACATCAGCTCTATCTTTCCCCTCCCCACTGATAAACTTAAGGCTGATGTCAACCTTTCTGCTACTGACTTTTCCTTCCAATCCATTATTCTCCAAAAAAACTTGAATCACTTCATACTAACTTGTATATGGCAACTTTTTTCTTTTCTTATTCCAGTACTGAATTTAATTAACTCCTCTTCCAACTATAGCTCTAATTAAACACAGTCTGGTGGGGTTTGCAATCCATTCTCCAGTTCCCATTACTTTCAGTTGACTACCTGTGACACCAGACTTTTCCTCCTTTTTAACATTCCTTTAAAAAGGAAGGAGTATGTGCATTTCCATTTGATGAAAAATCTGAAAGACTTGGGGCCCTGTGAGAACATGTCTTACCATAATTCTGTCCTTGGATCACCCTTCCAATCTGTGCATGCATTCTGTCTTCAGACGTTTATTCATGCTGGTTCTCTAAAATACCAAAGAGAAATTATATAGTTTTGCCTCCACCACTCTCTCATGGTGTGAATATTTTGTCATTGCTATCTGCCTCTGTAACGTCATCATCAGTTTACTGATCTCATATCACTATTCCCAGAAGCAGTTCATTTTCCTCCGTCTATTAGAGCTTTCCTCTGAGGTTTATTTATTTATTTGTTTTATTTATATTTCTTTACTGGGGTAGTGCACTGATCTCAATGGACCATCTGCACTCACAGCTCAGGTAAATAAGATCACATAAAAAAATGAACAAAACATATTTACATACACAAGGATATAGTAAAAACACATACATATTTACAGATGAAAACAATATGCTACCGCATCTAGTTAAAGAAACAGTTTATAATATCAGAAAAGGATGGAAAAATGGAATCATGCTTAGTAGACGTTTTCAGATAAGATGCAAGCACAATGAATAGGCTGACTTATGCAACAGGGATACCAGCATATCATCATATAGAGAGACATGGAGACATTGGAAGAGGTGTGAACAGTTGCAGGAAAGGATACCATGGAGGGAAGACAGAGAAATGGGAAGACAGACACACAGAGGAAGGAAGAGTGGAAAAGAGAGAAAGTGTGAGAGATGTGAAGGGAAGAGAATGTTTGTGAGGCCATTAGGGGATTTTGAGATAAGCAAGGCTGAAATAGGTATAAAATAGTATGGGAGAGCTGCAGGGTTCATGTAACATGACCTGAGTGAGTGCAGCCTCCACTTTTGGTGAAGAGGTGTTCCCTGAGCTGTTGTCTAAAGTCCAAATACTTTTAGACATCTCTGATTGAGAGAGGAATGTAGTTCCAGTCAGGTGTCAGGATGAGAATGTATGGTCAGTGCAATTAAGTTTAACTTTTGCAGTTAATAGGGTGGGTTAACCACACTTACATACTTGACAATCACTGTAGTAGAATTCAGAACTGCTTTTCTTACATTCTTGCTTTAAATGCATCTATTTTACCCTGTGCAGTTTCTGACTTATTTATTATTTCTTCTTTTATATGTATTTTGCTTATTTTATTTATTTATTTATTTATTTTTTTTTTGTAGGTCCACTTACAGAATTTGTGTTGTAAGCTGCTATGTTATTTGGCTTCATGAATGATCTCCATTTGTTATTCATGAAATGGACCATTAAATCTTTATGGGCACAATATTTAATATATCAATGGGGGAAGATGATGGCTATCACTCTGAAGCTTGTTAACTTCACAGATGCCTCCCAGATTTTCACAATGCAGGTACGTTAGCTTCATTAAGTGCCAACCTAACCAAGATGGAGTAGACGGTAATTTCTATTGAGAGCTGGAGGTCAATCACTGGGTGCTAATCACTAGCTCGGGATATGATCAAAAGTTTATAAAGAAGTTTTCACCACAGAAAGGTGGGATAGAAGAAAACTGGAAAATTGATAAGTCTTATGCTGTTACTAGATCATATGTATGACATTGTTTAGGAAGTGAAAGGACTGTCGATCCATCCATTTATTTTTCTAAACTGCTTGTCCTCATGAAATAGTATTAGGTAAAATTATGGCTTGAGGATGAGCTTATTAATAGACAAGGTCGCACTTTCTTATTTAGGCTGCGGAAGTTGAACATTTTATGTATAGTGCACTTTTTTTCTGTCCCCTTCTTTATTTTTTTATAAGTAAACTATAAGCTGTCAGGGCTGTGATGATGGTAGCATTTCTATGCCTATCAGAGCCCTGATATCTGATGTTTTATGTATCCGACAGTCCCCACCTTAAGAAAGTTTCCCCCCTTTGATTCCAAAAATGATGAGCTTTTTTTTTTGGGGAGGGGGATTATTCTCCAGGAAGGCTGAATCCTGGATCAAAAAATGTAAGGAGAGACAAAAGGTAAGAATCACAGATCAGCATGCCTCTTTCAATCTTCTAAAAAATAGGATTTGTATTTCCAATGTAGGGTTTGAGTCACCCCATCTCCAGTTGGCTACTTTGTGACTCTGAACAAGATACTTCACCAGACAGCACTCCTGGGCTGAGTCTGTAAAAGGTACGGATGGATCAGTGGTTCACCCAGGTTTAACAAATACAAAATTAAATTTAAAGTGAAGTAACAAACAGTGCCATGAGTTCTCTGTGCTGTGTATAGAACAACTGCTGTGAAGCTGAGGTGGAAGGTGACACTACCAAACATATCAGATGAACCAGTCAAATGAACAATCTGCAACCTTTCACATCATTGCAACAGCTTTATCTTTCATTGTTTTTATTAGATTCATGAATATTCCAAGGCTATTGAGTCTTATGACCATCCATGCCTTGCCAGTACCCACTCTCAGGCCACACTACCTTTCTCCAGGAGGAATGTCTATCCTGGAGTAAATTTGCAGATACTCATTCTGTCACCTAGCTTATGTTTAATGGAAGACAGTGAGTCAGACTGCTTAACACACAGGGGCAGTTTATTCCAGAGGTTTCAGATTTGCTGAGTGGCAAACAGGTCTTATCACCATGCTTCATTTATTTGTTGGTGAAGATGTAGTGTCCCTGTTTCAAGTATTGGTAGAGATACTGGATGTCCTGTACAACTGGCTCTCAAATGGCAGGGTAAGCAATAAGTAAGTTCGTTCCTCAAAAGTCTGTAAGATACTGAAGAAAAGGATTGAGTTTCTAGCTTCTCTTGGTAGCTCAGGGACTTGCACCCAGTCATCTGTTTGGTTAGGATCCCTTTGGGTCTTTTTAATTGCTTTGATATGTTTAGTGAGGTACATCCCAAAAGGCGTATTGTTCTCAATAATTAGCATGATTGATGCCGAGTATAAGGGAATGGTTACCTCCTTAGTCCTTGAAGATATTCCTTTGACAATTAGTTGGGATAAATAAAAGGATTTTCTGAAAACTGCTGTTACATGATGATCAAAAGAGAGGGCACTATCAAACCCAAATACCTAAGTCCCACAAAAGAGAGGGCCCTATCAAACCCAAATACCCAAGTCCCACAAAAGAGAGGGCCCTATCAAACCCAAATACCCAAGTCCCACAAAAGAGAGGGCACTATCAAACCCAAATACCTAAGTCCCACAAAAGAGAGGGCCCTATCAAACCCAAATACCTAAGTCCCACAAAAGAGAGGGCCCTATCAAACCCAAATACCTAAGTCCCACAAAAGAGAGGGCCCTATCAAACCCAAATACCCAAGTCCCACAAAAGAGAGGGCCCTATCAAACCCAAATACCTAAGTCCCACAAAAGAGAGGGCCCTATCAAACCCAAATACCTAAGTCCCACAAAAGAGAGGGCCCTATCAAACCCAAATACCTAAGTCCCACAAAAGAGAGGGCCCTATCAAACCCAAATACCTAAGTCCCACAAAAGAGAGGGCCCTATCAAACCCAAATACCTAAGTCCCACAAAAGAGAGGGCACTATCAAACCCAAATACCCAAGTCCCACAAAAGAGAGGGCACTATCAAACCCAAATACCTAAGTCCCATGCTACATTTTCATTTTTAGTGGTGTGCTGTCCATACAGTTTGAGAATGGAAGGGGTTGTCTACCAGATGTGATGATACCACCCCTTTTAGCATTTAGTTTGAACCCATTTTTAGTATACCAGTTGTTTACTATGGAGAGTTTATTCTGGAGGTTTTGCTTGTCATAGGGTGACTTAACAACAACCCTCAGTTTACAGTCATTTGCAGACTTTGATATTCAAAGGTCTTGGTTCTCGTCTACATCGGATAAATAAATTTCAAAAAGGGAAGGTCTCAGCACAGAGCCCCGAGGATCAGCACCAATCACTTTCATACTTTCTGATGATGCAGCTGCATCTCACACTGTCTGGGTACTGTTTTTCCATCACTTTGATGACCCATTTTACCACACATGGTTTGATTTCTAAAACATTTAGATTTTGCATGATGCCACCTTGGGAAATAGTGCTGAAGACCTTAGCCAGGTCAAATATGCATTGTACACTGTATGGCCACCATCTACAGCAGAGGTTTCCACCCTTTTTTGCACCAAGGACCGGTTTCATGTTAAGACAATTTTCCACAGACCAGCAGCCATCATGCATGCATAATAAAACATAATAAAGCGCATATATATTTATTTATTTATTTGACATTTGTTTACCGGTAAGGTCCAACTGGACTAGAAGTACATTTTCAGCTGAGACCTGGGGAGAAAGCTCCAAAGTGCAATGAAAATTACAATAAAAAGACAATTGGCAATAATTACCCAAAAAGTCTACATTCTTCTAAACAGCATAACATTGATCTAATATGGTTGGGAAGTATGTCAACTTAATGGAAAGCTTGATAAGAGCAATATTTAAAATATGTTCCTGTTATTTGTGGCTCTGTCCATATTTATTGTGCAAGAGGTTGAGTACATACCACTCAACCTGTTAGAGTAGACCAAGAAATCTGGACAAAGCCATAAATACTGGGTGGACAAAGGCCCAAAAATAGAGGCAAATTTTAAATATTGCTGTAACAAAGTTAGAAAGTTGACAGAATAATAGGTTGTTTATTAGCATGAATTTTCTGAAGGGTATGAAGTCTAAATCCCAAATATACCTCATTATTTTCAGACTTCAGTCTTTAATGACTTGCCAGTGATTTGCCAGAAAACCACAATTTTTATGAAAAACAGACCCAAATATGAAGCAAAAATTATACAGTTGAGAGGTTTGGTTGAGTGGTATGGTCGAGAGGTAAATAAACCTAATGGCAATCTTACTGACTTTTTAAATATTGCTCTTATAAACTTAGAATCTGTCCCTATTATTTGGCTCTGTCCAGATTTATTGTGCAAAAGGTTGAATGGTATGCTCGAGAGGTACGTAAACCTCTTTGCTGCTGCTACTGCCAGGGATCACTCTCACTCTTCACTCTTGCTATCACACACACAACACACATATGCACACACGAACACACATGCACACACAGACACACACACAGTCTCTTGCTTTCATGCACACATTCTCATATTATAACAACATCTCTTCATATGGCTGGTCACTAACCGTATAGGTTTAAATATGTATGACTTTGAGTGTTATTGTTCCTCTACAGATGTTTAATTACTTGGAAATTGCTTGTAGTTGCTGTAGCTTAATTTTGCAGCTTTCTGTGTCTAGCCTCAGGGACATAATGCCCGATGTTAGATGGCCACAGCTGTGCTGCTGTAGCATATGTTGATAGCCTTAGTGCTGTATGGGGATAACTTACAGCCACTTTAGCAATCCAGTTCATATGGTCTTGGACAGCTGTACACCATCTCTACACTACATGCATACCATACTTTGCAACATAAGCTGAGTCCAGGCCTGGGGAGCAGCTTAGTTTGAACTGTGTTTGGACTTTGCATGTTTCCCAGAGTACATTGCATGTCACTGCTTATGAGATTCACTTGTAATATTTTAGGTGAATATGTATTTATTAGTCCTCCGTGATTTTCTGAAAATAGTCTATCATGGTCTGAATCATTTCCTGATGGATAATTGCTACCTGGAAAATTATTTACTTTTCTGGGTAAAAGTGAAAGTCAAGAAGAATATCAGAGTAATATATCAAAAAAATCACTAATATTTTCTTAAGGTATCCCTCATATTATTCAGTACTTTTAAGGGTCCCTTATGACTTGGATTGAATGAAGCCAAAGGTTATATAAAGATGAGTGTTTGCATTACCTCTTACAACCTCACCCTTCTGGAAGCGCTACTTCCTCACCCTTCTGGAAGCACTACTTATTAAAACAGAATATGGTTTCATTCTGCACTTCTGGAATTCCCTCTTCCTTTCAAACTCATCAGAAATATTCCTTGGTTTAGTCACAGAAACATCAGACAGTAAACATCAGACTGCCCACTAGCTGGCTGGGAGAATCTCCTATAATCTCTCTTCATGCTGTTCACCTCTTGCCTTTATGGTATAATTTTCACATTCACAATCCTTAAGGCTTTCCCTCTGTAACACATGAATCTCTTCATGATGCTATTTGCCTGAGGACATATTAGCATCATCCTTTTATCTTATGTTTAATGTGTGTTACGGATCTATTTGAAACATGAGCTGTTAAAGGAATGCCATTATCTGATTTGATATTCATGGCTATTCCAAAAACTGTAAAAATATTTCCATGATGGAGAGTACATTTGTTTCAAAACTGGGACTCTGGAATATTGATATGATAGAATTAGCATATAGTCTCTTGTGGAGACAAGCCCATAGAAGCCTAAATTAACATTCACCTACATTGGTTTCTGGTAACTCAGATATCTGGATAGAACACTTTTGTTTTTCTGAGTGTTAGTGTGGCAAAGCTAATAGTCTTTTTAAATGTTCTCTGTCATGACATCTGTGTTTGGGAACCACATTTTCATAAGCACTACACTCACTGTAGCCCGTAAGTGTTCTTTAAAAATAATTTTTATATACATTTAGAATGCTGTTAGAATTGTGAGCATTGTCCATTTTTATAAGTAGATGTTATCTGCTGGACATTATTTCATATTTACCATTCTTACGTCTTTTTACACGTCAGCATCTAAGTTACTTTTGTTTTATTGATGCAATAAGTCAGACGTGCAGAATTCTTTCACTTGCAGTGCTGTGGTGTATTTTCTTATTGCTTTGTTATTGCTTTGCATATTTGTAGTTAGCTTAGATTTATAGACATGAATATATTTACAAAATATGTCAAATGTACATTATAAAAATAAGGAAAAAAGTTAGCCCATGCTATGAAGTGTTTTCAGTGAGTTGGTTTAGTAGGGATTTTCAAATGACAGAAAACCTTAGAGGTTTTTTTAATATCTGGGGTTAGGGGGTGGGGGAGATGGTTCCAGACAGCCTAAATAAGTTTGTCAAACACCCTTTCAAGTCATGCAGATTATACTCAGAAGTGTCCTAAAGGCAATATTGCCAAGCTGTTGAATACACCAAGGGTAGTAATGAGAAGAAAAATTCATTTGCAAGAAATGTGCAGACGACTAAACAGAGACGAAAGTTAGTATTTTGGGAAGAGTGTCACTGGAATTAGCAAAACAATCTGTGCTCTTAGCTGAGTCTGGCAGGTAATTCAATAATTTTCATCCAATGGTTTTGAAGTACTGGCAAGGTGCAGACCATCATATGGTTATAAGTGGGACAGTGTATTCAAGATGAGAAATGACACTTTTAGCCACAGATTCGTACGATTCATAGATTAGAAGACTAATTGGTAGATGAAATATATGTAGTAGTACAAACAGTATGAAGAAGAGTGCTAAGAGATCCACAATGAAAAGTTACACAAGTAGATGCAACATGAGCCTTAGTACATGTAGATAACAATATGTGCAGCCACGTTAGCAGGTACAAAGTGAGCACTCATACTAGTAGAAACAATATAAACAGTGGCACTAGTAGATACAATGTGAGCCTTAGTATATGTAGATAATATGTGCAGCCACGTTAGCAGGTACAAAGTGAGCATTAATACTAGTGGAGATGATATAAACAGTGGCACTAGTGGATACAACGTGAGCCTTAGTACATGTAGATAATAATACGTGCAGCCACTTTAGGAGGTACAAAATGAGCACTCATACTAGTAGAGACAATGTAATTAGTAGCACTAGTAGATACAATGTGAGCACTACTACTACTTCTAGTAGAAACAATATAAGCAGTGGTACTAGTAGATACAAAGTGAGCACTCATACTAGTAGAGAGAACATAAACAAATGGCACTAGTAGATACAACTTGAGCACTACTACTAGTAGAGACAATATAAGCAGTGGTACTAGTAGATACAAAGTAGGGTGGCCACAGTGGTGCAGCGGTTAGCATTGCCACCTCAAAGCAAGAGGTTCTCCGGTTCGATTCTTGGCTGGGGTGCCTTCTGTGCAGTGTCTGCATGTCCTCCCTATGGTCATGTGGGTTTCCTCTGGGTGCTCTGGTTTCCTCCCACATCCCAGAGACATGCTGTAGTTGGATTGGACACTCTGAATTGGCCCTAGGTGTGAGTGGGTGCATGTGTGTGCCTTCTGTGGAAGGTTGAGCTCTGGGCTGGCAACTTGACACCGTAAAACTCCACTGCCAATCATGAGCGGATAGGTGATCTGCTGTGGTGACCCCTAACTGGGAAAAAGCCGGAAGAAGAAGAAGAAGACTAGTAGATACAAAGTGAGCACTCATACTAGTAGAAACAATATAAATAGTGGCACTAGTAGATACAATGTGAGCCTTAGTATATGTAGATAATATGTGCAGCCACGTTAGCAGGTACAAAGTGAGCATTAATACTAGTGGAGATGATATAAACAGTGGCACTAGTAGATACAAAGTGAGCACTCATACTAGTAGAGACAATATAAACAGTGGCACTAGTAGATACAATGTGATCACTCATACTAGCAGGTACACTGTAAACAGTGGCCCACACACACACAACACATCTTTCCCCTTACATAATCCTTACTTGCTTCAACCATGACCTGCAAACAGTCGTGCACACACTCTTACCCCCAATGCCAAAGCATTCGGTGGATCCAAATGTTTTGCTAATAAAAAAAAACAACAACAAAAACACTTCATGCAAAGCACACATCACAGAAAAAGCCAATGTTCCCAGCACTGAATAAAAATGCCCAGCACTGAATAAAAATGCATTTTACAAAATTAGCTGTAATATATATATATATATATATATATATATATATATATATATATATATATATATATATATAGATGCCTCATTTCACTGAAATTAATTGCCTGAGCACAAATCACTGAATGTTAACTTCACTGGAAACTCATTTCATCTAAACAGGTATATGCCCTGTTTCGCAATACATTGCGATCCTGGAGTTAGTATATATAGTAAGGGGGGGGGGGGTAAGCATAGCTTTTTTTATAGATAGATTTTTTTCAAATCTAGGTGCTTAGGATTTCCCTCTCTCTCTTCCCCCCTTGGCTGACCTGGTGTGACTCAGATTGAACTCTACAGTTCCCTACAAAACGGTGTTTACAGGACTGCAATCAGTTTCTCTCAGCATTTAAACAGATTGAACTCTACAGTTCCCTACAAAACAGTGTCTACCGGACTGCAGTCAGTTTCTCTCAGCATTTAAACAGATTGAACTCTACAGTTCCCTACAAAACGGTGTCTACAGGACTGCAGTCAGTTTCTCTCAGCATTTAAACAGATTGACCTCTAAAGTTCACTACAAAACAGTGTCGACAGGACTGCAATCAGTTTCTCTCAGCATTTAAACAGATTGAACTCAACAGTTCCCTACAAAACGGTGTCTACAGGACTGCAATCAGTTTCTCTCAGCATTTAAACAGACTGAACTCTAAAGTTCACTATAAAACGGTGTCTACAGGACTGCAATCAGTTTCTCTTAGCATTTAAACAGAGTAGGTTGCACACAAAAAGCATTTGTTAAGCTTTCACTTACAGTGCTTTGTAATTAAGCAGGTCACCATATTGGTCTGTCATAGGACTGTTTTTTTCTACTTGAGTGTTTGCCTCCTTCCCCTGTAACTTAAGTAAATTGACTCTTACATTAAGAGCTATAATACTTACCTTATAGCTTTAGGACACCTTAGGAAACCTTGTAAACTGCAACAGCCTGACATTTGAGCAAGTAACCCTTGTAAAAATTCCCCAAATTGTATACTGTTGGTCTGTCTTTCCTGCTAAACATAAGTGAAATTACAGTGCTGAGTGCAAGTAACATTAAAATTAAAGTACTGGGTGCAAATAACACAGTGCTGAGTACAGATTTTAGGCCCTTACATTCAACTTACCTCTGGTGTGGTGTCTTGAGTCAATCAGGATATTCCCTGTAACCACTCCTACTGCCTTCTATTTTTCCCCACTAACCTCTTTCCTCAAACAGGGTAAACTGCTACAATTCAGTACAGGCATCATTTTCAAATCTAGGTGCTTAGGATTTCCCACTCTCTTCCCCCCTTGGCTGACCTGGTGTCACTCTGAGTACGTTTCTTCATTGTATCAAGTTTTTTGTGTAACTGAATGACCTGCTGCTAAATTCTGATTCTGCACAGACTGCTCTATTTTTTTTCAGAGGCTCTATAAGTAGCTAGTGACTTTACTGAATTTCTGTGCTAATATCTGTGTTTAAACTGAACCTGTACCTAGAGAAAGTGTATACTCAGAGCTTCTACTTGCTGCATGTGTTTTTAATGTTTAAATTGCACACACACATCGAAGAAGTGCTTTTATGACTTGAATAACTTGGGCTAGCTATACCTGAAGTGCTTTTACTGGCAATTGTCCAGTTGTACAATTGTGAACAATTGATTTAGTTTTTCTGGTATATCTTTAAAATCTGGCAAGTGTTTATTTACTGCATTGCTCTCTTGCTTAGGTTTCTTAGCTATAAATCTTAGTTCATTCTGAAGTATGCTACTTTACCCTCCCCACCAAACCTTTCTGAATGCATTTTTATATAATAACTGTCTCTTGTTGCCTTCATGCTTACCCTAGAATCTCTGCTTTTCTCTTTTCCTAGTTGAACTCTACAGTTCCCTACAAAGCGGTGTTTACAGGACTGCAATCAGTTTCTCTCAGCATTTAAACAGAGTAGGTTGCACACAAAAAGCATGTGTTAAGCTTTCACTTACAGTGCTTCATAATTAAGCAGGTCACCGTATTAGTCAGCCATAGGGCTCTTTGTTTCTATTTGAGTGTTTGCCTCCTTCCCCAGTAACTTAAGTAAATTGACTCTTATATTAAGAGCTTTAATGCTTACCTTATAGCTTTAGGACACCTTAGGAAACCTTGTAAACTGCAACAGCCTGACATTTGAACAAGTAACCCTTGTAAAAATTCCCAAAATTGTATACTGTTGGTCTATCTTTCCTGCTAATCATAAGTGAAATTATAGTGCTGAGTGCAAGTAACATTAAAATTAAAGTACTGAGTGCAAATAAGACAGTGCTGAGTGCAGATTTTAGGCCCTTACATTCAACTTACCTCTGGTGTGGTGTCTTGAGTCAATCAGGGTATTCCCTGTAACCACTCCTACTGCCTTCTCTTTTCCCCCACCCCCCTCTTTCCTCAAACAGGTTAAACTGCTACAATTCAGTACAGGCATCATTTTCAAATCTAGGTGCTTAGGATTTCCCTCTCTCTTCCCTCCTTGGCTGACCTGGTGTGACTCAGAGTAAGTTTCTTCATTGTATGGAGTTATTTTGTGTAACTGAATGACCTGCTGCTAAATTCAGATTCTGCACAGACTGCTCTATTTTTTTTCAGAGGCTCTATAAGTAGCTAGTGACTTTACTGAATTTCTGTGGTAATATTTGTGTTTAAACTGAACCTGTACTTAGAGAAAGTGTATAATCAGAGCTTCTACTTGCTGCATGTGTTTTTAATGTTTAAATTGCGCACATACATTGAAGAAGTGCTTTTATGACTTGAATAACGTGGGCTAGCTATACCTGAAGTGCTTTTACTGGCAATTTTCCAGTTGTACAACTGATTTAGTTTTTCTGGTATATCTTCAAAATCGGGCAAGTGTTTAATTACTGTATTGCTCCCTTGCTTAGGTTTCTTAGTTATAAATCTTAGTTCATTCTGAAGTATGCTACTTTACCCCCCCACCACCAAACCTTTCTGAATGTATTATTATAAAATAACTGCCTGTTGTTGCCTTCATGCTTACCCTAAAATCTCTGCTTTTCTCTTTTCCTAGTTGAACTCTACAGTTCCCTACAAAACGGTGTCTACAGGACTGCAGTCAGTTTCTCTCAGCATTTAAACAGAGTTGGTTGCACACAAAAAGCATTTGTTAAGCTTTCACTTACAGTGCTTTGTAATTAAGCAGATCATCGTACTGGTCAGCCATAGGGCTCTTTGTTTCTACTTGAGTGTTTGCCTCCTTCCCCTGTAACTTAAGTAAATTGACTCTTACATTAACAGCTATAATACTTAACTTATAGCTTTAGGACACCTTAGGAAACCTTGTAAACTGCAATAGCCCCACTACGTTTGCCCTCTCTATGCTCGGGCTCCCTTCGCTCCCCTCTCTGCCCCCAATTAGCTCCCACCCCCAGTACCTCTAAATTTATAGTACTATAGCCACTCCCCCACTTTCTAGATCCTATCTGCTTTCATCTGGATAATTCCACCCACTTCCATTCTTCTACCTACAATTTAATAGCACCTATTAGCTTTCATCTGGCTTTCTCCCATCCCCCTTCCAGTACCTTTACCTCACCACTCTATCTTCTGGTGTTGCATCACCAGGTAAAACAGTTCCTTAACTCACTAGCTGAATCACAGATAATGATATACTCCTCTTTACTACCCCTCTTGTTCGCACCATACCTCCTTACCTTGTATGAAAACCAGTTTCTCACGGAATTTCAGGTCCCAAAAGGCCATACTATCACCCCAGCTGTAAATCCTTCCACCTTCAGCCATACTTACAGTACCAGATCCTATCCAACATCTTGTTCAGTCTATCAACATCTCAGCACCAGGCGCATTAGCTCTAGATCCAAACACTACCACAAACTAATAAACAAATTCCTGAAGTGCATCAACAAGTATAGACTCAACCTAATACTTGGTGGTGATATTCACCCCAACCCTGGCCCACCCACTTCAGTTACACATACCCCCTCTGCTTGCAATCTAAGCTACAAACCTACAATTAATAGGCCAACTAACTCCCTCCTAGCCTGTAATCTCAATATTAGAAGCATTAATAACAAGTTACATGAATTGCATGCACTTCTGGATGTCCACTCCCCTGAGATTCTCTGTTTATTTGAAACCTTGTTAAAGCCTAACACTAAAGACAATGAAGTGTTACCACCTGGGTACAACATACACAGGCTGGATCGTGCTTCAAGGAAGGGGGGTGGGGTAGCTGTACTCTATAAATCTGAGTTGAATGTCACTATAGATGTAATACAACCACCTCAGATTAATAACTCAGAGATTCTTGCCACCAAATTGCAACTTAATAAAAATAAATGCATTAATATCATCTGTATGTACATTCCCCCAGGTAAAAATTATATCTACACTTGAAGATATCCTGCACTGGCTATTGTGTCACTACCCCCAATAAACCCCACTACTTGGAGACTTTAACATAGACTGGGACATCTGTTCCTGAGAATCCCCAACCACCCATATTAACCTGCATGCATTTACACAAATTATATCCACCCCTACCAGGATAGGTAAACCCAACCAAAAAGAAAGCATACTTGATTGGGTATTCATAAATAGTCACCCCCAACTGTACACCTTTGGTACCCTCCCTGATGGCCTAAGCGATCACCTTCTCACATATGTAATTAAGCACAAAACCATTAATTCCCAACAACCCTTACTCAGAAAGGTTAGAAACAATAAAAACTTTGACCCTGCCAAATTCCAACAAGAACTAAACTCATGTAATTGGTCTATTCTAAAACGCCTCCCCTTAGAGGAAGCAGTAGCATACTTTAACAACAAATTCCTTGAGATCATTGATTTGCATGCACCTGTTCGTTCAAAGAGAACCAAGGCAAAAACTGTGCCATGGCTCTCTAAAGAGTCTAAACTCAAAATTACCCTTAGAAACAAAGCATGGGCTTTATGGCATTCTTCTAAAGACCATCAAGATCACATTAAATACAGGCAATCCAGGAACGAAACCAAAAAATCAATTTTACAAGACAAAAAAACAATACTACTGTAATTTACAGACAGTTAATCAAAATAACCCTCAGAAGTTTTGGGCAGGTTTAAATAATCTACTACATCCTGGACAAACTTCAACCCCAATCCCTGCTGCTACTATTAATAAAACCCCTGAAGATGTTTCTGACAGTTTTAACCGATTCTTTCCTGAGACAATTCAAGCCCTTGCTAGCCAACTACCTCCTAGCTCCCCTGGTCCTGAAAGTAGCACCCCTAGAAACCTACTCGCATTCAGCTTCCAGCCATTCGCCACTTCACTTATCCGTACCTTGATCAAAAAATTAAAACCCACTACACTTTCTGTTGATCAACTCCCTGCCGAGTACCTACAAAAATCAGCTGATGCTATTGCTTACCCCGTCTCAATACTAATCAATCGAACCATAGTAGAAGCTAAAATTCCCACCATCTGGAAAATATCCTGTGTAATCCCACTTCACAAAGGAGGCAGCTCTACTGAATTCTCCAATTATAGGCCAATAGCTATACTCTCTCCACTTGCAAAGATTATGGAAAAATGTATTCATAGACAACTCATGCACCACCTAATCCAGAATCACCTTATGGCAGACACTCAGCATGGCTTCCGTCCTCATCACAGCACTGCTTCAGCCCTCCTAGCCTTTACCAACACCATAAACAATAATCGCAACAATAATTATATATCCTCAGCCCTCTTCTTGGATCTTTCCAAGGCATTCGATATGGTTGATCACCAACTTTTAATCCACACCCTGCAAACATTCTGTCTAGATACTAGAGCCCTTCAGTGGTTTCAATCCTACCTGAATGGGCGACAGCAGGCTGTCCTCTGGCAGAACAAACTCTCTAACCTTCTACCTAACACCCATGGAGTACCACAAGGCTCTATACTAGGGCCCTTGCTGTTCTCCATCTTCATTAACGACCTTTATACTGTCATCCCAAAAGTCAGCTGTATCCAATATGCTGATGGCTCTTCTCTGACTTGCTCAGCCACATCTCCAATAGAGTTATGGTCAGCTACCTAGACTACCTTTAATACAATAAAAAACTGGCTTTCTGAACGTCATCTGATCCTAAATCCCAAAAAAACTAAAATGCTGTTATTTTCACCAACACGTAGGTCTACCGCTTTCACCTTTACCAGAAATTCAAATGATGGCACGATAATCTCCCCTGACCCCTCTACAAAACTATTAGTTGTCATCATAGACAATAATCTAAAATTCAACCTACTTGTTAACCAAACTGAAAAAACTATCAATAAAAAACTAGGATCACTTTACAGAATAAAAGCCTTCCTAACCCCTCCAGCTAAAATTGCCATAGCTCGCTCTCACCTTCTTTCAACCCTTCTGTATGTATCTCCTCTACTCTCAAATTTAAACAAGACTGTCCTTAACAAACTCTCAATTTGCTACAACCACATTGCCAGGTTTGCCACTGGCCTGCCTTTTAGGACTCATCATTCCATCAATCTAAATCATCCTGGGTGGCTTGAACTACCCAGCCTAATCCAGTATAACCAACTGATTATGGCCTATAAAATCCTCTATAATCAGGACAATACTCCTGCACTTAAAAATATTATCACCCCCTATAACAATCCTAGACTGCTTCGATCCTCTAACAAACTACTAATTCAGACTAGCAAAATTAATAACACAGCTGGTGACTCTCTCTTTGCAAACTCTGTAAGTAGATTCTGGAACTCTCTTCCAGCTGATATTACCTTACTTTCCACCTTAGGTCAACTCAAACAACATTTGTCACTTAACTGGCTATG
>NC_056742.1:449055760-449105760 GCF_019279795.1 Protopterus annectens
ACACTGTTACCTCTGTACTGCATACAAATAGGATGGGATCCATTTTTTTTGGTTTTGTTTTATTTATTTATTTTACATTTGTTGACCGGGATTGTCCAACTGAGCTGAAGAGCCCCTTTTCAGTGGAGGCCCGGAGAGAAAAGCAACAAAATATTATACAATTTTCATTATAAATTAGCATTAAACAGCAATGTTACAGGATTATTGCAAGGCATTAAGTAGCAATACAATGTTATACAGTGTCAATAATCAGGAGTATAGCATAACTATTTCAAGATGTATAAAAAAAAAAATGTCATTAAGATGAGTATAGTTTTTGGGGTATGTGGTTACAAAAACCCAGTTTTATCATAATGTAGTTGCATGAAGGCAAGACAATTACAATAGAATGTTTCTCTGAGGCAATTTGCTTAATAGATTTTGGAAGACAGTAGAAAGAGTATTCAAGGAAGATTAGAGAGAGCTAGTGAGAAGAGTGAGTTAAGGACAGAAAGTAGATTAAGGTATGGGAAGTAGGGGGTGTTAAGGAGGGAGAGTGCAGTGACAGGACCAGTGACTTTTAAAGTGCTCTTTGGTGGCTGTCTTAAATTGTTTAGGATGTGTAAGGATCCTAATTTCTAGTGGGAGCCTATTCCAGGCAATAGTGGGGTGATAGCTGTACATGTTGCACCCAAATTTAGACTTGGGTTTGTAGATTTGGAGTAGGTCTTGGTTAGAGTTTCGGAGAGGTCTGGATGGAGAATAATGGGAGATGAGAGGGGATAGTGTCAGGCAGTAGGAAGGCTGGTATAGGATAGAATGGATGATCTGGAGCTGAGAGAGAAGAAGCTGGTGGGGTAATTCAAGCCAGTTTAGGTGTTTTACAGAGAGACGGTGATGTGATTTGTAGGTTTGTTGGGCAGCAAATCTAGCTACCTTATTGTATGTAGATTCGAGTTTGGTCAGGAGTGCTGAGCTAAGATTTGTGAGAATCTGAGAATTGTACATTAGACTGGGTAGAAGGTAGGTAAGAGAGAGTAACCTTGGCATCAGAGGTAAGGAATTTCTTGTTACGGTAAAGGAGCCCTAGTTTTGAATGTGTCTTTTTGATACAGTTATTAACATGCAAGTCAAATTTAAGCTGATCATCGATGGTTACACCTAAGAGCTTAGTGCTGGATTATCTCTGAATGGGAGTGTTATTAAGGGACGGTATGGAGAAGCAGGGTTTAATATTGTTGAACTTTTTAGGTAGGAAGAGTAACAGCTTTGTTTTTTTAGGGTTAAGGATGAGCTGGTTGTTGGAGAACCATGTTTCAACTAAGTTAAAAGATGCCTGAGTAGCTGAGAAGAGCTTTGAGGGACAGTTGCTTGTAGAGATGACTGTAGAGTCATTTGCGTATTGCACTAAAGATGACTAAGGACAGGAGGTATAGAGCTGATTAGTAAAGATATTAAAAAGTAAAGGCCCTAGGATAGACCCTTGAGGTACACCCATTTTACAGGGACAGGAGGGGAGAGTGCAGAGTGCCATCTCACTGATTGAGATCTATCAGTGAGGTAGCTGGAGAACCATGCAACAGTATCAGAGGAGGAGTTGAGGTTATGCAGTTTGTGCAGCAGATGAGAGTGTGAGACAGTGTTGAAAGCTTTTGAGAGGTCCAAGAATAGGCAAGAAATACTTTTATGGTCATCCATGGCTATAGAGACAGTGTTGAAGAAGGATAATATAGCTGTAGTGGTGCTATGTTTGGATCTGAAGCCATGTTGAGTGGGTGCAAGCAGATTTTCCTGTATTAGATAATGCATAACCTGTTTATAAATACATTTTTCTAGTACTTTAGAGAGAGGGGAGAGGATAGCATTAGGTCTAAAGTTGGAGATATCAGAGGAGGTACCTCCTTTGTGTATAGGTACAGTGTAGCATTGTTTCCAGATGGAAGGAACTTTAGATTCAGAGATAGAGCGATTAATTAGGATAGATACAGGGAGAGCAAGAGAGTCAGCTGCTAGTAGAAGAAAAGTGGAAGGAATATTGTCAGCTGATGCTGAGCGTGGTTTTAATTTAGAGAGTAGAGCTTTGATGTAGCTAGTAGGTACAGGTTTGAGGGAGAAGGTATTTGAGGAGATAGTATTAGGAGTAGGTTCAGAAAAGTTGGAGATGTTAGTAGTAGAGGAGTTTGGGTTTGGGTTCAGTAGCTTAGATATTGAATTGATAAAATAGGTATTGAAGATAGTGGCAGTTTCTTCAGATGTCTTGTCTGGGCATGGATTGGAGGAGCTAAGATTACCTGGATGTAATATTTGGTGAATAGGGTTCCAGAATGTTTTTGGATTAGATTTTAGAGCTGTGGGAGGTTTGTCATAGAAGTCGTTTTTATCTGTTTTTTTTTGTCAAATTTCTGAGTTCTTTATATTTTTTCCAATCTGCAGAGAGCTTAGTTTGTGACCATTTTTCCATAATTTGTCTCTAGTTATCATAAGGGTATGAGTGGCTTTTGAAAGCCATGGAGATATGGTGGACTTAAATCAGACTTTGTGAGGGGAGCAAGTGAGTCTAAGATGCTAGGGAAGGTGGAGTTGAAAGCTAGGACTGCTTCTTCTAGTGGGAGTTGGGTAAGGAATTTCCAGTTTACTTTAGAGAGGAGGGCATTAAAGGTTTCTGGATGGATGTTACAGAGTTTGTGACAAGTGATAAATCTAGGAGGTTTTGAGAAGTGGGGAGTGAACCTAAGCACTTTTATAGGGGAGTTATCACTTAGGGTGTTTGGTATGGTTTCAGGGTTATGATATTTGGAAGGATTAGATACAAGTACCCAGTCAATAAGAGTACAGGATATGTGAGAGTTGTTTGTATGAGAAGGGTGGGAGATTAGCTGTGTAAAGCCATATAAATTAATATCAGTATTAGAGTTTGGATTACTGAGAGTTAACCAGTTAATGTTGACATCCCCAAGGAGGATAGTTTCATTGGGGATGTGTTAAGAAAAGTATGAAAGAATATTTTCGAGCAGAGGTATGTTGTCTCCTTGAGAAATATAGATGGCTGCTACTGTGATAGTGGTGCAGTCATTGATTTTAAGGTTAGCTGTCAGTAGTTCAGCAGGAGAAAAAGATGGGGACAGGTTTCATACTTGCAATGGTGAGGTGGTTGGAGGAGAGAATTGCTATGCCACCCCCTTTTCTGTTTTGGCGATCTATGCGGAATATATTATAACCAGTGGGGAGAATGTCTTTATCAGAAGTTTGGGGATTTATCCAAGTCTCTGTTAGGGTGATGACATCAAGGGCGTGGAAGGCTATACAGACATGGATTTCATTAACTTTGTTTAGAATACTACGGAAGTTCATAGAGTAAAAAGAAATATGCTTGTTTGGAGAGTATGAGTTTATTAAGTAGGGAGAGGTAGTGTTATGCATGGTGGGGTGATGGATGGGCCCAGGATTTGGATGTATGTCTCCTGATAGAAGCAGGGCTACAGGAAGGTGGTAAAGTTTGAATTTAAGTGGGTTGTGGGCCGAGTACTTAGTCTTGGTTTAAGATGCTAGACAGTGAGGGGGAGGACGTTTGATTTTAGGCAGAGTGATGTTCATGGCAAAGATAGAGGAAGGGATTGTAATAAAGTACTGCAGAGATGAGAAACAGTTAGTATGGGGATTAGAGGGATCTCTATGGACAGGTGGTAATGGAGGAGTACAAGATGTAAGATAGAGGAGGAGATTGTAATAGAGCACTGCAGAGATGAGATGCAGTTAGTATGGGGATTAGTGGGATCTGTGTGGACAGGTGGTAATGGAGTAATACAAGATGTAAGATAGAGGAGGTGATTGTAATAGAGTACTGCAGAGATGAGAAGCAGTTAGTATGGGGATTAGTGGGGTCTCTATGGACAGGTGGTAACGGAGTAGTACAAGATGTAAGACAGAGAAAGAGAAGTAATGAAGGCAAGTGGAAAATAGAGCCGGCTGCAATAGCCATGGCCTAAGGTGGGGAAGTATGATTGGGATGAAGAGAGGAGTGGGTAAGGTACTCAGAAAAGTAAGTTTTGGACCTGTTAGAGAGCTGAAGTAAAATTTAAGTGAAACAACCTGTAGGGGAAGTAGGAGATATGTAGGAAGAAGGAGGATTTGCAGTAGACGAAATTATGAAGTGATAAATAGGGAAAGGTAAGGTATTTAGAATGTTTTAGCAGATAGGAAGGGGTGGGGTTAGGGGTGGAAGAGACTAGGTGGTTAGGTATGAAGGAAATTATATGGGGGTGGGTGGGAATGGGGGTGAGAGGAGAGGGAAGAGCGCCCGAGTGTAGCGAGGACGAACTAAGCGGGATGGTCCAGGAAATGGCAGTCACCACAAGAAACAATCAGCAGGCCAGGAGGGAAACAGTAAGGAGCACACAGTGAGAGTCAACTATTTTTTCAGTATGTTTTGTGGGAGTAATGGTGTTATGCATCTTTTTGATTATGTTCAACTACAATCTTACCTACTACTGCATTGTAATACAGCTTCCTATTTTCTGTTTTATTAGTATAAAATATGGGTATGATGGGGGAAAATCTGTGTGGTCCATTCAATTGTCTGAAAAAATAAATAATAATAAATATTACAGAAACAAGTATTCCCTGTGTCTTTGAAAGCACTTTATGGAAATGGTTGTGGACTTGTGAAGTGGTTGTACCAGAATGGGTCGTAAACAAGAAATACATGAAGGCATTCAAAGGTATATGGGATAGGTGGCAGAAGAATGCAAGGGGAGAGAGATGAAGAAGTAGAATATTAAATTAATTTAATAGGCAAACCAGATCGAATAACTCTGGAATTATACAGCAACAAAAAGAGACATTGGATTTATAGATCCAAAGCTGTCCTGAAAACACATGATACTGGAAAAATGAGAAAAATGCCCTGAATAAACCTAAATTAAAGCATTTTGTATGTATCCATCCTGTCTCACTGGCAAAAATGCCCTAACCAAATAGCCTCACACAGCCCATATAGCACTGTAAAAAATCAGGAGCTGACAATTGCCTGCTATTAGTCTGTCTTCAAAGTATTGACATAGTTGTGCTATAATTAACAACTGCACTACATATATATATATATATATATATATATATATATACAATAACTTGATATTTTTTTCAATTTCAACAGCAGCGTTGTTTACCGCTATATGGTCTGGGATTCATAGAGTACCCGCTATAACTGCACTGTGACAATTCAGAGGGAGCTCACTGCTTGCAGCATGTCAAACCTATTTATGGGTTATTATGCATGCAGTGGTACTACTATGATGAGCTAAAGCCATGACAGCAAAGTAGATGATCAGCAGTCACATGCAAAGCAACATTGTATCAGTATACCAGACAGGAAGTGCTACTGCAATTTGTACAGGCAATGGGCATGACACCAACGTGAAAAGCAACATTGTATTAGTATATCAGACAGGACGTGCTACTGCAATTTGTACAGGTAATGGGTATGACACCAATGTGCAAAGCAACATTATATCAGTATACCAGACAGGAAGTGCTACTACAGATTGTACAAGCAATGGGCATGACACCAACGTGCAAAGCAACACTGTATCAGTATACCAGACAGGAAGTGCTACTGCAGTTTTTACAGGCAGCGGGCATGACACCAACATGCAAAGCAGCATTGTATCAGTATACCAGACAGGAAGTGCTACTGCAATTTGTACAAGCAATAGGCGTGACACCAACATGCAAAGCAACATTGTATCAGTATACCAGACAGGAAGTGCTACTGCAGTTTGTACAGGCAATGGGTGTGACACCAACATGCAAAGCAGCATTATAGCAATATAGCAGACAGGAAGTGCTACTGCAGTTTGTACAGACAATGGGCATGACACCAACGTTCAAAGCAACATTGTATTAGTATAGCAGACAGGAAGTGATACTACAGCTTGTACAGGCAGCAGGCATGACACCAACGTGAAAAGCAGCATTGTATCAGTATACCAGACAGGAAGTGCTACTACAGATTGTACAGGCAATGGGTGTGACACCAACATGCAAAGCAGCATTGTATCAGTATACCAGACAGGAAGTGCTACTACAGATTGTACAGGCAATGGGTGTGACACCAACATGCAAAGAAGGCATTGTATCAGTATACCAGACAGGAAGTGCTACTGCAGTTTGTACAGGCAATGGGCATGACACCAATGTGCAAAGCAACATTGTATTAGTATAGCAGACAGGAAGTGATACTACAGCTTGTACAGGCAGCGGGCATGACACCAACATGCAAAGCAACATTGTATTAGTATAGCAGACAGGAAGTGATACTACAGCTTGTACAGGCAGTGGGCATGACACCAACGTGTAAAGCAGCATTGTATCAGTATACCAGACAGGAAGTGCTACTACAGATTGTACAGGCAATGGGCATGACACCAATGTGCAAAGCAACATTGTATTAGTATAGCAGACAGGAAGTGATACTACAGCTTGTACAGGCAGCGGGCATGACACCAACGTGCAAAGCAGCATTGTATCAGTATACCAGACAGGAAGTGCTACTACAGATTGTACAGGCAATGGGCATGACACCAATGTGCAAAGCAACATTGTATTAGTATAGCAGACAGGAAGTGATACTACAGCTTGTACAGGCAGCGGGCATGACACCAACGTGCAAAGCAGCATTGTGTTAGTATACCAGACAGGAAGTGCTACTGTAGTTTGTACAGGCAGCGGGCATGATACTATGACTAAGCTGTTTCTTTCTAAAAAAAGAACAAGTGGCTGTGCACAGTGCTATGGTGCATAGTGATGGCCAGCAGCACAATGCAATAGGTAGAATAGCACAGCAAAAAGCAAAGACCAACAAGAATGCTAATGCAGATGTGCATACTTATGTTGTGAGCCTGTTCATCACAGAAATGAGAAAGAAAAGGGGTAAATAGGAAAGTAAGAAAGGGAATACAGCAACCAATGAAAAAAAAACTCAGTGGCAACCAATATGGAATGAAGAGGTAATTGTGTGGCTAAAACCTCCATTTCATTTGTAAAATTGAAGGGTAGGTGGTAAAGGTATTGAAGGGTGGTTTTGGATGAGGTAGAAAAAGAATTGTGGGTAGGGGGGGAAGACAGAAAAGTGTGAAACAAATACACAAAGAGGTTTGGTGTACATGGACAGTGGGCAAAGGATAGATAAGTGGTGTTGGGAAGGGCTGGACAATGACCATCATACTGGGAAAGAGACAGAAGGAAGGAAGGTGTAACACTGCAAAGATGAATGTGTGGTATGCCGGCATATTTGACTGTAGGGCCATCTCAGAGTGCAGCATACCTGGGTGTCATATAAATTAAGTAGCTTATGTCATGGGCCAATTGCTCCTCTGGAGACCTGAAAGCTGAAGTCCGCCAAAAGATCAACACCCCAAGTCAGGGCAGGAAACACTCAATGTTCCTGATTTGTGTGTCCAGCAGCCTGTACACCACAGCAGTCATCAGCATCTTCCTCTGTTACAGATGACCTCCTTCTCTTCTGTCAGTGTAGGAGCTTTCACCCCTCTTCCTGACAGTCAGACAGTTATGGCACAAAGATTCCCCAGTTCACCTCCAACAGAGGAGCTATCACTCCCCCCCAAAAAAAACAGGTAAACAGTGATGTAGAGGATGCTACTTAATTTATACTTTTCATATATGTGTTCTTCACCAGTAAACAAAAAGAACATTTTATAAATTTAGGACTTGATTTTATATATATTTTAAATATGGAATGCATAACAGGGATAAGACCTCTAAGGTGTGTGTTTCACACTTCACAGGTGTTTGAGGTAGTTGGCTTCATCTTGTACCTCACATCACTCCATATTGAGTACTAATATATTATGATACAGCACATTGTGTTATTTTTTTTATTTCTAACTAGAATTTGGTAAACACAAGGCATTTAGTACAGTCCAAAGCCCAGCTCACTAAAGTCCATTCAGCTGCAGATGAAGCAAAGAAAAGGCAACTCATCAAACCTTTTTTTACATCGATAGAATTCACCTCACATCTTCAGGAGGCTGAAAAACCTCAATTATGTTAAACAAGTAAAAAAACAGAAAAAATGTCAAAAGGTGCAGGAAAATGAAACCAGAAACCAGGAACCTTAAATTCCTGGTTTCTGGTTTAGGTTTCCTGCAACTTTTGACAACTGTTGTGTTTTTTTTTTTTTTTTTTTTTTTTGTCAAGCTTCCAGGTTTTGCCAGTTTTTATTTTGGCTGTTAAACAAGTCCTAGGTTGAAAGACTAAGATAAGGTGCAAATCTTTTAAAGAGTACCCTTTTGGTCTTGCAGTAAGAACTAATGGATTTAAACAAACTGATACCTGACAGACTAAATGAATACAGAACATAGACCAAGCACGTAAGTATTAGATGCGTCAGCCAGAGACAGCTGTATCATTCACAACTGCTGCAGAGACATGCAGGGATAATGTTGCTCATGCTGCATGACATATGAATGATTTATTAATTAATTAGATTTTTTTTTTTATTTGTTTACAAGGGTAGTGTACTGATCAATACTGATCAATTTCAGGTCCAATCTGAGTGAAATACAAACTATTTCAGAAACAAAAAAAAAATAGAGAAATTTACTGTCTCACACATGGGTCATGTACACACACACACACACACACACACACACACACACACACACACACACACACACACCCACACCCACACCCACCCACACATACACACCCACACCCACCCACACCACACACACACACACACACACACACACACACACACACACACACACACACACACACACACACACACATGAGCATCATTAACACTACAGCAAGACGCATGGTTTGCTGTCATTTGCGCAACATATTGGAATGTGTCTTGTCATGTAGGCAGCCTTGTGGGTGGCTTATCATCACTCACACATAAGATAATTAAACATGCAGTGTTGCACATGGTTTCCAGTCATAAACAAAGAGGATCATATGCTAGACAGTGCATGGTACTCATGGTTTGCAGATAAAGAGAGAGGATCATACACCAGACAGCATATGCTACTTATAGTTTGCATCCACTCCTGCAGGAAATCACAAGCCACTCAGTGATAGGAATCATCTGTACATTGCAGATACCTTATTGTGCACCAAGCAGAATTAAATATGGCTTACAGTCACACACATATTACAAACTGCTTAGTACTTCATGTCAATTGCATAGGTAAACCCAAGAATGGATTTTCATTTAGCTGGTGCAGGATATGCAACTCAACCAGCTATCTTCCAGGACAGCAGTACATCCACAGGTAGGAATATTGCTTTTCACTGGGCAGTGTGTGTTCAGTGCTACATAACAACATGCTGGTTGTTGCATCACCGGAGTCCCCAGGGAGTGACATCCATCACACATCAGGGATGGTTGTGCATGTTGCATTAGTACTGTAGTTTTACATAAATTCCTTTTGATGTAAAGAGAGACATCCATCACAGATCAGGGATGGCTGTGCACACTACATAAGTACTGTAGTTCTACATGTGTTCTGTTTGATGTAAGGCATGACATCCATCACACATCAGGGATTGTTGTGCATGCAGCATCAGTACTGTAGTTCCACTTGTGTTCCCTTTGATGTAAGGTGTGACATCCATCACACATCAGGGATGGTTGTGCATGCTGCATCAGTACTGTAGTTCTATGTGTGTTTCCTTTGCTGTAAGGAGTGACATCCATCACAGATCAGGGATGGTTGTGTATGCTGCATCAGTACTGTAGTTCTACGTGTGTTCCCTTTGCTGTAAGGAGTTACATCCATCATACATCAGGGATGGTTGTTCACGATGCATCAGTACTGTAGTTCTACATGCATTCTCTTTGCTGTAAGGAGAGACATCCAACACACATCAGGGATGGTTGTGCAGACTGCATCAGGACTGTTGTTCTACATGTACTCCCTTTGATGTAAGGAGTGACATCCATCAGACATCAGGGATGCTAGTGCACGCTGCATCAGTACTGTAGTACTACATGTATTTCCTTTGATGTAAGGAGTAACAACCATCACAAAGCAGGGATGGTTGTGCACACTTCATCAGTACTGTAGTTCGACGTGTGTTCCCTTTGATGTAAGGAGTGACATCCATCACACATCAGGGAGGGTTGTGCATGCTGCATCAGTACTGCAGTTCTACGTGTTCCTGTTGATGTAAAGAGTGACACCCATCATGCATTAGGGATGGTTGTGCAAATTGCATCAGTACTATAGTTCTACATGTGTTCCCTTTGCTGTAAGGAGTGTCAGCCATCCCACATCAGGGATAGTTTTGCAAACTGCATCAGCACTGTAGTTCTACAGGTGTTCCCTTTGCTGTAAGGAGTGACATCCATCATGCATCAGGGATGGTTGTGTACACTGCATCACTGCTGTAGTTCTACATGTATTACTTTTGATGTAAAGTGTGACACCCATCATGCATCAAGGATGGATGTGCACACCGCATCAGTACTGTAGTGCTATGTGTGTTTCATTTGATATAAGGAGTGACAACCATCACGTACCAGGGATTGTTGTGCACATTGCATCAGTATTGTAGTTCTACATGTGTTCCCTTTGATGTAAGGAGTGACATCCATCACACATCAGTGATGGTTGTGCACGCTGCATCAGTACTTTAGTTCTACATGTGTTCCCTTTGATGTAAGGAGTGACATCCATCATGCATCAGGGATGGTTGTGCATGCTGTATCAGTACTGTAGTTCTACATGTATTCCATTTAATACAAGAAGTGACATCCATCACGAATCAGGGATGGTTGTGCACACTGCATCAGTACTGTAGTTCTACATGTGTTCTCTTTGATGTAAGTAGTGACACCCAACACACATCAGGGATCGTTGTGCACACTGTATCAGTACTGTAGTTCTACATGTGTTCCCTTTGATGTAAGGAGTGACATCCATCACATGTCAGGGATGGTTGTGCACACTGCAGTAGTACTGTAGTTCTACATGTATTCCCTTAGATGCAAGGAGTGACATCCATCACACATCAGGGATGGTTGTGCAAATTGCATCTGTACTGTAGTTCTACATGTGTTCCCCTTGATGTAAGGAGTGACATCCATCATGCATCAGGGATGATTGTGCATGCTGCATCAGTACTGTAGTTCTTCCTGTGTTCCCTTTCATGTAAGGAGTGACATCTGTCAAGCATCAAGGATGGTTGTGCATGCTGCATCAGTACTGTAGTTCTAGATGTATTCCCTTAGATGTAAGGAGTGACATCCATCGCAGATCAGGGATGGTTGCGCACATTGCATCAGTACTGTAGTTCTACATGTGTTCCCTTTGATGTAAGGAGTGACATCCATCACCCATCAGGAATGGTTGTGCACATTGCATCAGTACTGTAGTTCTACATGTTTTCCCTTTGATGTAAGGAGTGACAAACATCGCACATCAGGGATGGTTTAAAGGTTTTAAAAGTATTTAATCATAAATAATTAAAACACAAGACAATACTTATTACAAGTCAAAAGGTCAGAGATCACAGAGAAATACTTAAAATAATTCAGTAGTACAGTTCTGACAACACAGAAAAACACAGTCTACTCTTTCTAGTTTCTAGCTATTTCTAAAAGAAAACACAAATCTAAGATAACTTACATATAGAAACAGGCAGAGTGCTGATGAGTTGAGTGGTCAAGACACAAATGTTTAATAATCTCTGATTCTCTCTGTTTTTAAAATCACATTCCTGTTTCCCAAGACATCATTTTTCACATTTCCCTAGGGTCCCAGGCTCACAGAAACTACGTTTACATTCTTAACATCTCCTTTTGTTATCTTGCAGTTGGTCAGGAAGCATAGCAATAAAAATACATTTGCATTTTTAAATCTAGCAATTTAACTCTTGGTTAAAACAAAAGAAGAATGTCTTCATATAGACAGGCTGGAACCGACTTTAGATCAAAGGGTCACAACATGCTTTACTTGGTCAGCTTTCTGCCAGCAGAGTGTATTGTTGTTACATTAATATTTACAGATGACAGAATTATCTCCAAAATTCTACCTGGCTAGGCTGGCAGCCTTCACAACATCCATCACACATCAGGGATGGTTGTACATGCTGCATCAGTACTGTACTTCTACATATGTTCCTTTTGATGTATTACTGACATCTATCATGCATCAGGGATGTTTGTGCATGCTGCATCAGTACTGTAGTTCTGCATGCATTTCCTTTGATGCAAGGAGTGACAACCATCACACATCAGGGATGGTTGTGCACGCTGTATCAGTACAGTAGTTCCACGTGTGTTCCCTTTGATGTAAGGAGTGACATCCATCACACATCAGGGATGGTTGTGCACGTTGCATCAGTTCTGTAGTTCTACATGTGTTTCCTTTGATGTAAGGAGTGACATCCATCACACATCAGGGATGATTCTGCATGCTGCATCAGTACTGTAGTTCTACGTGTGTTCCCCTTCATGTAAGGAGTGACATCCATCATGCATCAGGGATGGTTGTGCATGCTGCATCAGTGCTGTAGTTCTACATGTATTCCTTTTGCTGTAAGGAGTGACATGCATCATGCATCAGGGATGGTTGTGCATGCTGCATCAGTACTGCAGTTCGTGTGTTTCCTTTAATATAAGGAGTGACATCCATCTTGCATCAGGGATGGTTGTGCACACTGCATCAGTACTGTAGTTCTACATGTATTGTTTTAGATGTAAGAAGTGACATCCATCACACATCAGGGATGGTTGTGTACATTGCATCAGTACTGTAGTTCTACATGTGTTCCCTTTGCTGTAAGGAGTGCCATTCATCACACATCAGGGATGGTTGTGCATGCTGCATCAGTACTGTAGTTCTACATGTATTATTTTAGATGTAAATAGTGACACCCATCACACAGCAGGGATGGTTGTGCATGCTGCATCAGTACTGTAGTTTTGCATATGCTCCCTTTGGGGTAAGGAGTGACATCCATCACACATTAGGGATGGTTGTGCACATTGCATCAGTTCTGTAGTGCTACATGTGTTCCCTTTGATGTAAGTAGTGACATCCATTACACTTCAGGGATGGTTGTGCATGCTGCATCAGTACTGTAGTTCTACATGTATTCCTTTTGATGTAAGGAGTGACATCCATTACACATCAGGAATGGTTGTGCACTTTGCATGATTACTGTAGTTCTACATGTATTCCCTTTGATGTAAGGAGTGACATCCATCACACATCAGGGATGGTTGTTCATGCTGCATCAGTACTGTAGTTCTACATGTGTTCCTTTTGCTGTATGGAGTTGCATCTATCACACATCAGGGATGGCTGTGCACACTGCATAAGTACTGTAGTTCTACATGTGTTCCCTTTGATGTAAGGAATGACATCCATCACACATCAGGGATAGTCGTGCACGCTGAATCAGTACTCTAGTTCTACGTGTGTTCCCTTTGCTGCAAGGACTGACATCCTTCAAACTTCAGGGATGGTTGTGCATGCTGCTTCCATGCTGTACTTCTATATGTGTTCCCTTTGATGAAAGGAGTGACATCCATCACGCATCAGGGATGGTTGTGTGCACTGCATCAGTACTGTAGTTCTACGTGTTTTCCCTTTGGTGTAAGGAATGACATCTGTGATGCCCATGCCCTGGCCCAGAAACCAGGGAGCCTCAATCCACACCATTAACACCAGTGAGGGGCGTCACATATAGGAGGAAAGGATAACAAATACACACAGTAAAGTGCAATTTCACTTAAGAGCACACAGAGATCACAGTCAGTCTTGGCTGGTCACTCCCTTGCTCTCCAGGTCCCCAATAAGACTCGCCACTGGCACAGCTATAGTGTCAAGATCTCAGACAGCTGGGCAAGCTAACATTTCCAGCACCCTCTCTGTCCAACCAGTGCTTTGTGTCCCTGCCCAAGTAACTGACACACACAAACTTTGAGATAAGAGTTTACACAACCACACAGACACTTCTGTGGAAGGCTGGCACATGTTCTCCAACTATGCTCCTTTTACTCAGACTATAGGGTAGTAATCACTGCCACCAGTCTGCTAATATTTATCAGTACTAAAAGGCCCCTATGAAAAGGTGTCCAATTATTACTGTGCAATGTTTTTATCCATTTGGTAAGTGTCACTAAACAGTCGAGGCTTAGTCGGGGTGACTTGGACAGTAATCGCTATAAATATGCAATGTACTCTAGAGCTTAAATTATCTCTATACAAAACAGCCACAGTTGAAAGGTTTTAAAATATTTAATAATAAATAATAAAAACACAAGACAATACTTCTTACTAGTCAAATGTTCAGAGATCACAAAGGAATACTTAAAATAATTCAGAAGTACAGTCTGACAACACAGATAAACACTTAGTCTAATCTTTCTAGTTTCTAGCTATTTCTAAGAGAAAACACAAATCTAAGATAACTTACATATAGAAACAGGCAGAATGCTGATTAGTTGGATGATCAGGACAAAAATGCTTAATAATCTCTGATTCTCTCTGTTTTTAAAATCACATTCCTGGTTCCCATTAAATCATTCTTCACATTTCCCTGGGTTCCCAGGCTCACAGAAACTATATTTACATTCTTAACATCTCCTTTTGTTATCTTGCAGCTGGTCAGGAAGCATAGCAATAAAAATACATTTGCATGTTTAAATCTAGCACTTTAACTCTTGGTTAAAACAATAGAAGAATGTCTTCATATAGACAGACTGGAGCGGACTTTAAATCATAGAGTCACAAAATGCTTTACTTGGTCAGCTTTCTGCCAGCAGAGTGTACTGTTCCTACATTAATATTTAGAGGTGACAGAATTATCTCCAAAATTCTATCTGGCTAGGTTGGCAGCCTTCACAACATCCATCACACATCAGGGATGGTTGCGCATGCTGCAGCAGTACTGTACTTCTATGTATGTTCCCTTTGATGTATTAGTGACATCCATCTTGCATCAGGGATGGTTGTGCACAATGCATTGGTACTGTAGTTAGGCATGTGTTTCTTTTGATGTAAAGAGTGACAACCATCAGGTTCCTATCACGTGATTGAAAATTGAAAAAGGTGAACTCATATTGAGTGAACCCGATTGGTCGAAACCTTGAAACATCACTCGCTTAACATGGAAATTGCCATAGGGAATATTTTCCCTTTACTTCAATGCAGTGTGATCTCTGAGTAGGAATATTTAAGGAGCGGGTGTGCAGGGGGGCTTTCACCCTGCCTACAGTGTTAAGTATAGTTTTTTTATTTTTTTTTTTTTATTATTTGCTCGAAATTTCAAACATAGCTCATATCATATTGACCATATGGTGTTCGATGTTTGAAACTTTCGAAAATATAATATAGACCTCAACCATCACACATCAGGGATGGTTGTGCATGTTGCATCAGTACTACAGTTCTACATGTGTTCCCTTTGAAGTAAGGAGTGATATCCATCACACATCAGGGATGGTTGTGCATGCTGCATCAATACTGTAGTTCTACATGTGTTTCCTTTGCTGTAAGGAGTGGCATCCAACACACATCAATGATGGTTGTGCATGCTGCATCAAGTTCTGTAGTTCTACATGTATTCTCTTTGCTGTGATGAGTGACATCCATCACATATCAGAGTGGTTGTGCACGCCGCATCGGTACTGCAGTTTTACATGTGTTCCACTTGATGTAAGCAGTGACATCCATGAAGTACCAGGGATTGTTGTGCATGCTGCATTTGTCCTGTAGTTCTACATGTATTCCTTTTGATGTAAGATGTGACATCCATTATGCATCAAGGATGGTTGTGCACATTGCATCAGTACTGTAGTGCTACATGTATTCCCTTTGATGTAAAGAGTGACATCCATCATGCATCAGGGGTGGTTGTGCACTATGCACCAGTACTGTAATTCTACATATATTCCTTTTGATGTAAGGAATGGCATCCATCACACATCAGGGAGGGTTGTGCAAGCTGCATCAGTACTGTTGTTCTATGTGCGTTCCCTTTGATGTAAAGAATGACATCCGTCACACTTCAGGGATGGTTTTGGACACTGCATCAGTCCTGTAATTCTACATATCTTCCCCTTAATGTAAGGAGTGACATCCATCTCACATCAGGGATGGTTGTGCATGCTGCATCAGTACTGTAGTTCTACATGTATTCCTTTAGATGTAAAGAGTAACATCCATCACTAATCAGGGATGGTTTTGCACATTGCATCAGTACTGTAGTTCTACAGGTGTTCCCTTTGATGTAAGGAATGGCATCCATCACGCATCAGGGATGGTTGTGCACATTGCATCAGTACTGTATTTCTACATCTGTTCCCCTTGATGTAAGGAGTGACATCCATCACACATCAGTGATGGTTGTGCACATTGCATCAGTACTGTGGTTCTACATGTATTCCCTTTGCTGGAAGGAGTGACGTCCATCAAACATCAGCTATGGTTGTGCAAGCTGCATAAGTGCTGTAGTTCTACATGTGTTCCCTTTGATGTAAGGAGTGACAACCATCACACATCAGGGATGGTCGTGCAAGCTGCATCAGTACTGTAATTTTACGTTTGTTTCCTTCACTCACTACTCCCTCTTTGTCTTACTCTTCTTCCCCCACTGTTAGCTTTTTCTCCACAGTTAATCTCTATCTTTTCCCTTACTTTCTTACACTCTACTTTCCTTACATACTTTCCTTTTGACTATATCTATTAAGTTCTCTTTTTCTTCCTTCTCTTTCTCAATTTTTATCATGTCATGTAGATAGTATTGTGTGTCATTGGAATTAACCCTTTAGTACTACTTAACATTGAAGGGTTTACTAGTCTTTATTTTTGTTATTGCAAACCCTAATACTAACTCCATTATTATGAATATTATTGTTATCATTATTTTTTGGTTTGTTACATTTTCTGTATGTATCTCACTCTGTGGAGCTTTTCTCCCCGGGCCGCTACTGAAAATGGAAATTTCTCCAGCTAGCCTAGCCCGGTCAACAAATGTAAAATAAAAATAAAAATAAAATAAAATAAGGAGTAACATTCATCACACATCAGGGATGGTTGTTGTTCTTGCTGCATTAGTACTGTAATTCTACATGTGTTCCCTTTGCTGTAAGGAGTGACATCCATCACACAATGGTTGTGTACGCTGCATCAGTATTGAAGTTCTACATGTATTCCCTTAGATGTAAGGAGTGACCTCCATGACACATCAGGGGATGGCTGTGCACGCTGCTTCTGTATTGTAGTTCTACATGTGTTCTTATCAATGTAAGGAGTGATATCCATCACACATCAGGGATGGTTGTGCATGCTGCATCAGTACTGTAGTTCTATGTGTTTTCTCTTTGATGTAAGGAGTGAAATCTGTGATGCCCGTGCCCTGGCCCAGCAATCAAGGAGCCGCAATACACACCAATAACACCAGTGAGGGGCATCTCATATAGGAGGAAAGGATAAAAAATACACACAGTAAAGTGCAATTTCCTCTAAGAGCAGACAGAGATAACAGTCAGTCTGGGGCTGGTCGCTCTCTTGCTCTCCAGGTCCCCAATAAGACTCCCCACTGGCACAGCTATTGAGTCCAGATCTCAGCCCGCTGGGCAAGCAAAAATCTCCAGCACCATCTCTATCCAACCAGTGCTTTGTGTCCATGCCTAAGTAGCTGACACACACACACACTTTAAGATAAGAGTTTACACAACCACATGCACACTTTTGTGGAAGGCTGGCACATGTTCTCCAGCTGTGCCTCTTTTACCCAGACTATACAGTAGTAATCACTGCCACCACCCAGCTAATATTTATCAGCTACCTAAATGCCCTTTTGAAAGGGTGTCCAATTATTACTGTGCAATGTTATTATCCAATTGTAAAGTGTGACTAAACAGTCAAGGCTTAGAGTGACTTGGACAGTAATCACTATAAATATGCAATGTACTCCAAAGCTTAAATTATCTCTATGCAAAATAGCCACAATTGAAAGGTTTTAAAATATTTAATAATAAATAATAAAATCACAAGACAATACTTCTTACTAGTCAAGAGTTCAGAGATCACAGATAAATACTTAAAATAATTCAGAAGTATAGTTCTGACAACACAGAAAAACACTTGGTCTAATATTTCTAGTTTCTAGCTATTTCTAAGAGAAAACACAAATCTAAGATAACTTACATATAGAAACAGGCAGAGTTCTGATGATTGGATGGTGAAGACAAAAATGCTTAATAATCTCTGATTCTCTCTGTTTTTAAAATCACATTCCTGGTTCTCATTACATTATTCTTCACATTTCCCTGGGTTCCCAGGCATACAGAAACTACATTTACATTCTTAACATCTACTTTTGTTATCTTGCAGCTGGTCAGGAATCATAGCAATAAAAATACATTTGCATGTTTAAATCTAGCAATTTAACTCTTAGATAAAACAAAAGAAGAATGTCTGCATATAGACAGGCTGGAGCCGATGTTAGATCAAAGGGTCACAACATGCTTTACTTGGTCAGCTTTCTGCCAGCAGAGTGTACTGTTATTACATTAATATTTGCAGATGACAAAATTATCTCCAAAATTCTACCTGGCTAGGCTGGAAGCCTTCACAACATCCATCACACATCAGGGATGGTTGTACATGCTGCATCAGTACTGTAATTCTACATATGTTCCCTTTGATATATTAGTGACATCCATCACGCATCAGGGATGTTTGTGCATGCTGCATCAGTACTGTAGTTCTGCATGTGTTTCCTTTGATGTAAGGAGTGACAACCATCACACATCAGGGATGGTTATGCATGCTGCATCAGTACTGTAGGTCCACGTGTGTTCCCTTTGATGTAAGGAGTGACATCCATCACACATCAGGGATGGTTGTGCACGTTGCATCAGTTCTGTAGTTCTACATGTGTTCCCTTTGATGTAATGAGTGACATCCATCACACATCAGGGATGATTCTGCATGCTGCATCAGTACTGTAGTTCTACGTGTGTTCCCCTTCATGTAAGGAGCGACATCCATCATGCATCAGGGATGGTTGTGCATGCTGCATCAGTACTGTAGTTCTACATGTATTCCTTTTGCTGTAAGGAGTAACATGTATCATGCATCAGGGATGGTTGTGCATGCTGCATCAGTACTGCAGTTCGTGTGTTTCCTTTGATATATGGAGTGACATCCATCTCGCATCAGGGATGGTTGTGCACACTGCATCAGTACTGTAGTTCTACATGTATTGTTTTAGATGTAAGGAGTGACATCCATCACACATCAGGGATGGTTGTGCACATTGCATCAGTACTGTAGTTCTAAATGTGTTCCCTTTGCTGTAAGGAGTGACATCCATCACACATCAGGGATGGTTGTGCACGCTGCATCTGTACTGAAGTTCTACATTTATTCTTTTAGATGTAAATAGTGACACCCATCACACACCAGGGATGGTTGTGCATGCTGCATCAGTACTGTAGTTCTGCATATGCTCCCTTTGGGGTAAGGAGTGACATCCATCACACATTAGGGATGGTTGTGTACATTGCATCAGTTCTGTAGTTCTACATGTGTTCCTTTTGATGTAAGTAGTGACATCCATTATGCTTCAGGGATGGTGGTTGTGCGTGCTACATCAGTACTGTAGTTCTACATGTATTCCTTTTGATGCAAGGAGTGATATCCATCACACATCAGGGATGGTTGTGCACTTTGCATCATTACTGTAGTTCTACATGTATTCCCTTTGATGTATGGAGTGACATCCATCACACATCAGGGATGGTTGTTCATGCTGCATCAGTACTGTAGTTCTACATGTGTTCCTTTTGATGTAAGGAGTGACATCCATTACACATCAGGAATGGTTGTGCACTTTGCATGATTACTGTAATTCTACATGTATTCCCTTTGATGTAAGGAGTGACATCCATCACACATCAGGGATGGTTGTTCATGCTGCATCAGTACTGTAGTTCTACATGTGTTCCTTTTGCTGTATGGAGTGACATCTATCACACATCAGGGATGGCTATGCACGCTGCATCACTTTTGTAGTTTTACATGTGTTCCCTTTGATATAATGAGTGACATCTGTCACGCATCAGGGATGGTTGTGCATGTTGCATCAGTACTGTAGTTCTACATGTGTTCCTTTTGATGTAAGGAGTGACATCCGTCACGCATCAGGGATGGTTGTGCACACTGCATCAGTACTGTAGTTCTACATGTTTTCCCTTTGATGTAAGGAATGACATCCATCACACATCACGGATGGTTCTGCACTCTGCATCAGTACTGCAGTTCGGCATGTGTTCCCTTTTATGTAAGGAGTGACATCCATCACACATCCGGGATGGTTTTGCACGCTGCATCTTTACTATCGTTTTACATGTGTTCCCTTTGCTGTTAGGATTGACATCCATCACACATCGGGGGGGGGGTTTGAATGCTGCATCAGTACTGTAGCTCCACATGTGTTCCCTTTAATGTAAGGAGTGACATCCATCACACATCAGGGAGTGTTGTGCATGCTGCATCAGTACTGTAGTTCTACATGTATTCCTTTTGATGTAAAGAATGACATCCATCACACATCAGGGATTGCTGTGCATGTTGCATCAGTACTGTAGTTCTGCATGTGTTCCCATTGATGTAAGGAGTGACATCCATCACACATGATGGATGGGTGTGCACATTGCATCAGTACTGTAGTTCTACATGTGTTCCCTTTGCTGTAAGGAGTGACATCCATTATGCAATCGGGATGGTTTGCACATTGCATCAGTACTTTAGCTCTACATATATTCCTTTTGATGTAAGGAGTGACAGCCATCATGCATCAGGGATGGTTGTGCACATTGCATCAGTACTTTAGTTCTACATGTGTTCCCTTTGATATATAGTTATGGCAGATTCTCTTCTTAACTCACTTTGTAAAGTGTGCCCCAGAACCACCTCTGCAGCTCACATCAGGGATAAATTTGTGCACAAATGTCACACTTTGAAATACTTGGTAATCTATCTTGCAATCTTTGTATCCTTTGATGAGTTATCCCATAAATAATTTCCAGAATATCCGTTGCTGTGTATGTATCACTTTCCCATTGTGTGACATCACTGCATGATTTTCTAACTTTCCCAAAACAGATAGGATGGACTGGCCACTGCCACATCACACAGGGGCCATAACACACATGTCCACCCCTTCATGGTCTTTGTCATGGAGAATTACTGGCCTTGCAGTGGGTCTGCAGTGTCCAACCTATGTGCATATTCTATATTAGTGTAACTGACCAGAGTGCCATCTCTGAGTTCATCCTAGCACAGCCTTTTGAAGTGTGCTGAGGTTTATATTCATGGACAATACCAAGAGTGGACAATTGTCATTCCAACCTGCAGCAAATAAGGGCCACACAGAAAGGGTTGGTACTACCTTGCTCACATTATAATAAGTCTACATGTTTAGCTCCATAGGCCATCATGCCTGTTTGTCCATGCTGTGTCATGGCCACACCAGTATACTCCCTTCATTGCTCCAACATGGGGGAATAAAAAGTAAAATGATGCTGGATCCGCATACTCCATCTTCTCACCTGCTCAGTTAGACCCAGTGAATGATAGAGAGAAAGAGAAAGAGGATCTGCTAACAGCTGATGGTCAACTGCAGGGAGGAAGAAAGAAAGAAAGAAAGAAAGAAAGAAAGAAAGAAAGAAAGAAAGAAAGAAAGAAAGAAAGAAAGATTATCTGATTTCCCTATTCTCTGACGTTTTACCATTACCAGTAGACTTGTTTTTCCTTCCCTTTCCACCCCACAGTATTTCCTACTACTTACCTACTCTTTCACACATAGCACTACTGCCTTATCGAATAAAAGATTCTTACCCTGTGTCCCAGTGACTGATTGTTTTTTCTAGTCTATTCATTTCCCTCTTGGTCTGACCCCACTCCATTTGCCCTATGGGCTCACTCTGCTCCCCTACCCTATCCCAAATTCCCACACACCCCCAGTGCTGTCAAATTTATACTTCTCCAGCCACAACCTTTCCCACATCATCCAATCACTGATAACTCCAACTTAACCCCACCCCAACCTCATTAAGTCCTTAAATTACACATCACCTTTTTTGCCCTCTCCCTAACATCTCCGCACTACTTCATCCTGTATACCTAACATTTTACAACTTCTTCTCCTACTGCTACCTGCATGTTCCATATAATTCAACATCACCTAACTTTCTCTACATCCTACAGCTCATCCCTCCTCTCTTCTACCACCACTTTAGCATTTTCTAAAGTCCTTTCCTCTACCTACCCTACCTCTCATCCTACACACCCTAATGGCCTCAACACATAATTCTATACACACACACCTACTAATCCTAACTACTACTCTAGCATCTCTAACTCTACCTTACACACTAACCTTCTTAGAACACCTTTCTCTGTCTGAACATCTCCACTCCTAACAGCAAACGTTACCAATTACTCATGGAAACTCCCTTAACCACAGTAACATAACCCCCACTTCCATCTATATACTTCCAAAGTACCATAGATCTACCCATATTACTTACGTCCATAACAAGAAAACCCTAATTAACTACTACAAACTCCTAAAAATAATACTAAAACCTCAACAGCATCCCCTATTAGATGGTGATATTCATCCTAACCCTGGCCCCCAAACAGGAATTTCCCAGTAACCCACATAACTTAATTTCTCATGAAACTACTACTCCATAAAGACCTTCTAACTCCCTCCTGATAGCTCAGCTTAACATCTGTAGCATTATCAACAAAATTACCCAACTTCATGCACTCTTAGAAGTGCACAAATTCGATATTCTCTGTATTACAGAAACATGGCTAAAGCCCTCAACTCAAGACCAGGAAATTACCCCTCCTGGATATAACATACTGATGTGACCGCAAAACTAAAAAGGGTGGAGGAGTAGCCATTTTGTATAAATCAGAACTCTAAGTTTTATCCTTCAATACCTTCCTACCCACAGATATTCATGATGAAACCTTTACTGCCAAACTCCAAATCAACAACACTAAATCAATCTATCTAATTTGCTCCTATCTTCCCCCTGGAAATAACATCAAAACATACTTAGTTGCCTCTCTACCCACCTACCTCAGGAAACCATTGTGCTAGGTGATTTTAATATAGACTGGGCTAAATGTAGCTCCACAAATCCTATCACATAAATCTCTATGGCTTCTCACAAATAATAACCACCCCTACTAGAATCCATAAACCAAGCAGTAAGGAATCCACCCTTGACTTGATCCTTATTAATAGTCATCCTGAAACTTACAAACCAGGTATCTTTCCAGATGATATCAGTGACCATGCCCTAACCTATATAATTAAACAAAAAACTCATAGCCCAAATTGTAATATTTTCAATACCTCCCAATCAAAAATGAAATTTCAACCAGAGAACTTCCAAAATGAACTGAAAGCATGTGACTGGACACCACTGCATCATCTTCAACTAGACGAAGCAGTGGCCTACTTTAATACTAGATTCCTTCAAATCCTAGATTAATATGCCTTCTGCCGCACCTTCTGAACTAGACCAAAACAGCCCCATGGCAAACAAAACAAACTAGGCAAAAGATCCTCCTAAGAAATTAAATTTGGGCCAAATGGAGAGCCTCTAAAAACCCATCAGATCACCTTCACTTTAAACAGTTGAGAAATGCCACCAAAAAAGGCATTCTGCTAAACAAAAAAAAAACTTTTACATTCACCTCCAACAAACCTACCAACAAAATCCAAAAAAGTTCTGGTCAGGCATTAACAAACTACTTCAGCCTTGATGCTGAAAAACACCCACCCCACCAGGCATCACCCATAATAACTCTAAGCAAATTGCTGATGCCTTTAATAACTAATTTACTGAAGCCATTCAAACTCTAGCCAATACGTTACTACCTATTACCACTTCCCCACTGAATACCACCAACAAACCAGTTCCTTCCTTTTGTATACAACCTGTACCTACATCCCTCATTTGCAACCTGCTTCAAAAACTCAAACCTTGCACCCCTTCTGCTGACTGCCTACCAGAGGAATATCTGCAAATTGCAGCTAAAGCCATTGCCTATCCCATTTCCATCCTTATAAATAGATCTATTACTGAAAGCACAATCCCCTCCATATGGAAAGTCTCCCAAATAATCCCTCTACATAAAGGTGGGACATTTACTGAGCTCTCCAACTTTCGACCAATCGCCTTACTCTCCCCAATAGCTAAAATAATGGAAAAATGTAAGCACCAACAACTACGTCACCACCTTCTACATAATAATCTAGTTGCTAACTGCCAACATGGCTTTAAACCATTCCATAGCACAACTACTGCCCTGCTATCCTTTGCTGACTGTATAAACAAAAATCATAACAATAACTCTCTTTCCTCTGCACTATTTATCGACCTCTCAAAAGCCTTTGACATGGTCAACCATCACCTGCTTATTAATGTACTAAAAGCCCAGTCACTTAACACACAAGCATTACTCTGTTTTACATCTTACTTAGAAAACAGACAGCAAGCTGTGCTTTGGGATAATAATCTTTCTACCCCCCCCCCCGCCTGTGAACATTGATGTACCTCAAGGTTCTGTTTTAGACCCTCTTCTCTTTGTTATCACACAAAAGATCCTCTATCACCTTAATAATACCCCAATCCTCATTAATCTAATAACTCCCTATAGAAGTCTTGCAATATTACGCTCAGCTAACAAACAAGCTTCTAGAGCTAACAAGCTTCTAGTTTCCACTATGAAATCTAACAACAAAGCTGGGGACTCACTTTTCACCAACACAGTGGGAAGAACCTGGAATCAGCTTCCAAGTGAACTCTCAACTCTTGCTTCCTCACTGCTTTTTAAAAAACACCTGAAAGAATTTCTTAAAATACATTGGCTTTGTCCTTGCTCTAACCCGGACTGATACCTCAATGCCCCCCATTGTACTCCCTATACTTCTGTACTCTACTGTTCTATGTTCCCTACCTTATTAACAACTAAGGCAACCTAATGAGATTTTCCTTCTAAAAAAAAAAAAAAAAAAAAACATTAACTCCTTTTATGATTTCCTCTCATATGTTGCTTTTTCTCATATTTTTAATCTTAGCTTAAACCTACTATGAGACTCTGTGAAGGAAAGAAAGAAAGTAAGAAAGAGAGACAGACAGAAGGGAATAAAGAAAGAAAGAAAAAAGAAAGAAGGGAAGTACATAGATTCTTTGCAGACTTAGATGAAGTTCATAACTAGATCAATATGCAGGCAGCAAAATAAGTAGAACAAAGTATATATTTCACTGATAGGCTATAGCAATGCCACACCACAAAAACACATTAATCTGAATCATTCATATCAGTCAACAGATGTACATACATAGATTACTCCATTGCATAAGCACCTGATCAGTATGGTTGGGGGTGAAAGCAGAACATGTATCCAGGAGTTTTGTCAGGGGAATAATGTACAGAGGTATTGGCAGATGGTAAGCAGGTAACAATAACTTGCATGGTATCAGGTAGTGGAAATACAGAAAAATGACAGGTGCAATTAATATAGCTCTGGCAAGCTAGCACACTCATGAAAGCATAGAAGAAGGGCCATGACATAAAGGTATTATTACACCTTTGAATGGTTCACATCATATATACTCTTGTCTTCATTCTTATTCCTACAGTAATAAAAAAGCAGTCATCATATTCGTTATGTAATGTATGCTGTCAGACCATGTAGTCCTCAGTCTGATTCCTTTTCTTTCCACTTACAAACCATTTCACTCTGATGAAGTCATTTTACAATAAAATACATTTATTCGTCAGAAGACTGAGAAATTTAGCCTACTTAGCCCACCCCTTCACTGGGGAGAGAGAGAGAAAGAGAGAGGGAAGTTCCTAACAGAGCGCATTCAAAGCCTCTGGAATAAGTGGCCACTACAAGTCAAACAAAGCACTACCTTGGCTACCTTTAAGGCTAGTCTTGATGACTAGAAGGGTAGACACAAATTTATTCCAGCCTTACCATGTATGGTCCTTTCCAGTTTGGGAACTGAGCAGTATTAAGTCTTTGACTTGGGTGGTAACAACCTTTTAGTCTGTCTGCTTAAAATTGCATATGGCTAGGCATCTTATGGTCCCTGTGACAGCTTACCCTGTATTACTCCTGTGGCCCTACATTTCTGTGACTGCATGGAAGGTATTGTTCAGTAAGGTCAGAGAAGGTCAAGTGCAGGATGGGTTAGAATGGTGTTGGTTTCCTCACTGTGGAATAAAATTTGCCATAATTCCAGAAATGAAACAATGTCTTTGGCAGATTCAAGAAGCTTCTGAAGGTTTCAAATACCTCTTAGAGGTGTCATAAAAGGGTGCCATGTTGAATCTTTCTATCTGCCCCCCCAAATAATTTGATCATAGTGCAATAAGCATGTAAATGACCTAATCCTAGCATACCTCTCAACTGTCAAGATTTTTACAGAATACCCAAATTTTTGCCTCATATTTTTGGTTTGTTCCTCGTACAATTTGCATTTTTCTGGCAAATCACTGAGGACTGAAGTCACTAAATAATGATATACATTTGAATTTTAGACTTCATACCCTTCTGAAAATGCATGCTAACACAATTTTTCTTATTCTAACAATTTTCTGAGTTTATAAGAGTAATATTTAAAATTTGTTCTTATTTTCTGGTCTTTGTCCCTCCCATTATTTTAGGCTTTGTCGAGATTTCTTGTAATAAGAGGCTGAGAGGTATGAGTCCTACTAGTTGGAAAGTTGTTCAGCACAATAGGTATTTTAGTTTAGTTTTGTCTTAACTTATTACTTTGTTGACTGGATAAGTGACCTGGTCATCATGACTCCATTGCTGCCGTGACACAGGCCACAACAATAAAGATAAATATAAGATTGCTGCACATTCAGTTATGATGTAATGCAGGAACAGAGTCAACTCTAGGCTTCTGGTGATTTCCTACAATATGTTCCACATTATACATCATATTTTTACCTATGTCTTCTTGGTCATCATTATACAAGGGACTGTGTTGGCTTTGGAGGTGCCACTGTTTTTATGTATGGTGTAAGGTTCTCTGCCAGGTACACCTTGATAAGAAACATCCTAAATATGACCAATGGGGATGATTTGGCAAAGTCAGTAATGCTTGTTGTTTTTGAGTAGCACACTTATAGTTGTGTTCTTGTTATTGATTTTGTGCACTATGAACTCAACCAGCTTTAGGGACTATTGCTGTGTTCTGACATCTATGATGATATGATGACTGTTATGCTGGTGTTGACTGCAGTGTTGTGAGTCTGAGCTATCCTACATATAAGACATTATGCAGAGGCTGTAGCCTGTAAACTATGTGTCACTGCTCTGTGCAAAATGGTGGATGATTTCTACATTTTGTACAGGCTTTCTCTTTTCCATCTGTGCTCATTGTTTGATCTCCATGATGTCAGTCATAGAGACTTGTACTGTGTCTGAGACACATTGGTATTATAGGGTCTGCTGCAGTTCCTCACTTTGGTATGCAGGCACGGTCACCACTGTTCTAGCACAGGTTTTATAATGGTTGTGTTCACCAGCCTGGCTGTTGCATGTGTCTAGTCAATTACATGCCAAATGGGGCATTATATTCGATGGGTGGCCTAATGAGGGAAGAGTAGAAAGAGATGATGACCTCTTTCTTCCTGGATGCAAAACCCTTGGTAATGAGATGTGCCACATAGGACTTTCTGACCACAGTGGCAATGTGGTGGTCGAAGGAGAGGTTGCTATAAACCTGTGTCCCCAGATCTCTTATAATCCCTTCAGTCTTCAGTGGGCTCCTATTGATGTGGTAATTAGTGGGAACTGAGTTTTCTCCAAAGGGGAGGACAATGCATTTTTTGGCATTAAGCTTAAGGCCATGGTTTTGAAACCAGTCATTGATCTCAGTGAGGCCTTTCTGTAGGATGTCTATAGCTCTTGGGGAGTTAATAACGGCTCCCAGCTTGCAGTCGTCTGCAAACTTGGTCAGCCAGAGTCCCTCTGTGTTGGCTTGGACTTCTGAGAAGTAGATGTGAAACAGGAGAGGACCCAGGACTGATCCCTGTGTGACTCCACTCGTGACTGGTTGGCAGTCTGACTTGGAGTCTGCTAATTTCATACTGTGGGTTTTATCTGTGAGCCAATTTGCAACCCATCTAGTGATATAAGGGTTGATTCCTAGTTTGGTGAGTTTATCAATAATTTCTGAGTGGGGAATGGTATCAAAGTCATTGGCCAGATCAAGGTAGGCTGTATGAACTGCCTTGCCCTCATCCCTAGCTCTGGTGACTGATGTAAAGAAGTCAACCAGGTTGAGCAGGCATGATTTACCTTTCACAAAACCAAATCGCATGGGATCTAGAGTTTGGAGATTTTCTATATCCTTGTTAATTAGGTCCATGATTATGTGGTCCACAGCCTTATATATCAGACTCATCAGGCTAATGGTGCAATAATTCCCAGTGTCTGTAGCCCCTCCCCCTTTATGGTGAGGGATGACTGTAGCAGTGCGCCATTCGGTATGGACAAAGCCTGAGGTGAGGCTATGATTGAACAGAGCACACAGATGTGGTACAAGTTCACTTTGTAGTTCATGTAGAACACAGCCAGGAATATTGTTGGGTCCCATGGAAGCTGTATTCTTGGCCTTGGACAATGCAGCTTTGACCTGTGCTGCAGTAATGCTGTTGCCTGGCATTCCTCCGGTATTGTGATTGGTCCTTTAGAGGGGGAGAGAGGGGTAAAGTTGACACTGAATCTGTCAGCTAGTATGTTTGCAATATCTGTTGGCTCAATATAGGAGGTATCGTTGCACAGTAACTCAGAGCAAACCTGGGTATTGCCATGGAGATTCTTGATATAACTATAGAAGGCTTTGTGGTTGTTTTTAGTGTCTGCTGCAATTTTACCATCATAGCTGGCTTTAGAGGTTTTGATAAGGGATCTCAACTTTTTGTTGAGGCTAATAAGGGAGTTTTTCCAGTCTTGGGACTTCACCTTTTTGTGCAACAGTTTCTTCCTTATGTTGTAGAGTTTATTAATGGCAGCGGACCACCAGATTGGCTTTCTTTTTTTGGAGGAGAGCATCTTGGTTCTGTTGGGTATGGCTAGTTCCATGAATTTATGTATGTGTTCGCACAGTGCATTGGGGTATGATTCAGCAGTAATGCATCTATTTTCCATTGACATCACTGCTGTGAAGTTGGCTACCTTTGCGGGGGGGGGGGGGGTGAGATGTGGATTTCCATGGTGATTAGTTTGTGATTGGATCTAACCAGGGAGGAATTAACTACTGGAGTAGAGCAATGGTTGCCCATGCTAGTAATAATCAGGTCAAAGATGCTGCTTCCTCTAGTGGGAGTAAGAATGAGCTGGTCCAGGGCATTGGAAATGATGAATTCCAGGAAGCATTGTTCCAGTGTATGGTGCATGAGTAGTTTCTGGTCTGAGAACAGCTTCAATCTGTTGGGATACAACACTCCTTTGTTTCTTCTCTCACCAGAAGCAAAATGCTGGTGTCAATCCCAAGAAGAGAAGCAGGCCATGGCCTATTTGGTGATCTATAGTCTTGTCCCAGATGATGCAAGGGTTTGCAGGCTTGTAGCCTTTTGCTGGTAGATGCCTCAAATAGCAACCAGACTAATCAGGTACATTAAGAACAGACACTCACTCTCTAACCAGAAAGAGTCAGGAATCAATGCACTCTGCTCCTGTTCTCACCAGGATCTGGATATAAGCACAGATTCCAAGCTGTCACCTATAAAGCAGTTACTAAGCTTTCTGGTGATCAGCAGTCTACAGAAAATAATGTAACTGCACTTCTTCTCTCACCAGGAGAAAACAGAAGCACTAATCCCAAGATGACTACTAAGAGGCAGAATGTGGGCTCTCCAATAACTGGCGGTCTTACAATAGATGTTTAAAGGTAAGATGAAAAAAATGGTTTATCCTAAACACTGCAGTGTGCACTATGTGCACTAGAGGAGTTAGATGTGAAAGTAGGTAACTTACGTTTTACCTGTCTAAAAAGTTAAGTTTTAGTGGAGAGTTACTATTTTTAAAACAGCAAGGTATGTATTTAAAGTTGTGTGTGTAACTTTTTCTATGCATTTCTTTATAGAGGATTATTAAACTGGTAGGTAGTTATTTTCCATTTAGTCTGGAATTTTTTATGATATTCACTTCCTTTACCCTCTTTTTCTTCTGGTTATTTTATTTATTTATTTTTTTGTTTTATGATCAGTTCTTCCTTCTGGAGTTGGATTTGTTTTGGCCTTTTCATCATTGTAGCCACCATTTTGTGTGGCTTTCTGTGGGCATTAAGTGAACATTTTGTGCATTTATTATTGGGTTAATGTATAAATGTTGAAATCATGCTATCTTCCATTTTATTTAGCCATTCTATCTTAGGGAATGTGTCCAGAGTTTGGTTTGTGCTGTATGTTTTTCTATGGATGGTTAATTCAGTTGTAGTTTAAACATTTCTTTCCTTTCTTTAGGTTGTTATATTGATGATTTTTGAAAAAAATTGTTTATAGTTTTGAAGTTGTAAATAGAATTTTATGCAACATGCAAAGCAGTATGCTGGTGTTTGCTGTGGTTAATGCAAATGCAAAGCTTTAAGTCAGTGGAAATGAGATCTGAATGCTGTCAGCTCAGATGGAGTAGTAATAAATGATGACTCAGAAAGAGTGATGATAAACATTTGATGATGTAGATAGAGTGATGATAAAGCATTTGTACTTTACCTTAAATATGTACATTGTGTCACCCTCCCTCTTTCTCCATTGTTAGGATAAGCACATATAATACAACATTGCACCGTCCTTCCAGAAAGCAAACAGTCATACCAAAGTAGATCATGTTCTGTGAATTTAAAAGGCCTGCAAAAGCATATGTTCAGGAAGTCTATGAAACAGTAACTCCAATGACTCTGCTATATCATGATCTGAAGCAGCTGTAGGCAGAAAACGAGGCCGTAAAGGACAAACCTCAAGAGAGCAGATTAAAACTTGGGGCAGTATTGGTAACACAAATCTGGAAGAAACTAATTTACTGCTCAAAACAACTTGTATAACTGCATTCTAATGTTAAAGGAAACTCAACTAACTTTTAACTCAACAATTAGATAGCAAATAATTAGCTGGTTTCAAAACCATGGACTAAAACTAAATGACAAGAAATGTATAATAGTATCTTTCAGCAAGTGTGAATCTCCTTGTAACCATCACATTGACAACACACCCCAAAAAATGACGTAGTTAGGATATGGATCTGGAAATCTATGTCAACAATGAACCATTCTTTGATCACCACATATTACTTTCTGTAAGGAAGTCCTTTTCATTGCACATCTTATGACTAACGGTAGTGCATCCTGATCTAGGAATGTAACTGTTCCACTATACTCAGCACTCATTAGGCTATTTAGTATGCTCCTGTCCAAACACTTGTTACAACTAGAACAACCACAACACTCTTTCATTAAAACAGTTAAGGGCATAAATCATTAAACTATGCAGACCATCACAAAGCCTTGTCTGACTCTACAGTATTATACAGACTACTGCGAGACAATCTTTGCCTTGCACACAGAGATATAACAGGCGACCTTTACCTGGCATACAGAACTATAACAGGTGACCTTTACCTGGCATACAGAGCCATAACAGGTGACCTTTATCTGGCATACAGAGCTATAACAGGCAACCTTTACCTGGCATACAGAGCTATAACAGGCAACCTTTGCCAGGCATACGGAGCTATAACAGGCAACCTTTACCTGGCATACAGAGCTATAACAGGTGACTTTTACCTGGCATACAGAGCTATAACAGACCCTATTCTTTCAGATCTATTACACATTCATGACTCCAATGGTATCATAAACACCCACTCAAAGGATTTCAATCTCTTTTGCAAAATAAATAGAACATGTTGGATGAATAGGTTTGTATCAGAGAATATCTCTTGTACAGATCCATCTTTCACTCCACATAAAAGGAAGTACTTTATAGTTTGATGAACTGCAAATTCATCTCCAGTTTAATACTCATGTCCCTCATGGACTGGGGAAACATATAAATGACCAACATATGCTTATCCAGCCCATCATGGGTTATCTGTATGCAAAATATAAGGGCTAAAAAACTTCCACAGTAACATAAGGCTAGGCTTCTTAACATCCTCACAGACCAATAGCCTAGTATGTAACTATGAGCCTATGAACTTTAATATCCCTGTTTAATTAAGATTAATTCTTTGGAAACCTTCCCAAGCATTCACTGTTCATGTATAGACTATAATGAAATGTGAAGCTGTGGTAAGTTTGTAAAATGGTGAGTGAAACTGCACAGGTAGAAGCTACTAGCAGAACAGTCAAAATGATTTTTCCTCATCCAGTATCTGCTGCCTTATTTCTGCAACAAATGTACTGCAGTTCAGAAAAATTTTGTATCAATGCTACTGTACCTTTAAAACGTATCCTTAAAAAATGAAGTATACACCAGTCATTGATGGTTTTTGATTGGGCGCCTATTATGTGTTTTATTATATAATGTTTTTTATTCATTTTATGCAATGGATCTGATGAAGCACACGATGTGTGAAAGCGGTTATCCTTTGTTACTTGATTAAAGTTTTTTAAGGTAACAGCTTTGGTGGATGCCTGGTTTGTTCTTGATTTTGGTTCTATACATTTCTATTGGGTGACTCTGGCTTGCTTGGATATATATTTTTTATTCAGTATAAAGTGTCAGTCTTATTAGAATGTCATGTAAAATGTTAGTATTAAAATATTTGTGTAACACTTGTGAATCTGCTGTGACACAAGACTTTTATGTTGACGTTTACAAATGCAAGTGAAACATTGTGGTACAATAACAAAAGTTGTTTTATAAAAATAAAATAGAAACTCAAAAAGATTTTCTACACTTCACACTAATATTTTGAAGCTTCGTCTGCAATACAGCTGTGCATCTAGGAACATGAAAAGTTTATTGCTTTTAATTAGCACACTTAAAGTTGTCCATTACTGAAATGTTTTAAATGGCAGTAAATCTGTCATGTGGATCAAAGTGGTAGTGCGTCAGCTTTGAATATGTGAAATGAAAGTATGTTCTGTAGAAATCATGGGTATTCTTGAGGCTGTGTAATTTTGGATGCAATTACGCTAATTGTTTTAGTAAAATCTGTGTTAGTCAAATATTCTAACCTTACGTTTTAGGAATATTTTGTAAAAATATATATCTGTTAATACATAATCTCCATTGTACTGCAGTATCAGTGTGGTAATGCAGCAGCATTGTTATTACAGTGCATTTCACAAGTGAAGTGAGCTCATGATAGGTGCACAATAATTTATATAAGTCAGGTCTGCCAATTTTAGAAGGATCATACTATTTTATAAAAGTCCAGTCTGCTCATAATATTTTTAAAATGTTTTGATATTATTTTGTACCAGGAAGTTTTCTCCTATTATGCCTAATAATGATTGAACTGTTCTGACTTGCAAGACACACAAAAGAGTTTGACATAACACATCCAGTAAGGTGGCAGTCTATCTAACCATAGCAATGGATTTTGTGTGTGATAGCACAATTACATATATTGCCACAATATATCAAACACAGTATCCCCCAGCATCCCCTTCATCTCCTTAGTTAAATTGTGCTTAGCCTTTGATGTCTGTGAAAAAGTTTATTTACATTCTGATTTACTATTTGTTCAGGAGACTTTACATATCTTCCTGACATCAAACAATGTAATGATTTTTTATCAAGAGCACAATCCCTGTGATCATCTTGTTTTTCTTTTGTTGATTTTTATATCTAACTGTACTGATTGTACAGTGAAATACTGCCCCAAGGCCACTTGTATTTCTGCAAGTTTTCTACTTCTACATCTATATGCTAAGATTCTTCCAAATGATATTTCCTGAGCATGTAAAAATTAAGTGAAATAGTCTTGATGCCTACATTTCATTAGTTTCACTATTCATTATTGGAGAATGAGTGAGTGAATGATGTAATCCATTATCATATCAGCAAAATATATCTAATGAGTTGTTGTCATTTAGTCAGACTTCTGCTCCATACCGCAAATACTTGGGCTTTCTTTTTCTTTTTGCTGTTAAAATGCCTTTCGGCATGCCTAGCATATTCAAGTAGTGACTGTAATCTACTTGTATGATGGTCTACCATGTGTTTTGTAATAAAGCTGCTTATAGGCAAAATACTGCCTTTCAAAAATGCATTCTTTAATTGCTGCTCATATGGGGAATCATGTGTTTGATCTTCAGGTACCTGCATTCCACAATGGTTATTAAAACACTCTAATAATCTAGCATAATATCTGTCAACAGTTTCACCTTCCTGTTGGATGCATTGATTAATGCAAGTCCAGTCTGCCTAGGCTTCCATTTCTCAGAGCTTCAGTCTGTTAGACCTTTCACTCTGTTATCCAGTTCTGCATTGCTATGTGGAAGTGGCTTATGTTCTGCATCACGGGGAATCCAGTTGCCACTGATCATGTGCCAATCTGGACCTATGATCTGTATGACTACTTTTTCGACTTCTTCTCCATTCAAATGATAACTAAACCTCATGCCCTGTAAGTCTTCTAAGAATTTCCTAAAATTAACTTTCAGATGGGGAATTCCCTCTGTGGATTTCCGGATGTCTTCCGGTGTCCACGGTCTATATACTAGAAGAGTTGGGTCCTGTCCTGCCTGTCCTGCCTGCGGATTTGGTACTTCTGTGAGTGGACATATCTCTTCTTCACTCATATCTCGTGAATTTTTGTTTATTTCATATAACTCAGTATCTCCTCTTAAGTTACATGTTCAAGACCTGGTCTCGATGGGATCTCTAACATACGGTCTTGGCTTTGCGGTAAAAGCCGGGTATAGCGTAGGTGGACCAGCTTGTCCACTCGCTTCATATTCCGGTGAAGGAAGCGGAGGGGGTGGAGGGGCTGATGCCATTACCAAATTATTGTCTTCTTTATCTAGAAACATAGCTTTTGAATTATTACTTTTTTGCTCCCTACAGTTTGCTTCCTCAATCCACCTGTGTGCCTGAGGAACCCCCAATTGACGTTGCTTTTTTACCTGACCTTTTGCATCAGCTTTAAGCTGTTTGACAAGTTTAATAAGTGAGGATTTTTCTAATTTGCCATCAAATTCATATTTATTAACCCATTTTGTATAGTATCTAATATTGTCGGCAAGCTGTGATTGCATATATTTTGCATCTTCGGTTAGCGGTGGGTTTTGGGAACTTTTTGTGCACTTATTACCCATATTGTTCTGATTGTTAAAAAATGTTACATAACCCTTCTTATTCTCACGTGGTACCACAATTTTCTATTTCACAGTTTATCTAGAATAACTGTCTTACCTATTCTGTTTCCCTGATCTATGACAAGACTGCAATCTTTCTGTCCCTGACTTGTGCAATACAAATCTCCTGACAGATATTTTCAATCAAGTCCCTGATCTGAAACAGAAAAAAAGGTAAATTTCACCTTACCTGAGCCTCCGTGATTGATCCTCTCTGGTTCGTATACCGACTCATCCTCCAGTCGCAGATCAGAAAAGTGGCTGGCCTCTTTTGAACGACAATTCAGTTGGAGGTGTTTCAAAACAGAAGAACTGATGTGGTCTCTTCCCTGTATGGTTTCATGCCACCTGGCCCATCTGACCTGAGGCGAAGAGAGAGAGTTCCGGTCCGAAGGACCAATCTGTCAAAGGAAAAATAACTTCAAAATGATCAACACATGGCAGGTTCAGGTTAAGGCACTTTAATCTTACAGCAAGGAGACAAAAACGTGCTAATACAGAGTTTGTCTAACTAAAATCAGGAAGTGAGAGTATTTTTATACATTTCTTATAAGGTATTGCCTACTAAGCTGACGTAATAAATCACAAGTTCTTTCAATATTGCTTCTCAGCAGCTGTTTGCCCATGATTTTCTGCTGGCATATCAAGTTTACAAAAAAACTTCCTAAGAAAAACAACGTGGCCTTGACGACCACCGGTCAGATACAACTTTTACTATGCAATGTTACCATTCAAGGTACTATGGCTAATTCGAGCACACAGCAAGTACAGATTACAGTTTGTTTCTTCAAGCAGTCTTTTGTCTGATGTATCTCTTCTTTTCTGCAGCTGTGCATGTTCTCATAACACGAACAGGGCTGATTGTTCATATTCAATCACATTATAGAAAACAATATTGTTCTATTCATTCACTATTCATTCATTTTCCTGACCTAGCAGATAATCACCTGCTTCCCAGTACATTTCCAAAAGGCATAAACATGAATTTTGCTGTGCTAGCAAATACTAGGTCAGAGAGCATCTTGCAATTTCAGAAAGCATACTGCAGTTTGAAAAGCATCTTATAATCTCATACAAAATTAAGCTGTACATAAAATAGAATGAAATGTGTTAACCCTTTTAGCTTCTAATAAGCACGAAACATAGGTTCATAGGTTCATACTAGGCTATCTGCCCTGGGGCAATTATAAGCCTAGCCCAATTCTGTATGGCTTACGCCGCCCCTTGATTTGAGTATACTGTGCCCTTTAAATAGTGACACGGGAGTAATCCCTGGGACAAACATACGATTCCCCCATCCACCTATCGAGATTCGTCTTGAAGAGATTCAGTGAGGTGCTCTGCCTCACATGAACTGGAATTCTATTCCAGAGCGAAGGGAGCCTCTGGGTTATGAACCTGTCCCTCCAGCAAGTTCTATTTATTTCTGTGCTGAGGTTCAAGTCCCTCGAGCGTGTGGCTCTAAGGGATTTAGATTTACTGAGGTGGAGCATGTCCATTAATTCTGGATTTGACATAGCTTTGTATGTCAGGCATAGACCGCCTCAAAGTAGGCGGTATGCAACTGAGTAGAGCTGGAGTTTTTTTAACCGAGCAGCATATGGCATCTGTTTGAGACCCTTGATCCTCTTGGTGAGATACTTTTGGGGTCTTTCTAATTGTTGCAGGTGTCGGGTAAGGTACATCCCAAAAGGGGCATTGTATTCTATGATGGGCCTGATGAGGGATGAATAAAGGGGCACAATTACCTCTTTTGATCTAGATGTGAAATCCTTCGTGATGAGGTGGGCTATGTAGAAGGTCTTTCTAACCACTTTGGCAATGTGGTTTCCAAAGGAGAGATTGCTATCAACTTGGGTCCCCAGGTCCCTAATAACTTTCTCTGTACTTAATGGGTTTCCACCTATGTGGTAATTTGTAGGCACATTGTTTTTGCCAAAGGGTATGACTATACATTTTTTGGCATTTAGCTTTAAACCATGGTGCTGGCACCAGTTATCTGTCTCTGTGAGACCTTTTTGAAGGATGTTTGTGTCAACTGGAGAGTCGATTATGGCACCCAGTTTGCAGTCGTCTGTGAACTTGGTGAGCCATAGTCCTCCCACATTTGCCTGTACCTCGGAAAAGTATATACCGAACAAGAGTGGTCCCAGGACAGAGCCCTGTGGGATGCCACTTGTGACCGGTTTCGAGTCTGACATGGCTCCAGCAACTCTTACTCTGTGGGTTCTGTAATTGAGCCAGTTTGCGACCCATCTTGTGATATAGAGGTTTATATTTAAGCTGGATAGCTTATCTATGATGCCCAAGTGGGGTATTGTGTCAAATGCTTTTGCAAGGTCCAGATAGGCTGTGTGGACTACCTTCCCTTCATCTATGGCTTTGGTGACTGTTTCGAAGAAGTCAACCAGGTTCAAAAGGCAGGATCTGCCCTTGACAAAGCTGAACTGGGTAGGATCTAGTGTCTGTACGTCCCCAATGTCTTTGTTTATGAGCTCCATGATGATCCTCTCCATAGCCTTGCAGACTAAGCTAGTCAGGCTTATGGGGCGATACTTTCCAGGGCCCGTCAAGGCTCCACCTTTGTGGAGTGGGACCACTGTTGCTGTACGCCATTCTGTGGGCACATATCCTGTAGTGAGGCTGAGATTGTATAGCTGTTTTATTTGAGGGATTAGTTCCTCTTGGAGTTCATGTAGGACGCAACCTGGGATGCCATCTGGTCCCATGGAAGCAGTGTTTTTTGCTTTGGAGAGGGCAGTCTTCACCTGAGCATCAGAGATGTTTGGGAGGCAGCCCTCTGCCAGAATAGATACTTGCTCTTTTGGGGGGGAGGGGGTGGAGAAGTTTGCACTGAACCTGTCAGCCAGGATATTGGCGATGTCTGTGGGTTCACTGTATTTTTTGTCGTTTAGAATCAACTCAGAACAAGTCTGGGAGTTGCATCCCAGGTTCCTAACATAACTGAAAAAAGCCTTATGATTGTCTTTGGTGTCCTGTGCAATTTTTCTCTCGAAGCTGGACTTGGAGGATTTTATGAGGGATCGTAATTTTTTGCTAGTACTGATCAAAGATGCCTTCCCTATTAGGGATTTTGCTCTATCATGTAGTAGCTTCCTCCTTCTGTTGTACAGTTTATTTATGGCAGGGGTCCACCAGACTGGACGCCTGCCTTTGGATGATTGGGTCTTGGTTTTGTTTGGGATAGCATGATCCATGCATTCCTGGAGATGTCCGTAGAATGCGTTTATATAGGATTCTGCAGTTTGGGCTGTAGTTTCCACTAGCCCTGGGGCCTTGAAGGATTCCACTTCGGTTTTGAGAAGTGAGAAGTTCGCTTTTGAGAAGTTTTTCACTGTGGTTTTCTGGGCTGGGGGTGGGGTTGGGATGTGGACATCCAGTGAAATTAATTTATGGTCTGATTTTACCAATGAGGGATATACTTCTGGTGTGGAGCATAGAGTCCCCATGTTGGTAATGATCAGGTCTAGTATGTTGTCCCCTCTGGTGGGAGTGGTGACTAGTTGTTCCATAGCATTTGAGTTTATAATTTCCAGGAACCTCTGGGCTAAGGTGCTGGTGCTTGAGTAGTGCTCCCAGTCAATGTTTGGGTAGTTGAAGTCACCCAATATAATGGTGTTCGGAGAGATCTTCATGTTCTCCAATGTTTTCAGGAAAGCCGAGTGGGATTCCTGACTTTGAGAGGGTGGTCTGTAGGATGCTATAAACTGAAAAGCAGTCTTGCCCACTGTTAGTTGCACATGGATGGTCTCCGATATTTCATGCAATGCCACTAACCTGAAGGTGTGGATATCCTTGATAAATATGGAAACTCCCCCTCCTTTTGTGGTTCGGTCCGGGTTTTGGGGCCGAAAAGCATGATATGAGGTATAGCCTGGTAGTGCTGGGGTGCTCCCTGGAGCCTTGAACCAGGTTTCTGTCACTGCACAGATATCAATGTTCTCCATACTGAGGAGAGCTTTGAGTGCGTGCATCTTGAGGTTAAGACTTCTGGCGTTAAGCAGCATTACCCTTAGTTTCTTGTTCCTTGTTCTGACTATGGGGGTGGGTTTGACTTTTGAGCCTTGCCTAAAAAAGGCACTATGGGGGTGGCAAGAGCCTTTGCCAATATCCGAAAGCCCAGTGGTGACAGGTGCAAGCCATCCCTAGCGAAGCAACGTGGCTTGTTGAGCATGTCATCCCAGGCTGACAGACACTGGATCCCCTTTGAATGACACGAAAATTTTAGCCAGTTGTTAAAATCAATCATTTTGTCTTTGTACTGTGGCATCATTCTAGGTGAGGGTAAGATGCTGCTCAAGGTCAGGGTCATACCAGCCTGGGCTACATAATCAGAGAGCTCCTCTATGTCTCTTTTCATGTAGTCCAGGGAGGTACGCCTCAGGTCATTCACACCAGAATGTACAATGACTGAGTCATATTTGTATTTGCTTTGGAGTGACCTGAGTGCTTGCATTATGTGACGGATCCTAGCACCCATCAGGCAGCTCACCGTGACCTTCTCTTTATTCAGCCTGGTGAGCGGGACGTCAGTGTGTCTGACAATAGAGTCACCTATTACAAGAGTATCAGGTGTGTTATTCAGCCTTAAGGGCTGTGGCTGCTTGGCACACTGACTTTGTGGGCTATGTGTTGTGCGTGTTTTGTTTTGAGGTAGCGTTTGCTTGGATGTCTGCTTTGAAGGTCTCTGTTGCTTAGGTAGATTTTTATTTAGAGCCTCCGAGTATGTTTTTGTGTAATTATGTGTTTGGTTCGCTGATGTGGTGGGACTATGTGATACTGGAATTGTGTTGTGTGAGGTTACCTTCTCCTCCTGACTGGTTACACCAGTTTTAAGATGAGAGAGCTCAGCCTCCAGTTTGGCTAAATAGTTGCATCTCTCACATATATTTGAACCTGTTTGGAGGAGGAGAGGGTTGTCCGTGTGCATGAGACAGTTGTAACATTGCCTCAAAATTCCCAGATTCACCAGCTGGACTGGAGAGGAAACCATTGACTGACCTTTGGACATGCTAGAGTAATATAGGGAAACTAAATTTAAGACGGACCAATAGAGGACAGGGTAATCGTAGAGAGTATAAGAGTAAGTAGTGCTTATGGTTTAATAGTGCTAACTTGTAAGATTACTTAATTGGACCAGTGAAGGGCCTTAGAATGAGAATATGGTGTTTAAATTGAGAGATAGAGCAGTTCTAAGGGAAAAAGTGAAGAGCAGACTTTGTGGAGCCAGGAATAGTTTAAACCCAATTAGGCGGCGCTGCCCACTGTTGCTCTATGCACAAAAATGAGCAAAAACATGCAAAAGAGGGTTTTAAGAGAGGAAGATGAAGGAGTTTGGAATTGACCCAAAATGGCCAATAAAACTACAGTTTCAAGTCAGTAACCACTCCCACAGGGGCAGGCAGGCTGCTCAATGTTTTTCACTGCCACTGATCAACAGAGAGACTTCCCTTTAGCCCAAGCAAAAAATGGCCTCCAAGAAACTTACAAACAGTTCAAGAACAGCAAGCCTGTAACTGAACTTTTTTAAATCTCAGAAAAGAGGGAAAAAAGCAAGATTTTTTTTTGTTTGTTTTTTTCAGAGATAGCAGAGGTTCACAAGTATCAACAAGTTATAACAGTGCAGTAAATGACCCCACACAAGAGTGCTAGGCCAAAGACAGATAAAATGCATGTTTTGAGAAAAAAACGATTTTAAAAATAAGTGCAAACAGGAAATTCAGTAAACAGCTCTAGGTTGTGCTCTAAATACAGTTACTAATGCAGAAATCAAGTTTAACAAGCCAGAAAATGCTCAAAATAGGCGGCTATGCAGAAAAACTTAGCAAATAAACAGAGGAAAAATACTTAAAATCTCAAAAGTGGCTCCTTTCTTCTCTCAGCGTTCTCTCCTCTTGGTGGGTGCTTCACCAACAGCCAACAAGCCTGAAAAGATGCAAAACCATGAGGCAACCAGATTTTAAGAGAGGAAGATGAAGGAGTTTGGAATTGACCCAAAATGGCCAATAAAACTACAGTTTCAAGTCAGTAACCACTCCCACAGGGACAGGCAGGTTGCTCAATGTTTTTCACTGCCACTGATCAACAGAGAGACTTCCCTTTAGCCCAAGCAAAAAATGGCCTCCAAGAAACTTACAAACAGTTCAAGAACAGCAAGCCTGTAACTGAACTTTTTTAAATCTCAGAAAAGTGGGAATCATCTGCAAATTTAGTCAGTCAGAGGCCCTTGACATTGACCTTGACTTCAGAGAAGTCAATGCCAAAAAGGAGCGGTTCCAGAACCAATAATTGAGGGGCTCTACTTGTGACTGGCCTCTTTGTAGAAGTGGACTCCCCAATTCTAACTTTCTTTGTCCAGTCTGTGAACCAGTTAGCATTCCACTGGGTGAAATAAGGGTTTACACCTAGCCACTTTAGTATGTCAACAATGTCCAAGTGGGAGAATTGTGCTAAATCCCTTGGCGACGTCAAGATAGGCAGTGTGAACCATTTTTGTCCTCATTCATTGCTTTCATGACCTTCTCAAAGAAGTCCACTAAGCAGAGTAGGCATGATTTGCCCTTGATAAAAGCAAACTGGATTAGGTCCAGTGTTTGGAGGTTTCCTGTGTCACTATCAATCATATCCATGATAGTTCTTTCCATGACTTGGCATTTAAGACTAGTAAGACATATGGGTTTGTTATTTCCAGGGTATGTAGATGGCCCACTTTTGTGTGGAGGGTTAACTGTTGCTGTTCTCCATTTCTGAGGCAGAAGGCCTGTTTAGAGGTTACAGTTAAATAGCAATTCCAGAAGGCCCGACAAATCATGTTTCATGTCATTTAGAAAGCATCTGGGAATATTGCCTGTGCCCATCGATGCAGTGTTCTTGGCCTTAGATAGAGCATTGATGACCTGTTCCCTACTGATAGTGGGGGAGTTATATTTGATGGTATTTCCTGAGGGGGGGGTTGATGGGGAGACAAGGGTAAAGTTAGAGGTGCATTTGTCTGCCAGTAGGTTTGCTATATCTTTTGGTTCAGTATATATGGCTCCACTAATATTGAGCACTGCACACAGTTGTACATTGCCTTTGAGACTGCAGACATAGCTAATGAATGCCTTACTGTTTTCCTTGGCTTTGGAGGCCAAATTTACCTCAAATTTGTCTTGGTAAACTTTATTTGTCATCTGAGTTGTTTGTTTAGTTTGATGAACGTGTTTTTATCTTGCTAGGTGCTACACCTCCTAATTTTTGCCATGATTTTTTCCTTTTGTTACACAGACTATTGATATTGATTCCACCAGGGTGGCATGTTTTTTCAGTTAGTTCTGAACTTCTTCCTGGTGTGTACAGTTGCCTCTATCCAGCTGTTAACATGCTTTTATAGGGTTTCTGTGAACAGTTCCATGTAGGCAATAATGTTCTCAGGGTTTATGGGAGCTTAAAATTTTGCCAGGTTATCACATATCATCTCTAAATGATTTCTGTAATTACTAACCATGTAGTTGCAGGGTTCTGTAATACTAAAAAAGGAATCTTTAGTTGCCCTGATATACTTTCTAAATGTCTCAGTGTGTCTATAGTGTTGGTTGTATCATGTCTCTTAATTAGCTATAGATGTTCCTTGATCTTTGCACGTAATTTACGTGTGGTCATTCATGTGTAAAAATAGTCACAACAGTCACACTGGGCAGTATAAACAATTTCTACAGAATTACAATTGTAATAATGAATAGTACTTACAATTTTATGCAAATGCTCTTACAAAATAAAAAGTCCTTCTGAAATATGTATACTGAAGATAGTGATGTAGTATCTCTAGTAGGAATGTACCCAAAGTTTGCTTACAAAGGGAGATCTCATTTAAAGACTTAATTAGTAAATTAATTTACCTAGGATTAATAAATCAACTGTAACTTATAAATGCAGTCTTTGTAGGACATGTAGGATCTTCTATTTTGTTAGAACAAATAATTGACTGCAGTGGTGGTAATTATAAATCTCAGAGGTGAGAAAATGTTACAGTCATATATATATATATATATATATATATATATATATATGTGTGTGTGTGTGTGTGTGTGTGTGTGTGTGTGTGTGTGGTTGTGAGAGAGATATATTTTTGTTAGAATTGTTTTAACATACTTTTATATACACATGTATTCTCTTAAGACTGCTTAAAGCTTTTATAGAAGCCGGTTAGATGATTTTGCAGAGATATGAATTCTTATAAAAGATGGCCAACGGATTGTTTTTATAGAAACTGGTGATGTGATTTTTTAATTATTTAAAACTAGGTGATTTGTGTAATAGGATATTCTGAAGACGTCCTGTAGATGTTATGGGAAATGTGCTCAATAAAAATGTATCATGAAATTCTGTTGCCAGCAGTGATTTCTTTTTTTATTTTTTCATCTGAGTTTGTTTGGCTCCCTCCCTGATCCTGAGTTTATTTTTTCCTGTGTTTTGGTATCTAATCAATTGCCATATTATATGTTTTTCAAATGCTAAGAATGACAACTAGTAGCTCAGATTTAGCTCTTGACTCTAGTTGCCTTTCTATAAAATTAACTAGTCAGAACACTAGCCTTCTTATCATAAAAAAGTGGAAAACATGAAAAAACACAGCAAATTCAAACAGAAATAAACTGCAAATAAAATGGTGCAAATCATTTATTAATCCACTCCATAATACAAATACAAAACTGTCTTCTTGAATAACATCTAGCAGCATCGAAATTGGCTTAATGACAGCTGTTGATCAATAATTTTGTAAGAAAACAAATATAACAAAAAACTGCATGATCTTTTTATGTGTTCTAATTATTGCAGTCATACTGCATTCAGAGTACCTACTTTCTTCTTTAAGTAAAATGTCAATATCCATGAGAACCAAACCATCTTCAACTGTTTTTATAAAACTTAAAGATGTAGCTTCTTTAAACCTTAAGTTCTGCTTTAGTCAAATTAATCAAATCTCTAATGTCTCATTCATAGTTTTGTTCAATTACTAATAATGTTTTAATAGTATTCAACCTTATCACTGGTATTAAATTTCTGGCGTGAGTGCATAAACTCAAAAAGAGAAAAATCTACCTATGTAATGTTGAACATATGAAATTGTTCGTGTACAATGTTAAACATCTATCTTCTCTCTCTGCACATATTTCATCTCCCTAAGCCTCTATGACTCACGTGACCTCTCTGATGTCCTCTGGTGACCCTTTTAGTCCATAAGATCAGATTCTGTTGATTCCAGATTCAGACTTCAAACTCCTTTGTGCTTTTCAGACCTATTTCGGACTTCTGCCTTTCCGTCTAGATCAGTTTTGAGGAATTATATCTATTGGTGGGGGGAGGTTGATCCACCCCCTTTTGGTGAAAAAATGACCAATGTCATTTGCTTATTAGCTGAAAATGAAGTAGAGGGGCATTGTTTTGCTATATTGTTCATAACATAAGCTTCATTCTCTTCATAATATTTTTTGTCGCTTACAAGCTTTTTTAACTTTAGATATGGCCTCATGTTTTTCTAGTCTCTGGGTAACTAAATGATAGTGATTCTTGAGCAGAAAAACTGTGGATGAGACAGACTTTTTTTATTTAATGTTTCTGTATCTCTTTTATGTCCCAGCATAGCAATCTCATTTTTATTTTTTTAGTAGACTGATAACTCTGATGTCAGTCTCATTAAATAGCTGTACCAAATCTGTGTGCAGTGCAGAACACGTCACCATTTCATTGGGAAATTTTTACAAATGCTATTCCTTCCACACTTGCTGTACTTTAAAAAATAGAGAAATGAAAATATTGACATCAAATGGTGATTTTATTGAAATATTTTTCTGAAATAATGTGAGCTTGACAAGTATGTTGTTATTGTTACCGTTAACAACAGAGTTCATGTCATCCTTATCCGTTTCAACGGGACATTGCTGTTTCTCAAAGAAAACTCTTTTCTTTTATCCAAAGAGTTGATTGTTGTATTGATTTCAATTATGCTTCTCTACTTGATTGTTACAAATAAGTACTAGCCTGCAGTGATGCATTCTAGTTTCTGTATTTCACACAGCTTTACAGATACCGTGAAGGGCATTGCAGAACTCTCCCAGACTTGAAAACCATTGGGACCATTGTGAAAGAACCAAAAATTCAACAGGCTTTGTATTCTCCACAACTGGGTACAAACCCAAAACCAATAATATAAAAAAAGGAATGAGTTAAACGTGTGATAAAACTAAAAAAAAATAAATAAAAATAAAACTGATGAATGGAGAAATACTGAAGAACTATACCTTAATTTATACCTTGAGCACATTTCTGTTAATATTGTAAAACCTTCAGTAGGATAAAAATCAGCAATCCAGTCATACAAATAGAAAACCTTCATATACAGTCAGGATTGCTGCATGGATGGTCACAAATTATCACATAGTATAATTAGGGAAAGTCTAATTAGTGCAGGATATTGTTAGTGTCCCTCTCGTAATGAGTGATGTGTCTCCTTGGTCATAAAATTAGTAAGAATCTGTAAATCTATGAATGCTCCAAGCTTCTAAACATCACCAAACAAAGCATGCCACCAGAGTGTAATGGAAGTATCTAGATTAGTACTAAGCTAACTGCCCTTGCAAGCCATTGTAAGCCTAGCCAATTATCCCTTGTGTGACTCAAACCCTGCATCTTGTGTTTGTAAGGCAAACACCTTAACCATTAGGCCATCCTCCCAACATCCCTCACTTATATCAAGTTTGCTCATAGTAACATCATTACAAGCTGTGCACAACACCTCTTAGCAACAAAAAAATTAATGTGCAGTAATCAAAAGAAGCCATGGCATGTACATAAAAGTATCTGACATTTTCTCAGCCCAAACCCCAGAAAAATGTTTCACTACGAGCAGGCAAGCCCAAACTGTCCCACATATGGAGAAGGCTCTTCACAAACATGTCACCAAGCACACGACCACATTGTTCTTGCAACTAATAAACTGTCCAGCATGAAGATGTTCACTGATACCCATCAAAGGCAACACCTCATCTTTAAGCACATACCTACAAACTGAGTGCTGTCAGCACCCAGATACCCCACCTGACATCTATTCTCTTTGTAAAACATAACACACTGTGACTACATATAAACAGACTAGAAAAGTCAGGACCACCTCCTAAAGTAGTGCTAGGTAAACTACCAGACACATCAGAAAGTCCAGAACTAGTACAAAAAGTGTGTCAACATCCCAACAAGTTGCCCCAAGAACCCCAGTCCATCAGCACACTTGGTGACAAATGAAAGGGCAGATCATTCTGATGCATTTAGTGAGTATTTCACTTGCTGGGTATCTGAGAGCTTGTGTGCCCAGGCAGAAGGTGATCAATGAGTCTTTGCGGGATCTCTGGACAGGCTACTTCCAAAATGGCAGACATGCTACCTCATTATTATACCTGTGAAGAAAGAGGCATGTTCAGCCTCGTTAGTTATCTTTGAGGTATTTTTGTACCGTTTTATTACATCCTAAAACCTGACATTTACAAGTCTAGAAGTAGGTGAACTTGCGACATAAAACCACAAACACAATTTCAGAATAAGTTACGATCTTTATTGGCTGAAATGTGTCCTTTATTAGGAGTTGGTTCTCATTTGCCAAGATGTAACAGTTTTCCTTTGCAAGAACATTGAATTCATTCAGATGTATTCAGTGTGTGTGGTTGTTTAAGCAATCTTAGGGTTGACAGACTGTTTCAGTACTGTGTCAACTACATTTCGGTAATGTTTCACAACCATCTCTTTGAGTTCTAGTTATATTTTGCGGTTAATTAATGAAATTGTTACAGTTTCACAATGCAGCATTTTTATTTACAAATATTAGATTACAGGACATGGTGTAAAGAGCTGCACAAGTACATGGTGCTCATTCTGTTTAGTACCAAGCAAATGGAAAAAACATTAGCACAGCATCATTAGCACAGCATCATTAGCATCAAGCATTCATTAACTGATTCTCAAGGGAAGGTAACAGGAAGTAAAATGTAATGCAATGTGTTTCTAATGATTTTGTTCTATTTTATTTGTATGATTAAATCCCAGCAGTATTACCCTTAAAGGATAATTATTATCAGATTGTCATAGGTTGCAATTTGCAGATGCCACATAGCTCTCCATAAAATTTTTCATACTGGGTGTTAAATTTTGTCACATCTGCCTGTTCAGGTGAATTCTAAAACCAAATAATGTTTTCTAAGAAGAATCATATAACATTTTTTTTAATTAAGACATTAGGGACTGGTTCAGAAAGGTTACAGCAGTGTACAGGAGGTATATCCTCATAATAACCATTTTGTATTCGGAGCCCTACCTTAGTGCTTTAGCATGAGGTTGTGCAGCACCAGGATCTGCTGTCCCTGCAGCCATGCTAAATGATAATGAGGCATTCCAGGGGAGAGGCATAAGCTAATTAGCATTGTGCTCTCCGCCTTTTGTATTCGGAGCCCTACCTTAGTGCTTTAGAATGAGGTTGTGCAGCACCATGATGGGCTATCTCTGCAGCCATGCTAAATGATAATGAGGGATTCCAGGGAAGAGGCATATGCTAATTATCACTGTGGTCTTCACTGGAAATGCCTGCATATCCAGATGTGCATGTTAACAAACATGGTCAAAACCTCATGCTCACCCATTGTGGCAGAGGTAAGTGCCAGTGAATTTAGCAGCCAGGTAGTGTTTGGTGAGTGTGTGTGTGTGTGTGTGTGTGTGTGTGTGTGTGTGTGTGTGTGTGTGTGTGTGTGTGTGTGTGTGTGTGTGGGTGTGTGTGTGTGTGTGTGTGTGTGTGTGTGTGTGTGTGAGAATGTGCATATGTCTGACATGTCACAAAAGGGGGTATTTAGGGAGGTGGGCGAATGAGTGAGTGTGCCTGTAAGGGTAATCAGATGGGAAGCCTTGTATGTGTGTGTGTGTGTGTGTGTGTGTGTGTGTGTGTGTGTGTGTGTGTGTGTGTGTGTATTCAGGGGGAGCTATCATACCTCTATACTCCCCTTGACTTATGAGTAAATCCTGCAATATTTGGGCATGGAGACAATCACAAGCCAGGGGAAATTCTTCTTATCCTGTCTTAAAAGCACTTATAAAAATAAAGAAAGATGAGGAAGGTTAATTAGACTACTAGACATCAACAATACTCTTCATAGTATGCCTTGGAGGCACATATAAAAATAAAAAAAAGATGATATGGTCAAGGGAGGCACAGTGGTGCAGCGGTTAGTGATGTCACCTCACAGCAAGAGGTTCTCTGGTTCAATTCTCGACTGGGGTACCTTCTGTGTAGAGTTTGCATGTCTTCCCTGTGTTTGTATGGGGTTCCCTTGAGTGCTCTGGTTTCCTCCTACATTCCAGAAACATGTAGTACTTGGATTGGACACTCTAAATTGGACCTAGGTGTGAATGCATAGTACACCCTTCTTGGAGGGCTGGGCACCAGGCTAGAAACTCAGTCCCTTAATACCATAACCTCTACAACAACAATGAGTGCCTGGTATGGTGCTAATTGCCTGATGTGCTGAATAGCATGAATGGAACTGAGAGAGACAGAGAGGGAAATATGGTTGGAGGGAACACTTGACACCAAGGATACTCTAAATTGTGTGCCATAAAAGCACTAAAAGGATTCAAGCCCTGCACCCTCTCACTAAGAATATTAGCCCTCTGCAACACAATTAGACACACCAGAGATACTTGAGAATATTATTTAAGTTTCTTAAAAAATATATATGTAAAGTTAAACGGAGAGCTACCTGCCTCAGGCCTTGTAATGTAGGGTCTGAGAGTTGTCTCAACTCTCTCTTTGTAACCCTTCCCAGCTACCCTTCCAAAGGAAGCCTGGCATCATCTGACAGCAGTGCCTCACTGTCAGTCTGGATACTACTACTCACCTCTACCTTTGAAGTCACTTTGTCCAAGGGAACATCAGCACCCACAAGCAGCTGTGGCTTACTATCAGTCTCACTGCTACAGAGTAGCTCCCTCCAGGAAGTAACCACCTCACTAGTCCTGGCTGCAAGTATGCAATCTGTCTGGATCTCCGCCAGACTACCAGACCTACATGCTTGTCTCCTAGCCTGACTGCGTGTAACTGCATAAGCACATGTTACTGCCTCATCCAAATCCTTCTCTATCAGGACATCTGCAGGATGGTAGTTCTGTACCCTTGTTGTCTTGAGACAACCTACTATTGGCATTTTGTCTTTCCCACTTACTAGCTCTCTCACCTTTTGTTCCCCACCTTGCCTCCATGGACATATGTATGCCACATGGCCCCACTGGTTGCATTCAAAACATTTAACCCTAGGTCCTGGATGTGTACCTGGACTAGTGGCTTTCCCCTGATACTGGCAGATTCTGTTAGGGCAGTCTGGGCTGCCCAGCATGGGTTCATTTAGACCCATGAGCAGTACTGGGGGTCCCTTTCCTGTGCAGGGATGCCCTGCTTGCTAGGTGTAGGACTCTCTTCTTCCCCAACTCATCTGAAGTAGCATATTATGAAGGGTTTCACATCTAGATCAAGAGAGGTCATTGTGCCCCTGTACTCTTCTCTTATCAGGCCAATGATTGA
>NC_056742.1:449108260-449228260 GCF_019279795.1 Protopterus annectens
CTAGCCAGCATAACCTGATTTTACCCAATATGTGGCCCGTAGGCACAAGAAGATGGCATAGGTTTGTACAGGTACCCTCAGCATTTTACAGATTGTCCCTGTCCATAATGGACATAGGTGCTACCCCAGGTGTGAATTTGCAATTCTCCATCCATTGATCCAAACTGCATTTGAAAAAAGCCAAGGAAGGACTCAGTTTAATGTGAATATGAATCCTTTTCCAAAGAAGGGGTAATCTCTGTGGCACATATATGTCTCTCCAGCGTGCTTTATCTGAGTCACTAGGTTTAGATCCCTAGATCAGGTAACCCAAATGCCGTTTGTCTTATGTATCTGTAGCAGTTCCATCAGTGCTGGATTTCTGAGTGCTTTGTAGGTTAGGCAGAGGTCACCCCTTAATAATCGGTAGGAGACAGAGTAAAGGAATAGGGCTTTTAGTCTATCCACATAGGATATGCTGTTAACACCCTGTATTTTCTTTGTGAGAAACCTCTGGAGTTGCTCCAGCTGTTGTAAGTGCCACATGATGTACTTGATTATTGGTTTACTGAGGACTGACTACACTGAGACTATAACTTATTTGTATCTGGATGCCTTAACTTTACTTATAAGCTGTGCCACAAAGAATGATTTCCTCACCAGCGTGGACACATGGCAGTCAAATTTCAGGCTTCTATCTATCTGTGTACCTAGATCTCTCACCTCTGAGTGTTGTAATTTCCAGATGTCTTTGGCTTCCCAAAGGGTATGATAATGCATTTTGTTGGATTTAGTTTTAGGCCATGGCTCTGGCACCAATCATTTTTCTGATTTAGACCCTCCTGAAGAATATCTGTAGTATTGGGGGATTCACTGATTGCCCCCAGCTTACAATCATTGGAAACTTTGTCATCCAGAGGCTTTCTACATTAGCCTTGGCTTCAGAGAAGTATATTCTGAACAGGAGTGGTCCCAACACTGAACCCTATGGCCATCTGTGTTGACTGTGATATGTCATATGTCTTTCACATATCTTTCACATATGCAGTCCATTTCCCATGTATTTAGGTTGTGTACACATAATTGTGTAAGATACAGTCACATACTTTGCATTGTGCTTGTTTGTTTGCATTTTCCAAGCATGGTTGGAGGTTTTAGTCTATTCTCCTTTTCCTTGGCGTTATTTGCTCACCCCTGCTGTAGCTGGGCTTACACTTGCAGTGCTGACAGAGTTTATTGGATGCACTATCCACTGTGTACTGCAATCACCATTTATTTCACTACAAACCACAACTTTCTTTCTTCTTCTTTTGGCTGCTCCTGTTAGGGGTCACCACAGCAGATCAACTGTTTCCATTTCTTCCTGTCCTCTGCATCTTGCTCTGTCACACCAATCACCTGCATGTCCTCTCTCACCACATCCATAAACCTTATCTTAGGCCTTCCACTTTTCCTGTTAGCTGGCAGCTTCATCCTTAGCATCTCGTTCCCAATATATTCTGCATCCCTCCTCAGCACATGTCCAAACCAACGTAATCTTGCCTCTCTGGCTTTGTCTCCAAACCTTCCAACCTGGGCTGACCCTCTAATATACATATTCCTAATCCTGTCCATCCTCGTCACACCCAGTGCAAATCTTAATATCTTCAACTCTGCCACGTCAAGCTCTGACTCCTGCCTTTTTGTCAATGCCACCGTCTCCAACCCATATAACATAGCTGGTCTCATTACCCTCTTGTAGACCTTCCCTTTCACACTTACTGGTACTCGTCTGTCACAAATCTCTCCTGACACTCTTCTCCACCCACTCCATCCTGCCTGTACTCTCTTCTTCACCTCTCTTCCACACTCACCATTCCTCTGAACTGTTGATCTCACTACAAACCACAACTATTGTCAGTCATACTGCTTCAGGAATGACTGCCACATACTTCACAACATCTCAGCATTATGTAATGAACAGGTTCATCTGTATTTCTGCATTGTACAATGGCCATTATGCATCCCTGCCCTGTTTATCAATTTTATTTCACCCATGCTGTACAGTGTGCTGTCTGTGTAATTTACTTCATCTTAATGTTTTTTTCCAGCCTTTGTCTGCCATGTATTATGCTATTTCTTATATGTTTATTTCTGATGTTTTTTCCCTCATCCTCCACTTTACCTGTCTTTTGCATTCATTCTATTCTCCAAAAAAACAACAAAAAAGGGGCCTATTCACACCAAACTAAAAAACATACCCATGCCCCTCTGACTATCCCTCAGGTTTTCATATTCCAACATACTTCTTGTGTCTATCTTCTTCACCCTTACCCCACATCTGCTTTTCTATTTCCCCTTTTCCCCTGGGTGTATGCATTACTTCTATTCCCTCCATGGGTTCCACAATCACTGTTAGCTATTGTTAGCCCTGGTGAAGTGGTCATGATTGCCCTTCACTTTAACTATTTTTTATGTGGAAATTTGTGGATTCTGTTCCATTATGTATATTACAATGAATATATATATATATATATATTTATGTATATATATATATATATATATATATATATATATGTAAAATATATGGTTTACTATCAAAATGTGGAATGGCACTTACATGAATTGGGATGGTCAAATGCGTGTGTCCTAGTTTCTGTAATGCAGATCTGGAAATGTTCAAATCCACATTACTAAATGGTAGTAACTGGGATGGTCAAATGGGTGTTTCCTAGTTTCTGTATTTCCAAACCAGAAATGTTCAAATCCACATTACTGAATGGTAGTGTGCATTTGCTAATATGGGATCAATGATTTGGTAACAGATCGCACTACAGTGGGGATTGGGAAATGCCCCTTTTTCCTCACTGTAGTGCGATCTTGAAGTATATAATATGCAGGGGGTGAGGGGGATGCGGGGGGGGGGGGGCTTGCTGCCCTGCAAAACTGTAAAAACTCGTGCTGTAGACATATAATTCCTACAGCAGCATCAGCACAAGTGCCTGAGGGTCTGATGTCACCTGATGACATTTTGAATACATTTGAATGCGGATGTCAAGGCAATGATTTCCAACATTCTGTAAAAGTGCCATTATCAAATTTGAAATATTAGTTCGAGCAAATGAATAGATTTTATTCTGAGAGTCAACATTTTATTAGTAAACCATTTTATATATATATATATATATATATATATATATATATATATATATATATACACACACACACACACACACACACACACACAGATATATATATATATATATATATATATATATATATATATATATATATATATATATATATATATATATATATGGTTTCACTTCAGAATGTCGAGTTACTGAAAACTCAAACTTCATATGGTCGAGACCATATGATCAGGTTTTCAGAAACTCAAAATTGTGAAATAAAAAAAAAAAGTCAAACATCATTTCTGCAGGGGGGGCAAGCCCACCTGCACCCCCCACCCCCCTACTTAAATATACCAACTCCGAGATTGCGCTACAGTGGAGAAATGGGAAATCTCCCAGTCCGCGCTGTATGCAGAAGTGCAGAACGGGAGATTTCCTGTTTCCTCGCTACAGTGCAATCACGGAGAGGGTATATTTAAGTAGGGAGGGTGCAAGGCAACTTGTGCCCCTGCAAAAAACTTACTTTCAACTAAATTTAAGTCTTTTTTTTCAAAACTTCACAATTTCAAGTTTCTGAAAACTCAGTCATATGGTCTTGACCATTTGAAGTTCAAGTTTTTAGTAACTCGACATTGTGAAGTGAAACTGTATAAATATATATATATATATATATATATATATATATATATATATATATATATATATATAAAACCTGTACAATTCAATTGAAAAACAAATCTATTAGGAGAAAAATAGAAAAAATAAAAAACATACCATAAGCTGTTGCATTAAACTAATACTTTGTTGAAGCACCTTTTGATTTAATTCCAGCATTCAGTCTTCTTGCGTAGGAGTCTATCAGCATGCCACATCTGGACTTGGCAATATTTGCCCACTCTTCCTTGCAAAATAACTCCAAATCTGTCAGATTGTAAGGGCATCTCTTGTGCACAGCCCTCTTCAGGTCACCCCACAGATTTTCTATTGGATTAAGGTCTGGGCTCTGCCTGGGCCCTTCCAAAACTTTAATTTTCTTCTGGTGAAGCCATCCTTTTGTTGATTTGAATGTACACTTGGGGTCATTGTCATGTTGAAAGGTGAAATTCCTCTTCATTTTCAGCTTTCTAGCAGATACCTGAAGGTTTTGGGCCAAAAGTGACTGGTATTTGGAACTGTTCATAATTCCCTCCATCTTGACAAAAACCCTAGTTCCAGCTGAAGAAAAGCAACCCCAAAGCATGATACTGCCACCACCATACTTCACCTTGGGGATGGTGTTCTTTTGGTGATGTGAAGTGTTGTTTTTGTGCCAAATGTACCTTTTGGAATTGTGGCCAGGGAGTTCAGCCTTGGTCTCCTCACACCATAACACATTTTCCCACTTGCTTTTAGGAGACGATGTATTGTTTTGCAAATTTTAGCTGGGCCTGGATGTTTTTCTGTGTATGAAAAAACTTCCATCTTGCAACCCTACCCCATAGGCCAGACATATGGAGAATATGGGAGATTGTTGTTACATGTACTACACAACCAGTACTTGCCAGAAATTTCTGCAGCTCCTTCAGTGTTGCTGTAGGTCTCTTGGTAGCCTCCCTGACCAATTTTTGTCTTGTCTTTTCATCAGTTTTGGAGGGACATCCAGTTCATTTAAACGTCACTGTTGTCCCATATTTTCTCCACTTTTGATGACTGTCTTCCTGTATTCCATGGTATATCCAATGCTGTGGAAATATTTTTGTATCCTTCTCCTGACTGATACCTTTCAACAGTGATATTCCTTTGATGCTTTGTAAGCTGTCTGTGAACCATGGCTTTTGCTTTAGCAGACAACTGAGTAAATGTCAGGAAACACCTACTAGGACAGCTGAACTTTATCTGGGATTAATCAGAGTCTCTTTAAATGATGGTAGGTGTGCACTCAAGAAGACTGAATGTTGTAATTAAAGCAAAAGGTGCTTCAACAAAGTATTAGTTTAAGGGTGTGCACACTTATGCAACCAGCTTATTGTACGTTTTTTATTTTTTATAATTTTCCCCTAACAGATTTGCCTGTTTTTCAATTGAATTGTACAGGTTATAGGTCACATTAAAGGTGGGAAAAGTTTTGAAATGATTTATTGTGGCCTCTTTTTTTTATATTACAAAAAACTGGTATTTTAACAGGGATGTGTACACTTTTTATATCCACTGTATGTATGGATCCTTTTCAAAAGCTAGAAGTTTCAAAACTTCGAACTTCAAAACACTGAAACCATAAAATTCAAGTTTTGAAACATCAAACGTTTTAAATGGAGATCGCTGTACAGAACAGAGTGGAATATTTACTGTTTTTTCTCACTGTAATGCTATCTTGGAGGTGTTGGTATATTTAATTAGCAGGGGGTGTGGGGGAGGTGCAGGGGATATTTGCTTTTTATTTTTTTAACTAGCTTTGCTTAGTTTCAGAACTTTGATCTTATGGTCTCAGTTGTTTGAAGTTCAAAGTTTTGAAACTTTGAGCTTCTGAAGAGTGTGTGTATATATATATATATATATATATATATATATATATATATATATATATATATATATATATATATATATATATATATATATATATATATATATATATATATATATATATATATATATATATGTGTGTGTGTGTGTGTGTGTGTGTGTGTGTGTGTGTGTGTGTGATTTAAAAAGCTTGTTTCAGCTACATATTGTACTTATTTTACTGCCTGCACTTTAACAAAGTTGTTTTTGTGTTTAAATGACCTGTTTAACTGTTGTAGCTTACACACTCAAGTGTGATAGCCATTTCTATGCATTTAAAGTGTTTTTTTGATTGTATCTGCTTTATTTTCTGAAAAAAAAAACTTGTTTTCCGCCTTTCTAAGCTAGTATAGTCCAGTTTTCAGGTTAGTGCTGATTTCAGGGCTGTGTTACAAGTTTCTGTGTTTGCCCATACCTTACTTGGATAGAAGGAAGTTTCTCTGTTCACTGTGAGAGAGGGAGCTTTGAGCAGCCTACCTGTCCCTGGAGTAGTGGTTTTGGCCCAGAAATTAGTAGTTTACTGGCCATTTTGGGCTAATTTCTATCTCTTTCATTTCCCTGCTATAAAACCCGCATTTGCAAGGTTTTTCTGCTAGTATATTAGGGTTGCCACCTTTTTAGCAGGCCAAAGTGGGACATGGGGATGTGGCCAATATGACACCGGCCACACCCTCTACCATGACGTCACTACCAGAGTGGTGAAGGAGATGCTGTTATGGGTACGACAGATGGCTGCTGGAGTGGCCAGCTGGTTGGTGGGAGTAGCAGATTGATGGATGAATGACTGGATGGATGGCTTGATGGATGGATGGCTGAATGAATGGATGCATGGCTGAATGGATGGCTGGCTGAATGAATGGATGGATGGCTGGCTGCATGAATTGCTGGGTGTGGATCGATGGCTGGCTGGAGTGGCTAGCTGGTTGGTGGGAGTAGCTGCTAGATGGATGGCTTGATGGATGGATGTCTGGCTGGATGGATGGCTGGCTGCATGAATGGATGGATGGCTGGCTGCATGGATGGCTGGCTGGCTGGATGGATGGAGGATGACTGGCTGGATGGATGGAGGAGGAGGATGGCTGGCTGGCTGGAGGAAGATGGCTGGGTGGCTGGCTGGATGGATGGATGGGGGAGGAGGATGGCGGGCTGGCTAGATGGAGGAGAAGGATGGCTGGTTGGATGGAGGATGGCTGGCTGGTTGGCTGGAGGAGGATGGCTGGCTGGCTGGATGGAGGATGGCTGGCTGACTGGCTGGTTGGAGGAGGATGGCTGGCTGGCTGGTTGGCTGGAGGAGGATGGCTGGCTGGCTGGATGGAGGATGGCTGGCTGACTGGCTGGCTGGAGGAGGATGGCTGGCTGGCTGGCTGGAGGAGGAGGGTGGCTGGCTGGATGGAGGAGGATGGAAGGCTGGCTAGCTGGCTGGATCACTTGTTATAAACAAAAAAAAAATCTCAGTCATTTTTTTAGCGGCTTTACAAGTGCTTAAAACAAAGCGCTCCTACAGCTGCAATATTTGCAGGGCTCTTCCTGCCCCAATCCCCACCCCTTTCGTGAATTGCAGCCAATTGCAGCACGAATTAAAGCACCCAGACCTAACAGGCAGCAGCTTTGCCTGCAGGTCTGGGTTGGTGACGTAACTGAATTGCTGTGAAAAAGCCGGAAGTAATTGCGACTTTTCCATGGCAATTCAGTGCGATCACAAAAACGGGACTTTTCAGGTCCCACTACTTGATACAGCGTGCAATGGGATAAGGTGGCTTAACCAGTGAGTGTCCAGCTGATAACGGGACGGTTATAGTATACAGCTCAGCAAGCTCCTACCTGGTGCCCTGCAGAGTTTTACAGCAGCAGAGAGGCAAAAGAGAGACTTTGGAGTGATTAAATATAATTTTTCTGCATTTTCTTGCTGTCTTTAGCTAATTCCGCCTAAAACACCAATTTTGTAGAGTTTCTGTGATTTAAAAAGCTTGTTTCAGCTACATATTGTACTTATTTTACTGCCTGCACTTTAACAAAGTCATTTTTGTGTTTAAATTACCTGTTTAACTGTTGTAGGCTACACACTCAAGTGTGATAGTCATTTCTGTGCATTTAAAGTGTTTTTTTTATTGTATCTGCTTTATTTTCTGAAAAAAAAATAAAATAAATATATATATATATATATATATATATATATATATATATATATATATACATATACTTGTTTTCCTGCCTTTCTAAGCTAGTATAGTCCAGTTTTCAGGTTAGTGCTGAATTCAGGGCTGTGTTACAAGTTTCTGTGTTTGCCCATACCTTGCTTGGATAGAAGGAAGTTTCTCTGTTCACTGTGAGAGAGGGAGCTTTGAGCAGCCTATCTGTCCCTGGAGGAGTGGTTTCAGCCCAGAAAGTAGTAGTTTATTGGCCATTTTAGACTAATTTCTATCTCTTTCATTTTCCTGCTATAAAACCCGCATTTGCAAGGTTTTGCACGCCGGACAGTACCGGTTAGCACTATTCCCGGCTCCACAAATTCTACTCTTCAATTTCTCCCTTGGAACTAGAAAAACTTTCAACTTAAGCACTCAGACCATTCACTTTTCATACCAGCACTTGCTCAAAACTCATATCAAGCACTAATAAACCTTAGCACTAGACCCCCCCCTATACTGTAGAGAAGGACAAGGCTCTCTTTTCGACCTTACCAGTCAATCAGTAAAACAGTTCACTGTACCTATCCAGGCATGTCCAAAGGGCAGTTTCCGGTGTACTCTCTGGTCCAACTGGTGAATCTGGGCATTTTGAGGCAATGTTGCAATTGCCTCATGTACACAGACAACCCTCTCCTCCTTCCACCAAACACTAATACATGCGAGAGATGCAATTATACAGCCAAACTGGAGGCTAAGCTCTCTCAACCCAAGACTGGACCAGGCAGTCAAGAGGAGAAGGGAATTACTTGCATCACACCACCAGTCTCACATAGACCTATGAAGCCTGCACTGGCAAAAAACACACATACATACATGAAAACATACTCGGAGGCTTTAAATAAAAATCTGCAGAAGCAAAAGAAACCTTCAAAGCAGACATCCAAGCAACCTTCACCCCACAACACAACCATGAAACACATACTTCACAAAACCAGTGTGCCACACAATAATAGCCCTTAAGGCAAAATAACATACCCAACACACTAGTAATAAGTGCCTCTATAGTCAGGCACACTGGCTGACTCACTAGGCTGAACAAGGAGAAGGTTACTGTTAGCTGCCTGTCGGGTGCCAGGATCCGCCACATAACACAAGCACTCAGGTCACTCCAGAACAAGTACAAATATGACTCTGTCATTGTCCATGTTGGTGTGAATGACCTGAACTGTATCTCCCTGGACTACGTGAAAAGAGACATGGAGGAGCTCTATGATCATGTAGTCCAGGCGGGTATGACCCTGACCCTGAGTAGCATCCTGCCCTCACCAAGAACGATATCACGGTATAGAGAAAAAATGATCAATTTCAACAATTGGCTAAGCTTCTGGTGTTCAAAGGGGATCCAGTGTCTGTCAGCCTGGGATTACACGCTCGACAAGCCACCCCGCTTTGCTAAAGCTGGCTTGCACCTGTCACCCTTAGGCTTTTGAATACTGGCCAAGGCCCTTGCCACCCCCATTGTGCCTTTTTTAGGCAAGGCTCAAAAGACAAACCCACCACCGTAAGTAGCACAAGTAACAAAAAACTGGGGATAAAGCTACTCAATGCCAGAAGTCTAAACATCAAAATGCACGCACTCGAGGCACTCTTCAGTATGGAGAAAATCAGTATATGTTCAGTAACAGAAACCTGGTTTAAGGATCCAGAGAGCACCCCAACACTACCAGGCTACAACTCATACCATACATTTCGGCCACAAAACTCGGACCGAAATACAAAAGGCGGAGGAGTATCCATATTCATCAAGGATACCCACACCTCCAGGTTATTGGCACAGCACGATGCTTCAGAGATCACCCACATGCATCTAACAATGGGAAAAACTGCTATTCAAATTATAGCTTGCTACAGATCACCCACCATGTCCCAGGACCCCCACTCCGCATTCCAGGAAACACTGGGAAACATAAAGGTCCTATCAACCACCCTGATATTGGGTGATTTCAATTACCCAACCATTAACTGGGAGAACTACTCAAGTACAAACTCCCTTGCCCAGCATTTCCTAGAATTCATAAACTCAAATGCCCTGGATCAACTGGTCAACACCCCCACCAGAGGGGACAACATATTGGACCTGGTCATCATTAACATGGGTGACCGGTGTTCCACACCGGAGGTCAACCCCTCGCTGGTTAGATCTGACCATAAACTAATCACTCTGGATATCCACATTCCACCACCCCACCCCCCCCCCCCCGGTCAAAGAAACCACTGTGAAAAACTTTTTAAAAGCAATCTTCACATTACTTAAGACTGAGGTGGGAAGTTTCAAAGCCCCCATGCTAAAGGATAACGCTGTCCAAGCTGCAAAATCCTTTACTAATGCACTCTACGGTCACCTACAAGAATGCATGGATCTTGCTATCCCAAGCAAAACCAAGACTCACTCCTCCAAGAAAAGGAAACCAGTCTGGTGGACCCCTGCCATAAACAAGCTATACAATAGAAGAAGGAAACTAGTACAGAAAAGAGTAAAATCCCAAGAAGGGAAGACATCCCTGATCAGTATCAGCAAGAAACTACGATCCCTCATAAAATCATCCAAGGTGAGCTTCAGAAGAAAAATTGCCTTGGACTCCAAAGATAACCACAATGCATTCTTTAGCTATGTCAAGAATCTAAGTGGCAATTCTCAAATCTGTACGGAGTTAGTGCATAATGGCACAAAATACACTGAACCAACTGATATAGCCAACATCCTGGCAGACAGGTTAAGTGCAAACTTCACCCCCCTCTCACCCTCAAAAGGGCCCATAACTATACCAGAAGAAAATAGTGCCCCCTGAAATCACAGACACTCAGGTTAAAACAGCCCTTTCCAAAGCCAAAAACACAGCATCAATGGGACCGTATGGTGTCCCAGGCTGCATCCTACATGAGCTCAAAGATAAACTAACCCCTCACCTAAACACACTGTTTAAACTCAGCCTCTCCACAGGCTACATGCCCACAGAGTGGTGCACAGCAACGGTTATTCCACTCCACAAAGGTGGAGCCACAATGGACTCCGGGAACTATCGCCCTATAAGCCTGACTAGCTTGGTCTACAAATCTATGGAGTGCATCATCATGGATCTCATTAACAGAGACATTGGAAACCTCCAAACACTGGACCCTACCCAGTTTGGCTTTGTTAAGGGCAGATCATGCCTCCTAAACCTGGTGGACTTCTTTGAGACAGTTAACAAGGCTATAGACAAGGGAAAGGTGGTCCACACAGCCTACGTAGACCTTGCAAAGGCCTTCAACACCATTCCCTACTCAGGTATTATAGACAAGCTCACCAGCCTGAACATAAACCCCTACGTCATGAGATGGGTTGACAACTGGCTCACGGACAGAGCCCACATGGTAAGAGTTGCAGGAGCTAGGTCTGACTCTAAACTGATTAAAAGTGGCGTTCCTTAGGGCTCAGTCCCAGGACCCCTCCTGTTCGGCCTTCTCAGGGGTACAGGCAAGCACATGAGGACTATGGCTGACCAAGTTCGCAGACAACTGCAAACTAGGGGCTACAATTGACTCTCCAGCTGACACAGACATCCTCAAAAAGGGTCTCACTGAGACAGACACCTGGTGTAAAAACCATGGCCTCAAGCTAAATGCCAAAAAGTGCATAGTCATCCTCTTTTGAAAAAACAAAGTACCCACAACCTACCACATAGGTGGTAGCCCCTTAAATACGGAAGACGTAATAAGGGATCTGGGGACCCAAGTAGATAGTAACCTCTCTTTTGATAATCACATTTCCAAAGTGGTTAGAAAATCCTTCTATGTGGCCCACCTAATCACAAAAGGGTTTGCATCCAGATCGAAAGAGGTCATTGGGCCCCTCTATACATCACTTATCAGACCCATCATAGAGTACAATGCCCCATTTGGGATGTACCTTACAAGACACCTGCAACAACTGGAAAGACCACAGAAGTACCTCACCAGGAGGATCACTGGCCTCAAGCAGATGCCCTATACAGCTCAACTGAAGAAACTCCAGCTGTACTCAGTTGCATACCGCCTACTCAGAGGTGATCTCTGCCTGACATACAAGGCCATGTCCAACCCAGAACTGATGGACATGCTCCACCTAAAGAAAACCATATCCCCTAGAGCCACACGCTCTAGGGATCTAATCCTTACCACAACAATAAATAGGATGCGCTGGAGGGATAGATTCCTGTCCCAGAGACTTCCCATCCTCTGGAACAAGATTCCAATCTACATTAGGCAGAGCTCCTCACTAACCCTTTTCAAGAGAAACCTTGATGAGTGGATGGGAAACAGAAAGTTTACCCCAGGGATTACTTCAATGGCTCTGCTGGACAGAGGCACAGGGAACTAATCTAAGGGGGCGGCGAAAGCCAACACATTCCGGCTAGGCTTATAAATGCCTTCGTGCACATAGCCTAGTACCTACCTATGAACCTATATATATATATATATATATATATATATATACATATATATATATATATATATATATATATATATATATATATATATATATATATATAGATAGATAGATAGATATGCATTACAATGAAATCTGTAATTGTTTTTGAGTATTATTCACTTGAATGTTGTTGCATGACATCAATAACTGTTTGCAAATATTTTTCAACTAGTGGATGGATTGTTGCAAATTTGTTTTCCTTTATTAATTTTATTTTCTTTGCACTGGGATGTATAATGTCAGTTGATGAACATTGGTAATACACAGCCCAGTTTATGAACCACTTGACCGTACATATCCAGATTTGCCATGCACACTTGTGAAAGCATCAAACTTACTGGATATATTTGTTTTATGCTGAGTTATTATGTGTACACTATGACATATTAGCATATTACTTGTTTATCTGCAGCTTTTGCATGGAACTCAAAAAATGCACCGGATTCTGGAAACTTTATAGAATGCGGAATAATTGTCACTCTTCTAGGCTGTTACTACACAAAGATAGCTGAGGATGCCTAATCAAACTTGACCTTAGAACCAAACTCCACTACACCTGGGAAATGTTCCATAGTTAACAGCAGAATTGCCCACTGTTGAGGAATATAAATACTGATATCTGGTTCTGTAAAACAAAAGACATATGAAGTGGCGACTCTCCTAGACATTTCTCTCCACCTCTGTACTTCAGCCCTTCCATTTAACATTTTTTCTTCTTCTTTACTAACTGTGTTTAGTTATTAAAGTTGTTTTTAGGGCTGTTTTTTTCTGATGCCTTGTTATACATCCACAGTTTTACTTCATGTTTCTACCTGTAGTATTTTTAGCTATTTTTTTGCTCAGTTTTATCATTTGTTAATTTCCAGTATGGCATGAAGGTATGTAGTCATGTATTCATATTCACATTACTTGTAATGTAATGCAACTTTGTTATTGTTATTTTTTTGTTTTTGTGGAGCTTTTCTCCTTGGGTCTCCACTGAAAGTGGGCCACCAGCACTGTTGGACTAACCCAATTAACAAAAGACAAATATATAAATAAATATAAACACTGAGACTTACTTATTAGGTACTATAATTAGTTGTGTACCCAACAACACTTGGAGAGAACCATATGCCTCATCGTTGATTAGCTCTTGCTGTAGGCATTTTGTACCACTTTTATCAGCTGTAGACATTCTGAGCTTAAGTCTAAACCTTGCTGTGATCTGTAAATTTGTAATAAAACAGCAGCTGTGGCATTCAAGCCAATGTATAGGTACTGTCCTAAAAAATTATGACTTATTTTAGTTGCCTTTACTGTCTTTTGCACTTGTCACTTACTGTCAGCTGCAGGCAATCCAAGTCTGAGTCCAGTCATAGCTGTAGACTGCTGATTGTCTCATCACAATGCTGAGCTGTGGTGGTATCCGAGACAAATTATTTACACTTTGCTTTTGTTTCGCCCTCCTGTGCCATATCACTTATACTAAGCTGTTATTTAGCACTGAGTCATTCATAGTTGGTGCTTCACATATCCGTTAGTTGTTACTACACTTTATTGACTTTAGTACCTTTCATTTATTGATACTGTAACTCTAGCGCTTTGACTCATTTTAGTATTCTAGTGTATACAGAGCCTTTCTACAAATTCATTTCATTAGCATTCGTTAGTACTCCATATTTCACCAGGCACTTAATACTACAAAGTCAGAGATTATCACATCATCTATTGCCACCTTGATAACAATACAAACACTGAGGCAATGCAAGGACTGTTACATACACACTGACAACTCTTTCATTCTTCCTGTAAATGCATCCATATGTAAGAGGTGCCTGTATCTACTAACCTTGGAGACTGTCCCAAGCGTGTTGTCAGTTCCGACATCCATCTCACATAGCCATGCCCACTATGTCCGAGATAAATACATAGGCCTTCCTACTCTGAGGTACTAAAATACTCCTTTGGACATGATGTTAAGACAAAGCCGTGTACGCCTTAGTTAGTGGTAGCTCAGTTGGATGTAAAAGAATCTAGAGTACTTAATTGAAAAGAGTATCGGTCCTTTATTTACATTTCCTTTGTAACATATCTTTTGTATACATTTATCATAAGTTTTTACACTGTGCTATTCTGTACATCAGAAGAAAGATCTTGTTTATAACAACACTTTAAATAGTAGTTTAACCATTTGATATAATTACTTTTTATTTCCAGCTACTTGTAATATTTTTTTCTTTCCAGCATTCCTTTCTTCATTTTTCTTAGTGTATAATAATATAGTAGACCTACTTTTCTACATTATCCGGATTGTAATAAAAACTCTTTTATTCCATTTATGATAGCAACGTTGTCAACATAGTCATCCATCCTGTATAAAGTCATATCCATATTGATATGTCTAAATCTTTCTTTTCTATATTCAGTCTTAAATTTTTCCTATAATGTTTTATTCATTATACATCCCAAAAACATTTTTTGTTACATCTTCCACATTACATTCAACACACTTTCTTTCTTTCTTTCTGCCACAACGTTATACTTCATATTTCTGTTTATGGGTAATTTATTAAGTACAATTCTTCACAGAAAGTCCCCTTATTAACAGAAATTCTTAAATCTCCCTTTTTTCTGTTTTCATTGCAGTTCTTTTATCTTCTTTTAACTCCTCCCATGGATATATTAAGTAAACTATTTCTATGTATCATTTTTTATTTTCTCATTAAATTCACTCATGTTTAATTTGCATAATTACATCTTATTGCCATATTCTTTTTCTTATATATATAGATAGATAGATATATATTTATATATTTATATTTTTTTGTTTTGTTTTTAACATGTCCATACTGTTTTATATCTTTCATGCAGTATCTCCTCTACCATATTTTTGTCTCTTTCCTTTACAAATAAATGAATTGATGCTAAGTGTACTACTGGATTTTTTCAAAGTTAATCCACCTTCTTCAGTCGTGTTATAGAATATTCCTCTTCTCTTTGGGTTTAGTCTTGAGCTGAAATAAAAAGAAAAAAAATGTTTCTAATAATACTTCTTCTACCAATGTAAGAAACATATATACTCCCATACATGTCCTATTCTTCTTAAAAATGTATTTGCATATACATTTTTTTCTGAAAAGGTAAATAAAAATTTTGCAAGCTGACAACTTATTTATTCCATGTAGTATTTCACCCCAATTTTCTGTTATACTTTCATATATCCTCGTCCTGAAATGTTTATTTCTTTGTAAACTGTATTCTACCTACATTCTTTATTCACAAAAGCTTGTACCTCTCAGTTTATTTAACTGTAATCCCACCTTCTGTAATGGATCCTCACATCATATGATAACCCCAGCTGCAGTTCTATTATTTTAATTCCTTCTTCTTTTTCTTTCGACTGCTCCCCTTAGGGGTCGCCACAGTGGATCATCTGTTTCCATTTCTTCCTGTCCTCTGCATCTTGCTCTGTCACACCAAACACCTGCATGTCCTCTCTCACCACATCCATAAACCTTATCTTAGGCCTTCCTGTTTTCCTCTTACCTGGCAGCTCTATCCTTAGCATCCTTCTCCCATGATACCCAGCATCCCTCCTCAGCACATGTCCCAACCAGCAGAATCTTGCCTCGCTGTCTTTGTCTCCAAACCATCCAACCTGAGCTGACACTCTAATTTACTCATTTCTAATGCTGTCATCCTCATCAGACCCAGTGCAAACCTTAACATCTTTAACTCTGCCACTTGCGGCTCTGACTCCTGTCTTTTCGTCAGTGCCAGCGTCTCCACCCCGTATAACGTAGCCGGTCTCATTATCATCATCTAGACCTTCCCTTTCACTCTTACTGGTACCCGTCTGTCACAAATCACTCCTGACACTCGTATTCACCCACGCCACCCTGTATGCACTCTCTTCTTAACGTCTCTTCCACACTCACCATTAGTCTGAACTGTCGATCCCAAGTATTTAAACTCCTCTACCTTCACCATCTCCACTCCCGGCATCCTCACCGTTCTTCTGTCCTCCCTCTCATTCACACACATATATTCTGTCTTAGTCCTGCTGACCTTCATTTGTCTCCTGTCTACACCATATCTTCACCTCTCCAGGGTCTCCTCAACTTGTCCCTTACTCCCACTACAAATCACAATGCCATCTGCAAACATCATAGTCCACGAAGACTCCTGTCTGATCTTGTCTGTCAATCTGTCCATTACCATTGCAAATAAGAAAGGGCTCAGTGCTGATCCTTGATGCAAGTCCACCTCCACCGTCATCCATCACTCCTACTGCAGATCTCACCACTGTCACACTGCCCTCATACATATCCTGCACCACTCTTACATACTTCTCTGCCACTCCTGACTTCCTCATACAACACCACAACTCCACTCTAGGCATCCTGTCATATGCTTTGTCTAAGTTCACAAAGACACAATGCAACTCCTTCTGACCTATACTTCTCCATCAACACCCTCAGAGCAAACAATGCATCTGTAGTGCTCTTTCCTGGCATAAAACTGTACTGCTGCTCACTAATCATCACCTCCCTTCTTAACCTAGCTTCCACTACTCTTTCCCATAACTTCATGCTGTGACTGATCAATTTTATTTCTCTGTAGTTACTACAGCTCTGCACATCACCCTTACTCTTAAAAATAGGTACCAATACACTTCTTCTCCCCTCCTCAGGCATCCTCTCACTTTCCAAGATTCCATTAAATAATCTTGTTAAAAATCCCACTGCCATCTCTCCAAAACACTTCCATGCTTCCACAGGTAAGTCATCTGGACCAATAGCCTTTTCATTCTTCATCCTCTTCATAGCTGTTCTTACTTCCCCCTTGCTAATCCATTGCACTTCCTGATTCACTATCCCCACATCATCCAACCTACTCTCTCTCTTTCATTCTCTTCATTCATCAGCCCCTCAAAGTACTCTTTCCATCTGCTCAACACACTCTCCTCACTTGTGAGTACATTTCCCTCATTATCCTTTATCACCCTTACCTGCTGCACATCTTTACCAGCTTAGTCCCTCTGGCTAGCCAATCAGTACAGGTTCTTTTCTCTCTTAGCCAAGCAGTACAGTTCCTTTTCTCCCTTAGCCAATCAGTACAGCTCATTTTCTCCATCCTTAGTGTTCAACTTTTCATACAACTCACCATATGCCTTATTCTTAGCCTTTGCCAACTCTCTATTTACCATATGCCTTATCTCCTTGTATTCCTGTCTACTTTTTTCATCTCTCTGACAATCCCACTTCTTCTTCTTTGCCAGCCTCTTTCTGTATGTACTTTCTTGTATTTCCTCATTCCACCACCAGGTCTCCGTGTACTCCTTCCTCTGTCCAGATGTCACACCAAGCACCTTTCTATCTGCCTCCCTTGCTACCTCTGCTGTGGCTGCCAGCTATTTGGTAACTCTTCACTGCCACCCAGTGCCTGTCTTAACTCTTCCCTGAACTCCATCTTGCAGTCATCCTTTTTCAGCTTCCACCATTTGATCCTTGGCACTGCTCTCACTCTCCTCCTCTTCTTCTTGATCGCCATCGTCATCCTACAGACCACAATCCTATGTGGCCTAACTACGTTTTCCCCTGTCACCACTTTGCAGTCTCAACTCTCCTTCAGACTGGCCATCCTGCAGAGGATATAATCCACCTGTGTGCATCTTCCTCCACTCTTGTACATCACCCTATGCTCCTCCCTCTTTTTAAAAAATGTATTTACCACAGCCATGTCTATTCTCGTCACAAAATCCACTACCATATGAACTTTTGCATTCCTTTCCTTAACACTATACCTACCCATCATCTCCTCATCCCCTCTGTTCCCCTCATCAACATGCCCATTAAAATCTGCTCCAGTTACCACTCTCTCACACTTGAGTACACTCTCCCAACTCTCTGCAAAATTTTTCTTTCTCATCCATCACACACCCAACTTGTGGAGCATACATGCACTAACAACATTCATCATCTCACCATCAATTTCCAACTGCATGAACATCACTCTGTCTGACACTCTTTTCACCTCCAAAATGCTCCTGACATACTGTTCCTTCAGGATAACCCCTACCCCATTTCTCCTCTCATCCTCACCATGGTAGAACAATTTGAACTCACCTCCGATACACCTGGCCTTACTCCCCTTCCATCTGGTCCCTTGTATGCACAATATGTCAACATTCCCTCTCTATTATTTTAACTACAACAACTAAATCCTAAATCATCTGCATAAGATAAACAAGATGGTATTACAATTCTTTCATTTTCCATCTGTACTACAGCTAAAACAAATAAACACGTACTTAATTGGAATCCCTGTTTTACTCCTCTCTTAATGTATATTTTTTAGCCATCTATCCATTTATATTAATCTGTAACCATGTTTTTTCATAACATGATTTTACTATCTTAATATGTTTTTTTCTCCTATACAATAGGTCTGTCTAATAATGTCAATACTGCATCATGGCTCACTTGATCAAATGCTTTAGCTATATCCCAAACCACCAATCTTATGGCTTTATTATTTTTCAGAAAATCATCTCTGGTACCACAGTTATTGGGTTTATATCAGCATTTTGAAAATGTAATAGGTAAAATCACTAAATGTTGAACTGAAATGATCGACCCATTACATTTTCGAAATGTGATAAAATAACACACACACCCAAAAAAATACCTAAAGGGTGTAGGCAGGGGGGAAAGCTCCCCTGCACCCCCACACCCCCCCACTACTTAAATATACCAACTCCAAGACCGCACTACATTGAAGTAGATGGAAATCTCCCCTTATGGAGATTTCCATTTACCCGTTTGATGTTCTGCACTTTCGACATTCTCGAGGCGACAATATCGGATTCGATATTGTCAGCGTTTGAGATGCAGATGGGAACCCCGATTATTAACATTTCTCTTACCTCTTTTCTTTTAATTTTATTGACCCACTTCATCTATTACCTCCTCTTGTACATTGTGCAGCCCCCTCTGTAAAATTTATATAAATATTATAGGTTCATAGGTTGGTACTAGGCTATTATTTTGTAATCAGTACACCCACACCACACCTCTGATCACTTCTGAGCAAGTCCCGAATGCTGTTTCCAAGACCATCTCCATGGGTTGTGATAATGTGCCAGGCTGCCTTCTTGTTGGCATCAGACACAGTCTGGAAGATTCAGTACTATGCCTATTCAGTCACAGTCTCTTCACTTGATTCATGCCAGAGGAATGGAAAACTGAAGCAGTCATCCTGCTCCACTATGGAGCTTCAAAACTGATCCAGGAAACTATACTTGTCAGCCTCATTTGCAAAGCAATGGAGTGTGTCATCATGGACCTTATTAACAAGGTCATAGGTAGTCTGCAAGCCCAGTACCCAAGTTATTTTGGGATTTTAAAAGCAGATCTTGCCTCCTAAACCTGCTGGGCTTTTCAGGCAAGTCATTGATTCATTACACTATCTCAAATCAGTTCACACTGCTTACCTGAAATTGTTCAAGAACTTTTGATACCATCCCACATTCTGGCATTATCAATAAGCTGATCCCACATTCCGGCATTATCAATAAGCTGATCAAACTAAATGTAAAACCCTGTGCTACCTACTGAATAGCAAAATGACTAGCAGATTGAACCCAATTTATTAGTGTGGGAGGCATGATCTCTTTGAAAAGAATAAATCCCAACAGTGTCCCCCATAGATCAGTCCTTGAAAACCTTTTCTTTGGTATTTACTGCTCTGATGTCAAAGCAGTCATCAGAAGCCTGTGGCTAAACAAGTTTTCAGAACTGTCAGTAACTCCCCATCTGACGTAAAGATTTTTCAGTAGGGACTATCACACACTGATAAGTGATGCCTGAACCACAGCCTAAAATTAAATGAAAACAAATGCAGCATTGTTTTCTCTTGGCAAAACAAGGCACCCATACACCTACATCGTAGGTGGCACTCCTTTGAAAACTAAATCAGTCGTTAGAGACCTGGGCACTTTCATTGACAACAAACTATTCTTTGATCACCATGTATCCCCAGGTATTAGGAAATCCTTTCATCTAGCCAGATTAAACACCAGAGGGTATTTCTTCTAGCCCTAAGGAAGTTATAGTCCATCTCCACTCCTCTCTCATTCGGCAAACAACAGAGTATAATAAATTTCCACTCCTCTCTCATCAGGCAAATAACAGAGTATAATAAACCTTTGCTATGTACTAAGCATATGAAAGACTGAAGTATTTCCTCATTAAAATAATTAAGAGCATGTCTTCACTGAGCAACTACCTTAAAGTGCTGTCTCTCATTTCTCTTAGCTACAGATTGTTGAGAGGTGACCACTGACTAGTTTATAGAACCTTGAAAGATCTAGTCTTATGGAATCTTCAGCAGATCTAAACTTCCAATGAAATATATTAGAATATGCTGGCAAGATAGATACATATAAATCATAAATCAGTGTTTTATGAAATAGACATCCTTTGGATATAAAGCAGCTCCATAACCGTCTTTAAGTGCAACCTGGATGAGTGGATGAGCAATCATAATACACCCCAGGTCCAGCCCCTCAAGCTTTCATTGATAGGAGTGGAAACTAGGAATAAATTTGTCATGGCATGGTTACCTACTAGTTGGGATATGGTATCTAGTCTAGTAGTTGTTCTCTGGATCAATGACCTAGTACCAATCAATTAACCTATGAACCTATATCAAGAAGGGTACATCAAACTGCATTTAACATTTCTTATAGCAAACAGACACTGTCACTTTGTATGTACAGAGTATGCTAGCTGGATTTAACCCATCCCCCTATGAGACCTATAGTGCCCAGTAGGGGATGGGTTACTGAACCTAAATCCTTACATCTGCAAAAGATACTTGGGGATTACCTATAAAAACACACACAATGTTGAAACAAATGGACCGACCCACACTCCAGAAGATTTAATGAATAGCTCCACAAACTAAGCGCTTTCACCATCCACAAAATGACTTCATCAGAGTTAATGGGAACCATTTAACAAAAACCATTTATACAAAAAACAATTACTCAACTACCAATAATATTCCTAACAAATCAAGTATGTCATCTTAAAGCTACATACATAAAACATCATTAAAAAATCATGGCATATAATTGACAATACTAATAAAATGCGTATGTACTCATAAATAATGCTGACCACTTTCAGACTGAAAAAAATATATGTATATGTTTATATATAAAATATATAGTGTGTACTGCAGTACAGCGGTAGCATTGTTGCCTCACAGCAAGAGGTTCTCCTGTTCAATTCATGGCTGGAGTGCCTTCTGTGTGGAGTCTGCATGCCCTCCCCGCAGTCGAGTGGCCTCCAAAAGACATGCGTGAATGGGCGTGCCTTCGCTGAAGGTTGTGCATCAGGTTGGCAACTCGGCATCATAAAAAAATCTACTGCCACTCATTAGCGGACCGGAGTTCTGCTGTGGCGACCCCTAACCCAGAAAAGCTGAAAAGACAAACAAACATTGTGGTATAAAACTGCCATGTATATTAGGTCCATTTAAAGTTTGCCTGCTCTTTGTTTCAAAACTGGCTTAATGGATATATGGTCATTTAAACCAGGTGAAAAAGTTGCATTTAAAATGACCTGCCATTTATATTCGAAGAATTCAACCTTGAGATTCTCATCCCCACCTCTCTCACTGGAAACAACCCGATCAATTACAAAAAAGATAAACTTCTTATAGTTGGGGCAACTAACACTGTGCATATATAAAGCATTATACATATCTTTGTTTCTGATGGCCCTAAGATGTTCAGATATCCTATCCTTTAATCTTCATATAGTTTTTCCTACATAGAATCCTGTGCAGGTGGTGCAAGTTGCTAAATACACTACCATTTTTGTATTGCAACTGCACCTACCTCAACAGGATATTGTCCTGTTGTACCCAGGAACAGTAACATAGGGACCATCATTTATAAACCTACAAAATTTACATGACTCACATTTGTACATGCTGGAACACATGGAACACATATTTCTAGACCTATGTGGCTCCAAATAATCATTTATATTTCTTCCCCTTGAGAATACCACCCATGGGTGCCATCCTAGTTCTTTCTTTAATTCCATATCAAAGGTAACATCCCAGGCCGTTTGGATAACCTCTAATAACCCTGATGTTTGGCAGTTGTATTTAAAGACCAATACTCTGGAATCAAAAGTATTAGTTCTTACTTCCAAACTATGATTTACCCCCCATAAAATGGGAGTAAAAGAGGTATCCCTTTTCCTAATGACCTCATTCCGTATGGATGTTAACATTTTCAAGGGGTATCCCCGTCTCGGAACAATCCTACCAAGGTGTATAACTCTTGTTGTTATGTGTAGTTGTCACTGATTAACTGTGACAACCTAACCATTTGCCCTTTAACAATTCCCCTACATTAGTGCTTTCTGGCTGTACAAATTAAGTAAAATGAATAATGATATTCATATATGTATTTATAAAAAGAAAGTTCAGAAAAATAGATATACTCTCAGAAAGAGCAGGCACACTCCTCACATTTTTAAAAGCAGTGTTAAGAGCCAGTTACTACGTGTTAGTAGGTTAAACACCAGTGATATTAAATGTGATGAGCAAATGAATGAAATGTTAAATGAGTTTGAGGATGGGGGTTATAAAAGGGAATTATTGGAAGAAATAAAGGTGCAGGTAATAAGTGACAGGCATAACTCTGCAAGGTCCTATTTTGCACCATGGAATTCAGACCATGAAGTTTCCATTAAACGTAACAAAGTCCAGCCATTACAGTATGTGACAACGTAGACAAGGAATGTGGAACATGAAAAAGACATAATCTCTGAGAATTGGAGGGTATTTGAAAGTATGCCAGAGCTAAGGGAGATAGTAGGTGAAAAAATGTCCTTTAGATATAGGGATTGTCCAAATCTGAAAAGACATTTGTATTATAAAGATGCACCTTTAAATACAAAAGTTTTAAGATATAATAAGCTGGGGACTCATCCATGCCTTAAGTGTGTTAACTGTAAGTACATAATAAGTGAGAATTTTTTGTTCATCTAGTAACAGGAAAGAAGTACAATTTTTTCTGCTCGGCAACATTTAATACAATTAATGTCGTATATCTTTTTACCTGTATGAGATGTACCTCCTTCTATGTTGGGAAGTGTATTCGTAGATTTAGAGACCGGATTATAGAGCCTCACTCTGAAGTACGTAGAAAAGTTTATATTAATAATTTGGCAAAGCATATGATGGACAAATGGGCTGACCATGAATTTGGCTTTAGTGTCATTTAGATTATATATAAGAATTTGAGAGGTGGGGACATAAATAATAAGTTAGAAATATGTGAGCTAAATTGGATTTTACTGGTACAAGCTGACACAGAACCAGGTTTGAATGCTCATGCTAGTATCAAACCTGTTCCAAGAAAAAAACAGATGAGCTTGCATTGATATAATATTTTACAAGTATTTTTAATATACATTTTTACATATAGTTCTATATTTTTAGTGATTTGTTTATGTAGTTATGAATATTTTTGATCTCATGATATGGTTCAATGTGTTTATACTTCATAATTATTTTAAGGTTTTAATATGCTGAATTGTAATACTGTTGCTTCAAATCAGACTTGGGCTGTGTCACATGACTGTATGAAGTTTATAAAATGGAGAGCTACTAGAATACTTTGAAGCACTGAGGAAGGGGTTTTGCTAACTTTGCTGCATTTTACTTTGTTGGAATAAATTTTACTTCTGGGCATTTCCATAGTCCGAGGATTGTGTTTTTTTGTTATTTAAGTACTTCTTATCCATGGACTTGGTTTACCGCAGTGCTGGTCCTTTTTTATAGTTGTATTACAACTAACATAATGATCTCTTTTATATTTTTTTATTTATTTATTGGTCAATTAACCCCCTGGACACAAATGTCACTTTTCAGGCATGACACAAGACCACTGTCTGTATAAATTCTTTACTCAGTGTCACACAGGAGGTAGAAAAAAATCAACCCCCTGTATGTTGAGCACAGGAAGTCATTCATTAACAGTTCTCTGCACTAATTAACTGATTTTAAAAACGTTTTAATGTTTTAACAATGCTATGTGCAACAATTGCATAAATATTCAAGTGCTTACAGCTACCTTTTATATCGGTTTAATTTTCCACAGCAGACTGTTCTAAATCAATGCATCTCTGAAAAAAATGCTACCGAAATGATAGGATTATACCATGATGCTTGACCCCGATGAAAGATCAGGGAAAAAAAAAACATCTGGAGGCCTATGGCATCTAAATGGCATTAACCTTTGATAAAGAAATTGTGACAAAGTTGCTTCAGAAGACACACAGTAAGGCCGGTATTTTCATTCAATACATTTAGCCATTGTTATGTTTTCATTGAAAATATGCCAACAGTTCTAATCCTGCAAAGGATGGGTGACAAGAAGGAATTTCCCAACAGTTTCCTGTAATGAAGTATACATCCTTCTTTATGTGTTTACATTACACAAGCTCCTTAGCCATCTGGGCATTGCACAACAGCCTGGTACAATGAACATGAGGTATTCCAACCCTGTGGGAGCATGGCATAAAGTCAAGATTTTATATCTTGTAAGAAAACTGCCACAAGTTACATCAATTTTGTTTTAGTTAGGCTTGCATCAGTCCAATGAGACATTTTAATAGTGCTTGTCTTCCATATTTTGTGAACATTGCCATGAATTATTAATAATCCACTTTTCTAGCAGATAGTAAAGCTGGCCCATCTGTGGCAGAGTTCCCACTAACCTCAAAAAACTAAGCTTCAGGAAACAAGCCAAAACACAAACAAAGCCCTAGCTTCGAAATTCTAGTATAACATAACTTTTGTAACAACATGAGCTTTTTAATACCTTGCACAGTAGACTAGAAAGAAGGTGAAAGTGACAAAGAATGAATTATATATTTATTTAGTTTTATTTAATTATGCATGTTGGTTTTTTAGCCTTGAAAGGTTATTCTTATAAGCTGTAGGGCAAGTTGAAGGACTCTTGAGGCTGGTTCTGTGTATAGCCCAGCAGAAACAGAAGGAATGGGTAATGTTAAACTGAAATGCAGAACTAAGGTGGTGACGGGCTAAAATGGAGGACCATGGTAACATAAAATCTCAACCTTTCAGAAGGAAAGAAAAGGATGCTACATCCAAAGCAAGAAAGAATTTGAGATTGTAGAAACTTTGATGGAAAATAGATCCCAGAAAAGGTAACTATCGGACAAAGTAGAAATAATACCTGTACTTTTGTTGCCTCCGTTATGTATAGAGTGAGAAGCAGAGTTAAGGGTGCCCGTAGGGGACAGTGCCTGGCTGCACTCTGCGGTAAGAATGGGAACAACGATCATGGAAAAGAAAGGAAAACTTCAACATGAATGAAAGCACTAGAACTGCTGATAGTGCGGGAAGTGCAGGGTGCGTTAACAAGGCAGGACAGGTCCTGGGTACTAAAGATAAAGTGGAAGTGTGGAAAGAAAGTACCAGAATAATTAGAGAATATAATAAGGTGCTAAAATGAAAAAGAGAAGCAATATAAAATGACAATAGGAAACGGAGAAGACAAAACTATCTCAAATAACATGAAAAGTAGGGGTAACATCTTCCAGTGTGCCAGGACTGCTCTACCAAAGTAATGAATTAAGAGTAAAACATGGGTATGAAACACTTACTTTAGATGTTTAGAGAAATGCAGGAATAGCTGACTAGAAATGAATGGGTGCTGCTCTTTGGACAGAGGGGGTAAGCAATGCCCTGTACAGACACAAAAGTCTAGAAGCTGAGTTTTTTCCTTGAACAGTTCTATACGAGTCATGCTAGACATAAGTAATTAGTGCTGTATTCCAGTACCATTGATATATAATGGGATTAGTGTCAGTCACTTTTAACTTGTATGCCTTCTGTAACAGGATTGCTTCTTGTATTTCTGGAATGTCCTTCATGTGTGCGTGTCTCAGGGCTTATTTTACAGTATACTGAGGAGTTATACAGTGACAACCAAAAAAGTAGCTAATTTGCAGGCCGTTGTTCAAAGTACCTTTTTCTAGTCCAGGATGAATTGACCCCCCCCCCCCATACTTTTCCCTTGGGTAACAAAACTGTCACTTCTCTGAGGGATGCTTGCAAGTTCATGTATAAGTGGCAGCGGTTACTGATAAGGACATGATTTGTATCAGCCATCTAAATATTTTCATTTTCATTCGTTCATTTATTTATATAGAAAGTTAGTTAAAGTGCTTCAGATTTCCGTTTCCTAATGTTTTAATGAAAGGGCACATAGCACATGTAAGCTAAATTCAGCTGTATGTATTATATCTACAGATATATTACACTCCTGTGCACTTGAATACTCAGTCTGAACTTGAAGATATTTTTCACTAATGTGCCACTGGAATATATGCCACTTATTACTTCTGTATGTCCACGATTGTAATCTTCTCACTGTTTCTTCCTGTTATCAGTTCCACTCAATGTAATAATACTGTACAATTTTTTTCTCTCTCTCTAATGTGATCAGTATTTTTATGGGTTTATATTATTAGCTCGAAAGCTAATTATGTCGAATGCAAGTCCATCGACACATATATAGCGAACCGTGTTTATAGCAAAACGCATCTTCATCGAAAGTTAAATTATTGAAAAGTTATTGCTGGCCAACACTGTGCCCCTGGTGTGAAGTAACAAAACTAAAAATAGCTCACTACTGAACTTCCTAACCTGCTGTTCCACAATATTGCATTACCAATTTATACACAAAACAAACAACCCTAATAAAACAATTATTAAAACAAAAAAAAACTAAAGCATTTATGCAGGGTGGCAAGCCCCACTGTACCCCCACACCTCCGCTACTTAAATATACCAACTCCAAGATCGCACAACATTGAAGTAAATGGAAATCTCCCCTTATGGAGATTTCCGTTTAGACGTTCGATGTTGTGTGCTTTTGGTAATAGCTCGGGCCAACTAAAACTTTTCGATGCACTGTTTTTTGATAGAGGTGGTGCTCGACATTTATGGGTCAATAGACTTGAGTGAGACATAATTAGCTTTCGAGCTAATAATATAGACCCATTTTTATTTGTAAGTAACTTTGTGGAGCTTTTCTCCCTGGGCCTCCACTGAAAATGGGCTCATTCCAAGCCCAGTGGACTTTCCTGGTTAGCAAATGCAGTAACAGCTGTCAGTGAAACCCTTCCAAGCATTTCTGCTGCTCTAGGAGCAACTCAGTTACACACTGAGCAGCGTTGCCTTATTTACCAACCTTAGCCTATGCAAAGTACAGGTCCTTCTTGTCATCTCTGAGCTTCCATCACAATCATGTCAAATTAACCCATTCCCTTCCCTAATAAAACATACAGTAAGAGCCTGCTATCATGGTTGGGCAGTTTCCCATCATCTCTCTGGCTATCCTGATAGACATGGGCATCCTAAAGTGAGGTAGCAATTGTCTCATGTATACTGACAACTGCTTACTCCTGAAACAAACAAATACTTTATATGAGAGATGTAGTTACACTATGAAATCAGAGGCAAGACTATCATATAAGGACAAAATGAATGTCAAAGAGGTTATCAGCACGCACATATACTTGCCACACTAAATACGGACACGACACATTAACCCACACATATGTGGAGGTACTCACTAGTGAAGTACTAAACAAGGGTCTCAGTTTTGTACCTACTTCTGTTGTACCTGAGCATGTTTTAGTTAATGAATTGAATAGTTTTTGTAGATTACTTAATCCCAACATATTTTTTTCAGATACTGACAAAACTCAAAGAACTACTGGGTTCCAGTTTGGAAGATTCGATTTCCAACCCCCATGTACAAACATGTGGCTATATTTAAAGAATGTGTTCTGAGGGATTTACACTTTTCTCAATAATATCAACTAACCAGACATAATCTGACGAAGCCAGAACATCGGGCACTAAATGAACTCAGTTCTAAATCTGACGAAGCCAGAACATCGGGCACTAAATGAACTCAGTTCTAATCTGACGAAGCCAGAACATCAGGCACTAAATGAACTCAGTTCTAATCATAATATAGTCATTCTACCAGCTGACAAGGGAGGTGGCATTGTAGTGATGGATTGGGAGATGTATCAGGCTGAGGCAGATAAACAACTATCTGATGCTCATTTCTATATAAACATGATTGTTGATCCCACACCAAATTTTAAAAAACATATTGATTCCTTTTTAGATTTGGCTATGGAGGAAGGCATCATTAAATCAACAAACATGTAAACAGCTTAAGGTTGCAGACCCAGTCCCTCAGTACTTATACTTACTCCCAAACATACATAAAATTTCTACATGTCCACCAGGCAGACCAATTGTATCTGGCAAAGGTTCCCTAACCGAACCTCTATCGGCCTTCCTGACTCAGCACTTACAGCCGTTATTATGCATGGTTAGGTCTAGATTAAAAGACACTACAGAATTTTTGAATATCATTCAGGATACACAATTGGAATCTAACTGGTATCTCTGCACACTCGATGTCACCTCCCTTTATACTAGCATACCACATAGGGCGGGATTGCAGGCCATTCAATACTGGCTAGAGAAATCTAAAATGCATACCCCTGGTTTTAACAACTTTCTACTTACCATAACAGAACATGTGCTAACTAAAAATATTTTCTATTTCTATGGTAAGTCTTATTGGCAGGTCAGAGGTCCGGCTATGGGAGCATCTTTTGCTCCCATTTATGCTGACCTATTTGTGAGGTTTCTAGAAGAGCAGCTAATTTATGACACCAACAACAATTCTTTTGTAGAAGAGTTAGACATTTGGAGACGTTATCTGGATGACTGTTGGATGGTGTGGCGGGGAGATATAACATATGTACATGAATTTGTTAGATATTTAAACAATAACAGATGGGATATCCAGTTTACACTAAACATTGAATATCAACAAATCATTTTTTTGGATGCAGTTGTTACTCAACAAAAAGATCATACGTTGGAAACTCAGGTACATAGAAAATTTCCAAAATACAATACCTTACTTCATGCTTCCAGTCATCATCCCCGCCACATCATCAACAACATCCCCAAGTCCCAATATTTACATATCAAACGCATATGCTCTTCTGAACAAACCCACTAAGATTGTCAACAAGATTTAACAAACAGGCTGATAACCAGAGTCTATAGTAAAAATAACATTTCCCGAGTTGTAAACCAGGTAAAACAAACTGAGAGATCCCAACTTTTGGAATACCAAAACATTACTAGTCAACAGAAAAAACAAGAAACACAACTGGTTAGACTAGTGACAACATTTGGTAGTAACACCCCAAAATTCAGAGACATTATTAACAATCATTGGGACATTCTACTTGCACATGAACACTTGAATGGGATTCTTCAAGACAGGTGTTCATTTTCTTACCGGAGAGGTAGAACCATTAATTCATATTTCACTCATTACAAGCATCACAATCCACCTATATCTATGCAGAAAACACTCTTTGGTGATACACTAGTTGGTTGTGTCCCATGTGGTCACTGTAGCGCATGTACACACATCTTCAAAACAAAGGAATTTACTAGCTGCAATACTTCCAAAGTGTATCAGATTAGAGTTTTTGGTAATTGCAGTAGAGACTGGATAATCTATCTAGCTATATGCACCTGTTAATCTTTTTATGTTGGACAGACGCCAAGACCCTTTAGACACCGCATAAGTGAACATTTAAGTGAGATTAGGAATAAAAGAATCACCAACGCCCTTTACAAGCATACCATCACACACACTACTGCCAGATTTCATTTTACCATAATAGACAAAATTCAAATGCACAGAACCACCAAAGCAGGCTGGCATGATATATTAAATACAAAGGAATCCTCTTGGATTACCAGGCTAGGGGTTTATTTAGACCTGGCCTTAATGAACTAAGTTAGACCTGGTGGTTCTGTTCAACAATTTTTTCAGGTGTATTTCTTTAAATACATTGATATAAAAGCAGACACTAGGATGTGCTCTAATGGAATATTTTGTTGCACTGAAGAAGGCTTGAATTTTCAGCCGAAACTGGTTTGCTTGTTATTCTACATGGAGTTGCCACAATAAAGCCTTTTACTTTTACTTCTCCTTGTGCTGGATTACTTTTTACAGTTTGGACTGATTTGGTATAATCCATACACTCTGTCTACCTTGCGTGGTTTTGGTTTGTTCCTCACTAGTAACTTACCAAAAAACCAAAGGTCTCCCAAACAGAAACCACTTACTTACATATCAATGAAAAAACAGCCACAATACATAATAACACACACCAGTGTCTCAACGAATAAGGCCATAAGGCATAATATCACAAAACCTAATGTATTGGTCATAGGTGACTCTATTATGAGACACACAGATGTTCCCCTCACCAGGCTGGATAAGGAGCAGGTTACTGTTAGCTGCCTGTCTGGTGCCAAGATCCGTCAAGTCACTCAAGCACTCAAGTCACTCAACCTCAACTACCCATATGACTCAGTCATAGTCCATGTGGAGGTGAATGACTTGAGATGTACCTCACTGGAGTGTATGAAGAGAGACATGACTGAGCACTCAGATTATGTGTAACAGGCAGGTATAAGCCTAGGCTTAAGCAGCATTCTACCTTCTTTGGGGATGATGTCATAACACAAAATGTTTCACTCTAACAATTGGCTTAGCTTCGGGTGTCAATCCAAGGGGATCAACTATTGTCAGCCTGGGAAGACATGGTCGACAGGCCATGCTGCTTTGCCAAAGATGGTCTGCACTTGTCTCTATTAGGCTTTTGGATACTGGCAAAGACATTAGCCACCCCTATTGTGATTTTTTTAGGCAATGTCAAAATAGCCAACCTCCCAACATAACAAAATCGTCTTTAGATAAACTCAAGGTATTGTTTCTTAATGCTAAGAGTCTAAACAAGAAACTGCACTCCCCAGAAGTGCTCCTTAATTTGGAAGATGCTTACATCTATGTAGTCACCAAGACATGGTTCAAAGGCACAGAAAGCACCCTGTCTTGCAGGGCTACAATGCCTTCCATATGTTCAGACCACAAACTGAGCATGAAGGAGCCAAAGATGGGGGTGTATCCATCTTCATTAAGGATAAGTACACATCTGGACTGGTCAAACAGTATGCCTCTCTTGAGCTACTCCACATCCAATTAATTATAGGCAAAGCCCCCTACCACACCATAGATAGTTATAGGTCCCCCTCCATGAAACAGGAAAACATACCACATACCTGAACTTACTGGAATCACTTGCCATACAGCCTAATCCTTACTCATGGGTGATTTTAATTATCCTACAGTCGACAGGGAAACATACACAACCACAAACATGCTGGCAAAGAGGTTATTGGACTTTGGCAATGCAAATTCCCTGGAATAGCTAGTCAGCAAACCCAAAAGAGACTCAAATGCCCTAGACAAAGCACTCGCTAACATAAGAGAGTATTGCACACCCCCCCCCCCCGTTTGATGTCTTCCCTTGTAAGATCGGACCATAAATCAGTCTTTGATGTAATTATAAGACCAGATAGCCCATCAAGCTAAAAAATGCTTAAGAATTTTTCAAAGGTGAATTACTTCATACTAAGTTATGGTCTAAGAAGATTCAAAGACCCCTTAAATGCAGATAATATTGATTCCTATGCGGAGGTGTACATCAATGCCCTGTGTAACCACTTAGGAAGTTGTATAGAATCGGTTGTACCTGACTAGATTAAAACCAGGTCTTGCTGAGAAAACAAACCACCCTGGTGGGCCCCTAATATAAACAGGCTATACAACAAGAGAAAGAAACTAATGTCCAAAACAAGAGGGAACTTGATCAGCAGAAGAAGAAATCCCTTTCTAGCTTAAACAAATTAGAGATTTTGTCAAGTCCTCCAAAGCTAATTACAAAGTAAAAATAGCCTTCCTAGCTAAGGATAATTATAAAGTATTTTTTAACTACATCCAAAATCTAAAAGGGCATACCCAGCTATGCTCCGAACTGGTTGTGGATGGCACCACCTATCCTCAGCTGGATGTAGTAACTAACCTACTAGCTGACAGATTTGGAGCAAACTTCACCCCCATCCCCTCCAGTCATCCTCCAAAATATACCTGCCACCAGCCTCAGCCTATTATCTCAAGACAGCAGCTCATCTTAGCACTCTCCAATGCCAAAAAGAGAGCATCAATGGGACCAGACAACATCCCAGGTTGCCTTTTAAATAACTTAAAACATAATTTAGCAGACCCACTTGGATTCCTGGTCAACCCCAGCCTGCAAACTGGCTATGTTCCAGCAGAATGGGGGACAGCAACAGTAAACCTTCTGCAAAAAGGAGAACCATCAACTGACCCTGGGATATATAGACCCATAAGCTCCACTAGTCCTATCTGCAAAACCATGGAAGGAATCATTATGGATGTTAGTAACAAGGACATAGGTAATCTCCGAACTCTGGACCCAACACAGTTCGGATTCATTAAAGGTAGATCATGCCTGTTAAACATGGTTAACTTCTTCAAGAAAATCACCAAGACCCTGGACAAGGGAAAGACAGTGCATGTTACCTATCTTGACCTAGTCAATGCATTTGACACAATCCTCCACTCATATATTATAGAGAAACTCTACCAGTTAGGAATTAACCCCTACATTACTAGATGGGTAGCCAACTGGCTCACTGACAGGACACATACTGTTAAAGAGGGTGACTTCACCTCTAGCAAAAAAAACAGTCACCAGTGGGATACCACAGGATTCTGTGTTGGGTTGCTTACTGTTTGGAATTTATTTCTCAGACGTCCAGGCAAACTAGGACAGCCTGCAGCTGACCAAGTTCTCTGAAGATTGCAAATTGGGAGCAATCACTGAGTCTGTCAATGATGTTAATATACTGCAGGCAGAGTTATTACAGACAAATGACTGGTGCCAAAGCCACAGATTAAAGCTAAATGCAAAAAAAAAATGTATTATTATTTACTTTGGAAAAGCTGGCATCCTGCTAATTACATTATAGACAGCACCCCCCCCAAGAGTAGAACCAGTGGTATGTGATCTGGGTACTCAGGTTGATAGCAATCTGAACTTTGACCATCATGTATCCACAGTAGTAAGGAAATCCTTCTGTGTGGCACATCTTATAAGTAAGGGCATCACAGGATCTAGATCTAAGCATGTTATAATACCATTATACTTGGTCCTCTTCAGACCAGTAATTGAGTACAATGATCCCTTTTGCATGTATATCACCAGACACCTGCAGCAATTGGAGAGACCACAGAGGTTTCTCGCCAAGATATTACAAGGTACACAAAACAAGCCTTACATGGAAAGACTGAAAGCTCTGTCACTGTATTCTGTCTACTACAGGTTGCCAAGGGGTAACCTGTGCTTGGCTTACAGGGCAGTCTCTGACCTGGTCCTTATGGAAATTCTACACATTTTTAAATCAAACTGCACAAGAGTTACTTGCTCCGGGTCATGCTGGAGAGATAGCTACATCTCCCAGAGACTGACACTTCTCTGGAACAAACTTTCAATTCATGTGAAAAAGAGCCCCTCCCTGACTCTCTTCAAACGCAGTGTAGATCAATGGATGGATGACCACAAATTCATTCCTGGGGTGGCACCCATGTCCCTCCTGGACAGAGGATGTCAGTATTTGTTACCACAGACTCATATCTGTGCGAACTTCACTTGCCTAACCAGAGACAGTTGATGCAAATTGGGATAAATGTGGCTAGGCTTGTAACAGCTCTAGGGCTGTTAGCCTAGCAAACTTCTTTGAACCTATGAGAGATGTAGGCTGGTGTAGGGTAGCAGGGTAGATAAATGAGGAGGTGATTTTGGAGAAATTGCAAGAATAACTTACAGAACATTGAGGGAAATAAGGTGCAAGGTCCTGATATAGACAAAACTGGTAGATGTATTGGATAAACCCTTGAAATAACCAAATAGTGTCCCTCCCTAAGGACTACAGTAGTCCAACAGGAGTAACTGAAGGACATAAGAGATTCCAAACCAATTAGCCTTTTCTTTGTTTAATCTTTGTATATAACAGTCAAATAGTAAGATAATTAAGAGAAGAGTCCAATATCAATATGTTAAATTTAACTGCTAATCAAGTAACATCAAGGGATACTTCTGTCAGTTTGTTTGGTTCGAAATTGTAATATACCATGTCAAAAATAATGTAAAAAGTAAAGAAACAGGTAAAAGGCCATAAAGAAAAGACATATCTGCAACAAAACCACTATCAACACCAACAAAGAGACAGGGGCAATGGGTTTGATCATGGAAATAAGGGTAAAAGTTGGCTAGGCTTGTAAGGACCCTAGGGTCATTAGTTTAGTAACCCCCTATGATCTTATTATCCTATGATCCAGACATGGAGTTACATTTCCCTGTGATAACTGTTGGTCATTGACATTGCTCTCTGCCGACTGTTGCATGATGAATAACTACAGATGGGTGACTTTAAATTATACACCAAGCCTTGCCACATGTATGATATATCTATTTTTGACCATAGCTTAGTTTTGAAATGGGAGAATAGGACAGACTAGAATGAAAAGGTGAAGCAAGCAGAGGATATAACACAAGGTGAGCTAATACCGATGGTTGGAGGGAGGGTGGCCTAATGGTTAAGGAGTTTGCCTTACAAACACAAGGTGCAGGGTTTGAGTCTCAGAAGGGATAATTAGCTAGGCTTAAATGGCTCACAAGGGCAGTTATCCTAGTACTAATCTATGAACCTATGAAAGCCCATATCTCCTAGCTTCTTATCTCAACAATGGAGAAGAATCCAGAAATATATTGTTAAAGTGCCAGCCTCTCCTGCATAATATACACATGATAGGATTGCTTACTCTTGGATGACTTGAACACATGATAGCATAAAAAGAGGTACATTTCTGAATGGAACTGAACCCTGCCAATTTCCCTAGTACATTCTAGACGAGTGCATTAGCAAGGAATGTCATGGAAGCACTCATAGAAAAGGTAATCAGAAAGCACATTTCAGGGGAGTAGAACACATGATAGCAGGACAATAATTATACACCTCCTGGATTCAAATCTCTGCCTTTTTGCAATGATATTCTATAGACCATGGCATTACAAAGTGAAGTCACAGAAAAACATTTACAGAAGAGGTCGGAATACACACATTTTGGTAAAATGGTAGAACAGTGTTGAAGACTGAAAACTGAACAATGAAAGATAATATATCAACCAACACAGGAGATTTAAGCTCATCTGCAGCATACACATCACTACAATAACACAATGAGGCATGGAAGCTGACGCACATATCTATCACTTGTACCTTATTTTATACTTGCATGACACATTATTAGCACATAAATATGATTTTTTTTGTCAGCTTAACACAAGGTAGACCTCCATAGATTTAATCCCTGAGTGCCCAACTAACAGTGTCTCATCCACTGCCTTATTCAGTGAAGCCACAGAAGAAAAAAAGCTACTCTGTGTACCTGTTATAGCTTACTATCTTACCCACTGTGCTATATTGTCCCCTCTCCCTACAAATAACTGCTCAGGAATTGCAAATTGAGCACACTACAGCTGTATCTAAGACTGCCTTATAGATGTCTGCTGTTAGACGTTTCTTTTAAAATTAGTGCATCCAAACACTGCTGCTGCTTGTTGGTAAGCTCAGTTACTATACCTTAGTCCTTAAAGTACTGTATTTATCATATGCACTGCCTAAGAGTTTTATTGTAGAGTAACCATAATATGTACCATAACACTGCTCGTCAACCTACATATACAACATTTTACTGCATAATGTATGAATGTATAATATTGCTATAACAGTCTTTGCTCTATGTATCACTGCTTACTTTGCTAACCTTTGTTTCCACCATTACATTTTCTCTCCCTCCCTTACCTAAGTTCCTAGCTCAACAAGGACCTGACTCTCTTCTTAACCTCAAGCTCTATTGGGACCTTGTGGCCCGACCACACTGCTTTGCTGCACCTTCCTGACTGTCTTTCCTGACAACCTCAAACTAAAGAAGGAAGAAAGTAGGTTATTTGAATCAAAACTCTGTGTTGTAGGTCTCTAGTTTTCTGCCCTACCAGTGTCCTAAGGCTACCCTGGGTCTGAGTTTCAGCAGCTATTCCCCACCCTCCACCTCCTCCTCCCCCTCTCCCCTCTTCTAGCTTCCACATAAGCCTGCAACTCTTATTCTGCCTGTCCTGCCTCACTCCCACTGGTCTTCCAGAACTCCTGACTAGCTAAGTCTTTCCTACACCTTCACCTTTTTTTCATATACCACCGTTGTCCACTAGGTGGCGCTCCTATCCCTCTCCCTAATTCTTTTCTTTACATTTACACTATCCCTGTCTCACCTCTTCATTTCATTATCTCCCTCTTCCCTTCAAATCTATCCCTCTCAGCACTTCTCTACCCCTCTCCAGAGTCTTCACCTGTCACTTTACTGCACTTTTCCTATTTCTGGATATCCTCCATCCTACCTAACCCTCACTCCTACTGCTCTTACATACTTACCTAAAGCTACCTGCATCTCTGATTGTCTCCTCTCTACTCCTCATTCACTTGTGTCTGCCCCGCTCCGCTTCCCTACCCTACCCCCAAATTCCACCCACCCCCAGTGGTCCTACCTTTATACACACCAAGCCACACCCCTTCCTCATCCTACCTACTTTTTAACTACTCACATCCTGCACCTAACCACACCTATCCTCCCACACCTCTGTCACTACTACTCTCCACTACTGGGTACTTCATCCCCACCATTCTTTGACTTCTTCCTTCCTATAATTCTCCCTGCTTTTTTCTACCTGGCCCCTCTTATCCTTTTCCAACCACACAACAAGAAGGTCATATTAACATTCTTCTAAGGATGCCTACTATATCCAAAGTCCACACTTTAAATGTCTCCCTCATATTAATCTTCTTACCCATCCTTACCTCTGCCTACCTCCTCACCCATTATGAGAAACCCAATTTATTCCTCACTAACCTCCCTCCAAAACACATTACCACACCAAATATAGTCTACTCCCACAAACACATAAACATAACTTTCTCACCTTCTTACTTGTCACCACAATACCATCGATGTATCCATATAAAGCTACTGAACCTAAACACAAAGAAATTGAAACTTCTCTCAAACATCCCACATATCCCCATATCCTCAACCACAAAACATCTCTTAAAAGATGGGGACATACACCCTAATCCAGGCCCTACCATAGCAGTTTCACTAAATAACCACCCCACATCCAACCAAAATCCCACTAGTCTAAATAAACATACCAACTCCCTACTAATAGCGCACCTAAATACTCGCAGTATAAATAACAAAATTGCTCACATTCACGCTCTACTTGAAACTCACTCAATTGACATTTTCTGCCTTACAGAAACTTGGTTAAAGCCAGGAATCAAGGATAACGAAATTATTCCTCCTGGTTTCAACATTCTAAGACAGGACCGCCTAAAGCGTAAGGGAGGAGGAGTAGCACTCCTTTACAAAAATGGACTCCAGATTTCCTCTATTAATGACATCCCACCCTTGCAAAATAAAGCTGAAATCCTTATCTCTAAACTCCAGATTAACCCTAAAAAATCCATCTATATAATTTGTCTCTATTTACCCCCTGGTAATAACAGCATTATTATTGAAGAAATCCTCGGATGGGTGTCTACAAACTACCCACAAGAAACAATAGTACTAGGTGACTTCAATTATGACTGGAAAACCATTAATACCATCAACCCCTCCACACACATTAATCTTCATGGTTTTACCCAAACTATAAACCAAACGACCAGAATTAACAAACCTAATAACAAAGAAAGTACCTTAGACTGGATACTCACAAATAAAGACTCAACCACTTACAAAGTGGGTACCTTACCAGACGATCTTAGTGATCACATGCTCACCTACATAATAAGACAAAAAAATGATATCTTTATCACCCCAACATATAGAACAATTCGGTCTAAGAAACAATTCAACCCCGAACTCTTCCAGAATGAACTTAGAGCTTGTGATTGGAAACCTGTTAAAAACCTTCCACTCAATGAAGCTGTGACATATTTTAACTCACAATTTCTTGCCATCCTAGATAGGCATGCGCCCCAACGATCTATAAGAATGAAATTCAAACCAGCCCCATGGCTAACACTTGAAACTAAGAATAAAATACTACAAAGAAATAAGGCTTGGCATAACTGGAGAACTAACAAAACCTCTCCTGATAGACAAATCTTTAGACAATTAAGAAATATGACGAAAAGGGCTATACTATCTGACAAAAAGAACTACTATAGCAAGCTTCAACAAACTCACCAAAAACAACCTCAGAAATTCTGGGCAAGCATCAATAGTCTCCTTAAACCTGGTCACTGTAGTACACCATCTCCTCATGATGCTGACCAAAACACCCCACTCCAAACTGCGAATAATTTCAACACTTACTTTACAGAGACGATCCAGTCCTTGGCTAGCCAGCTTTCTTCTGATAATATGAACCTAACTTCCCATAGTTCTATAACCCTACCAACTTTCACATTTCACCCCATCTCTACTAACTCTATCTATAAAATCCTCATAAAGCTTAAACCTTCTTCCCCTGCAGCAGACCAACTACCTGCTGAGTACCTGCAAATAGCAGCAAATTCCATTGCCTTTCCCATATCCATCCTGCTAAATAGAACCATTAATGAAGGTATCATCCCAGATATTTGGAAGGTCTCCCATATCATCCCACTTCATAAAGGTGGAAAATCCACTGATTATTCCAACTACAGACCAATAGCTCTTCTTTCTCCCTTAGCTAAAGTCATGGAAAAATGTATTCACCATCAGTTACTTAACCACTTAGTGAAGCACAATATTTTGGCTACTTGCCAACATGGCTTTAGGCCATTTCACAGCACCACCACCGCCCTTCTATCCTTCACTGATACCATCAATAAAAACCGTAATAATAGCACCCTCTCTTCTGCTCTCTTCATTGACTTGTCAAAGGCTTTTGATATGGTCAACCATCCCCTACTGATAAATACCCTAGAACTTCTGGCCCTCGACCCCCCAGCTATCCAATGGTTCAAATCTTACCTTAACAATAGGCAACAAGCAGTTGTCTGGCAAAATAAACTATCATCCCTTCTACCAGTCTCCATAGGAGTCCCCCAGGGCTCAATTCTAGGACCTCTTCTTTTTTCTCTCTTTATCAACGACCTTCACATTGCAGTCCCTGAGGCCACCTGTATTCAATATGCCGACGATTCAACACTTATATGCTCCGCTAACTCCACCTCAGACCTCCACTACATAACCCAAAGGGTATTTAAAATGGTTGAAGAATGGTTCCTAAAACGTTGCCTACTTCTCAATGCCAAAAAAACCAAGCTGCTACTATTTCCACCTACCAATAGGTCCCCACCTCTTGATCTCTCTATTGTATCTAGCAAAGGCACCCTGATAACACCTGAACAATCTACCAAACTGCTAGGAGTGACTATCGACAACAACCTCTCCTATGATATTCACATTAACAACACCATACAAGCAGTGAACAGAAAAATTGGTTCCTTATACAGAATCAAACCTTTCCTTACTCCACAAGCCAGAACCACCATTGCCCACTCTCACTTAATCTCTACACTTCTCTATGCTTCATCTATTTATACTAATTTAAAAAGAACCAACCTCCAAAAAATTTCTCATGCCTATAACAATATCGCCAGGTTTGCTACCAGCAACCCATACAAAACACACCATTGTCTTAATCTTAAGCAACTCAACTGGCTTGAATTACCTAACTTACTAACATTTTCGCAACTCATCATTGCTCATAAAATCTTTTATCAACCTAAAAATACTCCGATTCTCACTAACCTTATCACCCCATACACAAATCTAACTTCACTTTGTTCCTCTGCTAGATTACTTGTCTGTACTATGAAGTCTAATAACTTGTCAGGTGATAGCATTTTCTCAAATACTGTTGGTAAACAATGGAACCTCCTACCAACAGACCTAACTCAAATTCCATCCCTTTCTCTCTTTAAACTAAGACTCAAACTTCACCTAAAATCTCACTGGATATGCCCCTGCACAAACCCTGACTAACTGCCTCCTCCTTCACTTCTATCTTCCTACTCCCTAGGGTCCACTTTGACCCTTTACCACACTAATGTAGATTACTGATTCTCATTTCCTTGCTCTAGGACTTCTCCTCTCTTCTACCTACTTCCTCTTCAACGTTCCTATTTCTCTCCTGTTTGCAAAGGTCTGCATAGAATTTTAATATTTTTTTTTTCCCCTCCATACTATGTTTTTCAATGTTTAAAATTGCTAATGTAATTTCCAATATTAATCTTTATTTTGTATAAATGTTTTTCTGGAGCTTTTCTCCTCGGGCCTCTACTGAAAATGGACATGTATCCAGTTAGACTAGCCCGGTCAACAAATGTAAAATAAATAAGTAAAAAATAAATATAGTGAAAGGACCAGAAAACACTCATTTCATGGAAAAGTGACTACACTGTGAAAGGCTAAAAGTTATCATTGCTAAGCAGCTTACAAAAATCAGGGAATCAAAACCCACCACCTACTGTGCTGACAATGTTCCCATCATTGGCAAGGTGATACATAGATGCACCCTTCGATATGTACCTCACCAGGCATATGCAACAACTGGAGTATCCACAAAGGCTCCTCACAAAAGGAATGTCCTACGCAGACTGCATCAAAGCCTTATACTTATAACCAGTCTCCTGCAAACTACTGAAAGGTGATATGTGCCTGGCCTATAAAGCATCCTCCAATCCATCTCTGATGGATCTATTGCACATCTGCAAAATAAATAGTATCAGAAATACCTGCTCCATAGATCTAAACTTCATCTGTAACATAAATATTACACATTAGAGGGATATGTATGTGTCACGGAGTTTCACTTCTCTGGAACAGGCCTCCCATCCATGTGAAGCAGAGTTCATTCCTGTACTTGTTTAAGCATAACATAGACCAGTGGATGGGGAATCAAAAATGTACCCCTGGGCTGGCACCTATGTGTCCATTAGAGAATGAAAGCTTGTAAATGTGAGATCACACATTCCTAAAGTATGTGCCCAAGCTACATATACTTCCTATAAAAACATATGGTATCAAACCCTGTCCAACACAATTGGGATGCATGGCTAGGCTTAAACAGGCCTTTTAGGGTTGTTAGCCTAGTCAGTTCCTGTGAGCCTATATGGTTTAACCTTAGTACTTACATTCATTCTAAGTACATAATTCAAAATATGGATTATTTATCGGACTGGTACAATGTAAACCTCAATGGGTATGAATCGCTGTCTACCTCACCAATATTCTATAGACCAGTGCATTAGAAAGTAATGTCACAGAGGAACATATGATAAGCTTGTAAGAAAACACACTTTGAAGGGAATGTTAGAACACTTTGTAAGAATATGAAATAAACATTGTACACAAAATGTAATAATCAGGGTCTGAACATCCCCCCCTAATGTATTGGCAATATGCATGTTATGTTCTAATAATGGAGATCCATGGAAGGTATTACAATGCAACTCTTTCTTTAAGAAAATGTCTATTAATTTAACATATTATAATATATTCACAGAAAAGAAGAAATTCAACATCACATACTGTTATACAATATTCAGAATAGATGGAATCATCAAGATAATCTTGTACAATTAGCACATTAAGAACCTTAGCATTTCAACTTGGACTTGGCTAAGGCCTTCGACACGATACGCCACTCAGGCATCATAGATAAGCTCAACAGCTTAAACGTAAACCCTTATGTCACTTGATGGGTTGCAAACTGGCTAAAGGACAGAACCCATAAAGTTAAAATCGCTGGAGCAATGTCAGACTCAAAGCCAGTCACAAGTGGTGTCCCACAGGGATCTGTCCTGAGACCCCTCTTGTTCGGCATTTATTTCTCAGATGTTAAAGCAAACATGGGAGGGTTGTGGCTGACAAAGTTCACAGATGACTGCAAACTAGGCACCATAGTTGATACACCAGCAGACACATACATTCTACAAAAAGGCCTCACAGAAACGGACAACTGGTGCCGGAGTCATGGCCTTAAACTAAATGCCAAAAAATGTATAGTCATCCCCTTTCGGAAAAACAAAGTACCCACAAATTATCACATAGACAGCAACCCACTGAGTGTGGAAAAAGTAATCAGAGACCTAGGGACCCAAGTCGACAGCGACCTCTCATTTGACACCCATGTTGCCAAAGTGGTTAGAAAACCATTCTACCTTGCACACCTTATCATGAAGGTAATTCACATCCAGATCCAAGGACGTCATTGTGCCCCTATACTCCTCCCTCATCAGACCCATGATTGAGTACAATGCCCCATTTGGTATGTACCTCACCCGGCATTTGCAACAGCTGGACAGACCACAAAAGTACCTCACCAAGAGGATCAAGGGTCTCCAACATATGTCTTATTCTGCCAGACTAAAGAAACTCCAGCTCTATTCAGTAGCATACCGCCTGCTCAGAGGTGATCTGTGCCTGACGTACAAGGCCATGTCCAATCAGGAACTGATGGACATGCTCCACCTCAAAAAATCCAAATCCATCAGAACCACGAGAGCTAAAGACTTAAACCTCAGCACAAGTATGAATAGGACATGCTGGAGGGATAGATTCATAACCCAGAGGCTTCCCATGCTCTGGAACAAGATCCCAGTTCATGTTAGGCAGAGCCCCTCACTGACTCTCTTCAAGAGAAATCTTGATGAGTTGATGGGAGATCGTAAGTTTACCCCAGGGGTCACATCTGTGTCACTACTAGACAGGGGCACAGTAAACTAATTCTATTATATAGGGGGACCTTCATTGTGTCACTACTAGACAGAGGCACAGTATTCCAAATCTATTCTGTGCATTTTTGTACCATTTCATGGGGTGGCAAAAGTCACATCACTATGGCTAGGCTTACAAATGCCCCAGGACAGATAGCCTAGTACTAAACTATGAAACTATGAAACTATAATAGCAATATTTCAAGGCTAGCCCAACTGCTAAAAGTCTTAGTATGATTTATAGATCATGTTCGGATCACTTCTTTTTCAGTTCTACATGGTATTGATGTTAGATTTAAAAGTTGTTTGAGTGTAGGAACTGAATTTAATTTCCAGTTTTTTGTAATAACTTTTCTAACCACTGCCAGGAGACACAGAACAGTTTTTGATGTTTGGCTTTTACAGATAAAATCCAAAAACAAATGAAACAGAGTCTAAACTGGCCGTAATCTTTTATTATAAAGTGTAAGTGCTTTCAGGATAAAAAACCCTTCATCAGAAAAACTTCACATAACCATGACAGTCAAATATTAAAACATTTCTAAAAGCAACCAATTACTTTCTATACTTGACCCGCCTTTTCTTTAAGGCTGGTTTTAAGGGTACAGAACTATTTAACCCAGGTGGGTTGTCAGCAGCCAACTGAATGATCCACCTTAACTCTGCATACTCTGTGTCATTGACAATGCCCCCCCCCCCTTTTTTTTTATCTGTGCAACATGCAGAACCATAAAAACAAAAGTATGATCTGGAAAGCTAGAAACATGCTGGTACAATGCATTATGTCTATCCTTCTGTCTAATAGATGACAGATGGTGCAATATTCTTGTTTTTAGCTTACAATTAGTTTTTTTTCCAACATAAAAACTTGGACATGACTTGCAGCATGCCAAGTAAACAACATTCTCTGTATGGCAATCTGCATAAAACTCAGATGTGTATTTTTTGTTTGTAACATAATGTATAAAATCATGTAAACCATTCACATTTGAACATGTCCCTGTTCTCATGTGTGCAGAGGAAGCGCTGTTAACCTTCTTCTTATTTTTTAACCCAGGTTCTGTGCATAACATATCTTTTATATTACTATTTTGCTTGAAGGTAAATTTAGGTTTCTCATCTAAAATGTCCTTCAAGTGATTATCACTTAGTATCTTCCAGTTTTGCTTAATAATATCACATATCCCGTACACATTGTTACTATAACATAGCATTACCTTGGGTTTGTTGTCATACTTATTAGATGGCTTCAACTTATCTCCCTGCTGGTCTAGCCCTGGCTTCCTTGTTGGACATTATACTGTTCTTAGTTTTTTCTAAGTTTTCCTTTGAATACCCCTTTTCCTTAAGATGTTCGTTTAACACATCTTGCAAGAATATAATGTCTCCTCTGTTTAATTTTAGATATCTCATTCATGATTTCCTTTTTTCATTGTTTAATCCATTTACATTAATAAATAATAGATTAAAACTATTCATATTGTGTATTTACAAAGATTTCTTTTAAAAGATAATATGGCACATTTATCCACTATACTAATTTAATTGCATATAAGACTCTGATGCATTTCTCCAACATCATCTTAACATTCCACATTTTTGAATTCATTCGTTCTACAAACTAAACTACTAAAATTCAAAACTAACAAAAATAAGTGTACACCCTCTATACAACCGTGTGTATATTACTAATAAAACATGACTTGGCATGGATACCAAAGTTCCTAGTTTGCATATCGGATAGCCAAATGACTATACCATCTCTCTACCAACCAATATGCAAACATTCATCAAAAAACTCATCAAAAGCTACTATAACTTAAAAATAATTAATGCTAAATTATATATCTTAAAATAATAAGAGCTATTAATGTAACTGTATATTTTGCCATTGAAAGCAAGTCCTCCATTACTAAATACAAGCTTAGTAATCCTCTTTTGTTAATCACAAATAAGTAATCCAACAAATAATGTACTATATACCTATTTATGTAATAGTAGTATAAATTATCCATTAAATATTCTTAAACTATTCACTCATTCAACATTATTATAACTAAATCTCTAAATAAATAAGTAGATCAAAGAGGACCTGAACAGATAAAGATAACTGTAAACTTACAGGTGGCAGGTAATCTTATCATACTAAACTATTATACAAAAGGAAATTCAATGCACATTTATATTCATCATGCTGAAAGATATGCACATATTTTATAGATTTAACAAAAGCTCTGAATTAATTTTAAAATATTTAAAAATCTTTAGGTAACTAAACTAATTCATAAAATATATACATTACTAAGATCAAAGACAATCCCATGGATTCAATAAAATCTCTGTAGGCTTAACACAGAGCCAACATGGAGTTTACATTTTTGCAAGATAAGCAGCAGCACTATTTGCATATGCATGCTGTGCATCACACTTACATCACACTTACATGAGAACAAGCACTGTTTCCTGGCCAGCAACAACTACCAGGTTTAGTATAATGTAAGGCATAAAGGTATAACTGTACTGTGCAAACCTGTTTTAGGGATACTGTAATACAGTTTTGGTGGTGATCATCAAGAGTACATAGACTGCAAAATAAATAATTACCCTGGGGAAGTAGGTGTATTGAAAAGGGCCACACACATTAAACTCCTCTACATAAAACACTACCCACATACCTTTCAGGTCTCTTCCATGTTCAGTCTTTTCAGATCTGTCTAGAAATGCCTTCCTTGTTTCTGACCTTAAAGACTTTTGGGACTCTTTATCATATACTAAGTAAGGCACTTGCCAGTCTGCTCATGGAGGCCAGAATAATAAATAGTCCCCTCTCCCAGTTCCTGCAAAACTGACAATCCTTGATCACTAAACATAGATTTTTCAGATGGTACATCCAGATATAATTTAGATAACTGATATGTTGTGTGGATGCCTTACTCTGCCTATCAGATATTTATAATGGTAGCGGGGTGGCCCAACATAAATAATTATACCACTGTTTGTTTCTAGTACAAAGGAATTAAGAAGGTGTCCTTTGCCTACTTCAGTTATGTGTAGCAACATAAAAACATTTTAGATATTAATCCAGGAGTGCAGCACTTAGACTGATCACTCAACACAATACTCTGATTTATCTTTTAGTCCCACTCCGCAGGTATTTATTAATTGGGAATGAAACTGCATACTGATCCTTCTCTGTAGTTTTGTAGTGGGGATAATAGCAAAACCCAAATATCATCAGAAATTCTCCAAGTCAGCCATTATTTAACATTGTATAATGGTTCAGCCAGCATCTAAGTAACATCTTAAGATAACCTGCGAAGACTGAATGCTTGAGCTTCAAACTTCAATTGCCCAAGGTTCAACCCCTTGATTAATGGAGTTCCTCCACAAGCAATGATGCCCATATAGGGGAATTTTCCCCTTCTTAACTTGGTGCGACCATGAAGTTGATACATATAAGTTCAAGTGATGTAATGGGGTTTGCCCTCCACATCAGTGGGTGAAAGAGGAGTTGCCACCCCCCCCCCTGCAAAAACCCATTATAAAGTGTTCTTTCAGCAGTTATTTTCAGCAAATGCAGTTTGGGGATTCTCATCCTCAGTGCATTAATTTTTATCCACTTGTAGTGGAAGCAAAATCTTAGTGGTTATCAACAATAAAGCAAAGTGAATGAAACAAACCATCTATTAAGTCACTGATATTGCCTTAAAAAAATAATATGACTGCATTGTCACAAAGAACATATTTTATTCCTTAATGCATAAGGAACATACTTCATCCCTTCATGCATATTGCAGATATGAACTGTACAGTATGTCTAACATTATCCATTTTCTAGCATCACTGTGTTTTCTTCCTCTGCGTATCAGGTATTAAATCTGAATTTTGAACCTCTCTTATGCACTATGTAGCCTTAAGTACACATCATGTTCATCAGTGCTTCATGCCGATCCACTGTCTTCATAGTGAACTGCTCTACCACATGCGGCTTTACCCTCTTTACTGTCCTTGTTCAGCTCATTTTTGTTGTCCAAGACATCATACTACACAACCGCGACTCACAGATACTCAACTCCTCCTCTCTATTTATCTGTAGGTCAGGCTTTATGACTCACATTTCATTAAGTACATTCTGTTTTCAAACTTGATACCTTGTCACCTCCCATCTCCAATATGTCATCCACTTGTCACACACTTGAAAAAGATGCACATCATACAAGAACTCTGCAAAACTAGGAGTTTCTTTAGTATGTTGGATAAAATCCTCTATTAAGTCTAAATACCGCATATGTCTTTCCATAAAACTACAGTCATATTCCCAGTAGGCTCTACACCATGGATATCCAGACTTTTGGGCTCAAGGGCCACTTACCATACTTGGCTAGGTTTGGGGAGCCACAGTACTTTCTCCAACATGCATCGGTCCATTCAAAACAGTTTGTTAAAGGACATACCGAGGGTCAGATAAAATGCTTCAGTGGGCCAGATTGTGGCCCTAGGGTACCTGTTTGGCACCCCTACTCTACACCATCTACAAATTGCAATAAATCAAATAAAATATTAAGATGCAAAACTTTATTGAAACTAGTTGCTGATGCAGCTCTGATGGCAGTCTCTGTCTCATGCAGGTGGTTTAAGTTTCATTATATGCAGCTCAACACAGAATAGAACAAACATTAGCCAAAACATGCCAACAGAAAGTAAAGGAGATACGATTACACATTTCCACATCCTTTAGACTTAAAGTGCTGCTTAGACAGGACCATGAATAAAAAAACAAATGCTGAAAACTTAACTGCCCACTAAACATAATCTGACACAGTCACCATTATATTTGTCTTACTACACACATTCCTGGATCTCTTGTGATGATTATTCAGAAATGGTGCAGAACCCACCATGAACCTGATCATTGATTTACAATGGACTCTTCGTGATATTTAAAATTTAAGTCCTGCAAAACAGTTACTTCACACCTGCATGCAGGATAAGGAAACTTATTCATTAATGAATGAAATCAGTTAAGCTACAACTTCCAATGAGTGACCTCCCAAACGTCCAGTAACAGAGGCATATGGGATATATGCAAATGACCCTTATGAACATCAGGTGTTTCAGCTATATGGCGATTCTCAAAGAGCATTATTTTTACATTTGAAGTTGTTTTAATGGATAATTTCAGGCCAATAAAGCCAAACCCCACTAGCTATAGATATGCATATTTCGGCCTTGTTATGACCTTGTCAGCATAGCATAAGCAGAGTGCTTGACTAAGCATAAGAAACACAGGGTTGTTATACCCAGCTGATGTCCATTATCATTAGGATGACTGCAAAATATCCCAAATAACAAATTAAAACAAAGAAAATAACTGAAACACCTGATGTTCATAAGGATCATTTGCATATATCCCATATGCCTCTGTTACAGGAGGTTTGGGAGGTCACTCACTGGAAGTTCTAGCTTCGCTGGAGTTTTCGTTTATTTTTTTCTGATTGTTTTTTCAGTGTGACCTTCTTACTCTTTGTTTTAATTTATTTGGGATGTTTTGCAGTCACCCTAATGTTAATGGACATCAACTGGGTATAACAGCTCTGTGTTTATTATGCTTAGACAAGCCCTCTACTTATGTTATGCTGATGAAGTCATAACAAGCTGAAATATACATATCCATAGCTAGTGGGGTTTGGCTTTATTGGCCTGAAATTGTCCATTAAAATGACTTCAAATGTAAAAGTCATGGGCAATCAGAATAGCCGTATAGCTGAAACACCTGATGTTCATAAGGATCATTTGCATATATCCCATGTGCCTCTGTTACAGGAGGTTTGGGAGATCACTCATTGGAAGTTCTAGCTTGGCTGGAGTTTTCATTTATTTTTTTCTGATTGTTTTTTCAGTGTGACCTTCTAACCCTTTGTTTTAATAAAAAAATATTTTCACTAATACTGTTACTTTACTAATTCTTATAGGTTCATAGGTAGGTACTAGGCTATTGGCCCAAGGGCCTAAGTAAGCCTAGCCAACAAGGCTCCCTGGCTTATGCCACCCAAGAAACTTATTTTCCTGTGCCCCTGTCGAACAGAGCCACAGAAGTGATCCCCGGGGTGTATTTCCTATTTCCCATCCACTTATCAAGATTTGTCTTCAAGAGTGCTAATGATTGAGAATCAGGGCAGACGGGGGCGTGGCCAAGGATGAACACAGGATAGCAGCAGATTTCTTCAGCTCCACCAATTTCATTACACTGACAGGAATTAATTACTTAAAAAATTAATTTTTTAAGTAATTTTCTTTCTAAATATGTTTGTTTTATATAGTTCTTGAACTATATCTAAAAAAGAAAGGAAATTTTAACAATATTCCTGTCAGAAATCACTTTGGAAATTTTCCTGTCAGTTTATCAGTCTGAAATGAGTTCCAGTAAGACAAATTCTCAAGACTCCAGCATAAAGAAAGAACTTCAGTCTCTGATAACTATAAGCCAGCAACTTACTGCTAAGATGGATAAAATGGATACTAAAATAGATACCTTCATAGAAAAAACTACAAAACAAATAGACTTGTTACATATAGACCTGCAACAACAGAAGATCCAGATGACAGGCATAGAAGAAGCTGTGAATGACATGGAAAATAGAATCCAAGAAGAGGAAATCAACATTGAGTTTCTGCTGAAACAAAATACACATTTACAAAGCTGGATGACCTGGAAAATAGATCTAGGCGCAATAACATTAGGATTTTTGGACTGCCAGAAAATATTGTAGGTAACAATATTACTTCTTTTTTAACAACATGGCTCCCTAAAACTTTAGACTTACCAGAAGCATTCTCTTTTGGTATTGAAAGAGCACATAGATCTATAGCTAATACTAACTCTAACAAAAACTATCCTAGATCAGTTATAGTTAGATTTCTATCATCTTTTGATAAAGAGATGGTTCTTAAATCTGTTTGGGCTAAAGCTCCTGTTAAGATTAATGAGACAACTGTGCGTTTTGACAATGACTATTCTTCCTTGGTAATAGCTAAAAGAAAAGTTTTTCTGCCACTAATAAGGGAGCTTAAAAAAGCACAGTTTAAAACATACCTTCTGTTTCCTGCCAAGCTAAAAATCTTCCTTCCTGATGGTCCTAAAATTTTTGATGACTTAGACTCTGCTTTACTGTTTATCAAGGAAAATAAGATTTTGGATAAAATAGAGGAAATGGAATGGGCTAGTCCTTCATTAAAGAGACTGGCAACTGAAACTTCGTGGAAGACTTCAGAGAAGAAGAAGAGACTAAAGAACAAATGATTTGTTCTATGTTTTTTTTTTCTTTTTTTCTCTCATCATTTTACTTCATTATTAATCTTTTTAAATATAGTTCCTGCATTTCCAGAAAGACACAAATATTCTGAAAAAGATTTAATCAAAGTTATTCTCTGTGTGCAAATAAATGTTTTGTTTCAAAACCAGTCAAAATATCTGAGGAACTAATAACAAGCTATTATTCAATTTGTTTCTCTTTCTGAAAAAGAGAAGTAAGGTCAGTAATTTGATACATTTTTTTTCTCTTTTTTTTCTCCTTTTCTTCTTTTCTTTATTTAAACAATGACATTCTATTTAGATTATGTAGTGGGTAATGGGTGGGGGAGGGCAGGGAGAGAAGAGTAATGAAAATATGATTAATAGAATAATAACATATTTATTCCTTGTAAAAAGTTTATATGTTCTTCAAATGCTATTCCTAATTATACTTTCTTGATTATACTGCTTATGCTTGTTTGTAAATAATCTGTCATGCTTTAACTAATAATAATTAGAACTAAATAATAGTAAATAATGTTTTATTTTTAACTCTATTAATATAAACAGTAAGTAATATTCCATTGTATATACATCTTATAGCTTTCTCTTACATTTTTTTATTTCTGCTTTACACTCTTTTATTTTCTACTCTCTTTTTCTTTTCTTTATTCTTTCTCTTTATTTTTTTTTTCATATTAATATATAGAAATGCTTTTGATCATATAGACACAGTAAATAATAAGATTTGCATAAAAATTGAGTTGGGACATAAATATTGAGTTTTATTACTTATTAATAACTTTGGGCTTAATTTCACTTACACAGAGGCTGTAATAACCTATAAAATACATTGCGACGGTTTTGTCATGTTTAGATGCATTTACACTGCTAAATGAATGTTTGTCACTAGTTTTTAACAAGTTTCCCGCCAAAATGTTAAGGGAGACAATCTGGGATGTGGGCTACCTCATGAACAGTGTCCTCAAGTTGTTTTAAAAGCTTCAACTCTCAGAATTCTCACAGAGAAGCTGAAAGCAGTCAGTTTGACCTTTGACCCAGATATCACACTGACACATCGCAGATTCAGGAAGAACACTCTACCAGGAAGTAGAACTGACACAAATGCGACTATGTGAAGGAAAATGAACTCTTTAACATCTAAATGTGAGTTATTTTATATAATTACTTAAATATCTATGTTATAATTCATAAAATATGTCAGTTATAATGATTTTAAATGATGCAGTTTCTTGTAGTAAGTAAATGTCTTATTTTAGAAGGCATAGAAAATGAAACATTTATTCAAGTGTTTTTGAAAATCTACTTGACTGCAGCATACTAATCTGTGTTAAAAACTTATGTTCCAAACATATACATTACTATAACTCATTTAATTCATATGATTGACAAACATAAATAACTTTATAACTCTATTCTGGAAGAAATTGTCATGTGATATATTTTAAAGCAGTAGTATAGGCATACAAAATACAGATGGCTTTTTTTACAATAATGCAAGTGTTTCTGAGAATTTGCATAAATATGCAGTATGATTTATAACAATTTCTATAAATATAATATTTTATTCTATTGACAATAATGAGTATGAGTAAAATGCTCATATACAAGCAATTCAAGGTTTTTAGGAAGCTGTTGACTGCATTTACATGACAGAAAATAGATGCATTTTAATATATGTAATGTCTGAACCATATTAGCCAAAGTTTTTGATTTAAATGAATGTTAGAACTTATTTTTACATACTTTGAATAAATTAATATGTAAATATGCCTTCCTTTTTTTTTTTCCTCTCTTTCTTTCACTCTCTCTCCCTCTTTCACATCTTTTATTTCTCTCTCTCCTCTTGGTTCCTAGTATCAAGATTATTTGAATGCTATTTGAATACAAGTGTATTATATTACATAGATGTATATAGTAGTATGAATAGTTTTTTTAAAAAAAGTTTATTTTAGTTTATATGATGCTGTTTTATCAAATGTGTAGTCTTGTCTTGCTAGATAATTGAATTGAAAGCTGTTAATTTAAGTTAAATATAACCAGTATTAAATTGATAAGGTGGTAGCTGAGGTACTGCTGCTTAGGGTAGGGGGTTAACTTGAGTGGTAAATACTACTCTAAGTTGGAGTTTTTAACTCCAGGCTAGATGCAAGGTTTAATCCTTACATTATTTTCACTTGTTCATTGTTAGATGTATATAGTTTTGACATCCACAATATATTTTGTACACTCATTGTCACTACAAACAAAATTGAATCCTATACAAAACCCATAAGAGATTCAATAAATACAGCTATATTTAAAGGTACACCTAAAGGAGGAGATGTAACATTACTTATGTTGTTATTTGTTATTTTGATCATAAGATTCTTAAGTTTTAAAAATGCCAAATTACATCTTTAAAAGGAATTTCTTTAAACATTAATGGATTGAATAATCCATGTAAAAGGGCAAGCCTAATAAGATACATTAATTTACATAAGGCCAACTTAGTCTTCCTGCAAGAAACTCATCTCTTGAAAAAAGATATTGATAAACTAGCCACAAACAAATATACAGTATTGGTTAGTTCAGAGCACACTCAGAAAAAAGAGGAGTGGCTATTTTATGGAATAAAAGTATGCCCATTCCTAAAACCATTAAGTCTTATCAGGATGACAAAGGAATGTTTTGTATGGTTGCAATACAAATTAATGGGAAGACTTACACTTTAATTAATATATATTGGATACCTGGAATTGGTATTAATACAGTGAAACATAATCTTGATAAGATCATATCATTCTCTATAGGAGATATTATTTTAGCTGGTGACTTTAATTGTATACTACATGAAAATGATACTACCACTATAGGAAAAAGAAGAATTACATCTAATGCAAAACATTTAAATGATTTTGCTAATTCTTATCATTTGAATGATATTAATAATCAGATAGATTCAAAATCATTAACATACACCTTTTTTTCTAACAGATACAAAACTTATTCAAAATAGATAGGGTCTTTATTTCTAACCAGATGGTAACAGATTTAATTAATTCCAAAATCATTTCATGTCCTATATCTGATCATAATTCAATTGTTTTTGAATTCATGATAAAAAATACTCATAATGTTCAGATCAAAAGGATACCAGCATACTTAACTCAACTAAAAGACTATAAAGAATATATACTTTCAGAAGTAAAACATTTTTTAGACATAAAATAATACTCCTGAAGTCTCCATTGTCTATGTTTGGGATGCCTTAAAATCATATCTATATGGACAAAGTATCAGATGGTATAATAATAAAAGGAAATCTTGGGATAAGGAATTGTTAGATATTCAAAGTAAATTAGACGCTTATAAACATAATAATAAAGAAAATATTATGGACAAGAAAGTTATTGAAGAAATAAACAAACTAAATGAGAAATACAAAGAAATTTTAACTCATAAAGTTAAAATAACTTTAGAGAAATACAAGTTTTTGTCTTATTCAATAAGCCCCAAATACTTACATAGACTTAAAAATAAAACAATTGAATAAACAAAACCATATCAAAGAAATCTTTTCTCTAAGGAAAAAGAAGAATGTTTCTAGTATACCAGAAATACTAGGTGAATTTAGAAATCACTTTCACAAAATTAACCATAATAACATTAACATGGAACCTAAAGATAAAATAAAGGAGTTTATAACCACAAACATGAATAAAAAGCTTAATAAACAACAGATTAAACTATTGGACAAAAGTATTTCATATACAGAGGTTATTACACAAATAAATAAGCTTAAATCAAACAAAGCACCGGGTAATGATGGTATTATACCAGAGATATATAAAATCCTTTCTAAAAGTACATATTCATTAATACATAAGGTTTTTATTTTGGCCCAAACTGAGTTAATAACCCCCCCCCATCTTGGCAATATACATTTATTTCGCCAATTTTAAAACCTAATAAAGATCCAACTAGATGTACTTCATATCGGCCCATCTCATTACTTAATGTTGATTATAAAATGTTTATGAGTATTTTTCTGATAGATTGAAGACAATCATCCCCGGCCTTATAGATATAGATCAGACAGGCTTCATTGTAAATAGAAATACTTTTGATAATATAAGAAGAACTTTAACATTAATTGATTTTGCAAATAGGAAAAAGAAAGATTTAACACTTATTAGTCTTGATATAAGTTCAGCATTTGATTCAGTAAGTTGGGACTATCTGTTTACCTTAATGAAGTGCACAGACTTCTCAGATGCATTTGTAAATCTAATTGAACATTTATACAAAGGAATATTGGCTTATATTAAGGTAGGAACATATGTTTCACAAAAAATACCATTTTTAAAGGTACAAAACAAGGATGTCCACTTTCTCCACTATTATTCACTTTAGTAATGGAGCCTTGGGCTAATTTGATCAGAAACAGTACTGACATAGAGGGTTTTGAAACAGATGAAGATACAACATCCAAAATTCAACTTTTTGCAGATGATGTTCTAATTACATCAGCAGGATCTAATTCTTCTATGCAGTCTCTATTTGATAAAATGATGAATTTTAAAAGTATTTCTGGTTTAATATTCAATGAAGAAAAAACTAAAATACTACCTATATATACACGAAAAAATATTCTCATTAGTGATTTTACTAAATATGTACCCAATTCAGGTCAGATAACTTATTTAGGTATAATACTATCTAAAGATATTAAATCTATTATATATAATAATTATAATACCTGTTTTCTTAATATACAAAATCTTTTTAATACCTGGAATAATATGTTTTTACTATGGAGGAGAGACTTACAATTATTAAAATGATAATATTCCCCAAGATTTTATACTTAATACAATCAATAATACTTCCACCTACAAAAATAATTATCAAGAAACTGAATACACTAATGTTAAATTTCCTATGGGCACCTAATAGACCTAGGATTGCATTAAAGAAACATACTAATAGCTGGTCTCAAGGGGGCATTTCTTTTTCAGACTTTAATTTATATACTATCTCTTCTATTGTAAAAGTTATTACTTTATTAATAGATCAGTCATATGTCGCAAAATGGAAAGATTATTGGGAGCTAATCAGTATGCACTTCATGAAAATCTCCTTAACACATAAAAATATGATTGTAAATAACTCCATGTTATGGTTACTAAAGGAATTTTGTACTTTACTTATTACACCTAAACATATGGTTTGTTACCCATTAAATATTATTATTAGCTATCGTAACTTTATATTCATGCACCCTAAGTATAGGGAATGGAATTTTATTATATTCACTATAATGTATACTCAGGGTATGCTTTTGTCATCTACTTCTGAAGGAACTCATTTAGCTATAGATAATGATCTAAAGTACTGGTAGCAGTTGATATCTGATAATAAAGTTAAAAATCTAGATTTCTTAAAACAAGAATTTGATCTAAGAGAAACTTGCTGGTTAGAGGTTCAGACCTTTAGACAACATCTCATTAATAAAATAGATCTAATGTCTATAACAGTTAAAGAATCTATTCCAACACTGATTGATTACTTGATATTAAATTTACAACATAAAGTTTCTGATAAAGGTAAACTTTCATACATACATAAAATTATCAGACAAGAAACTTTTTACAGTGTAGATTCATACTGGAATTATTTCACTTCTATTAATGGGGACCCACCAAATCAACAAGATAAACAATATATATTGGAATCTGCCTATAGAACTGCGTCTTCCATTGTCTGGAGACTTTATACATGGAAATTTTTACATAGATCTTTTTATACACCCTGATGATGAATAAAATAAATAATAAAGATAATCTATGTAAGAGATGTAATGTAGAAATTAATGCTGACTGAGCTCATATGTTTTATGACTGTATAAAATTGAAAGAATACTGGAAGTCAATTAATGAATTTTTGCAGGCTCTTTTTACAGATAATTTCATTATTTCTAAATCTCTTATATTATTCAACACACCTGTACCTCAAAGTGTTAAAAAGGTTAAGCTTCCCTTGTTATGGTCTATTCTAGCAGTGGCTAGGAAAATAATATCCAGAAATTGGATTTCAGATACACCTCCTTCTTTCAATGAATTTAAAAATGTTATGAATATAGTGTGCCATATGGAAATAAACACAATTAGGTCAAGAACAACTAGAAAAACATCTTATTATATTGTATGGGATAATTTACAAAATTTGTTAAAAAAAATCCTAATTTCAATAGCATGGTATTTTAGTTTAATTAATTGATCTGATTGTAGTGGATGTCTTTGTAAATACTTTAGTTGTTTTGTTGAATGTTATAATCATATCTATTTTTAATTACTTGTATAAAATTGTTATGATATTTCTCTTGTATGTTAAAACAATAAACCTGTTTTGAAAAAAAAAAGAGTGCTAATGATGAACTTTGCTTGATATAGATGGGTAGCTTGTTCCAGAGTATGGGAAGTCTCTGGTACAGGAATCTATTCCTCCAGCATGTCCTGTTTATTGTGGTGATAAGGTTTAAGTCCCTAGTGCATGTAGCTCAGAGGGACTGTAATTTCTTTAGGTGTAGGATGTCCAGCATCTCTGGGTTTGACATAGCTTTATATGTTAGAAAGAGATCACCTTGGTGTAGGCATTATGCTACAGAGTAAAGCTGGAGTTTTTTGAGATGGTCAGTGTAGGGTATTGGTTTGAGGCCAGTAATCCTCTTTGTGAGGTACTTCTGTGGCCTTTCCAGCTACTGCAGATGTCTTGTGAGGTACAATCCAAAAGGGGTGTTGTACTCTATAATGGGTCGAATGAGTGTCGAGTAGAGGGGAACAATGACCTCTTTTTTCCTAGATGAGAACCTCTTTGTGTTGAGGTGTGCCACATAGAAGGATTTCCTGACTACTGTAGTGATGTGATTATCAGAGAAGAGACTACTGTCCACCTGGGTCCCCAGGTCTCTTATCACACATTTGGTGTTAAGTAGGTTGCCACCTTTGTGGTAGTTCATGGGTACAGAGTTTTTACCAAAGGGGATGACAATGCACTTTTTGGCATTGAGCTTGAGGCCATGGCTCTGACACCAGGCACCTGTCTCAGTGAGGCCCTTCTGTAGGATGTCCACATCATTTGGGGACTCAACTATGGCTCCTAGTTTGCAGTCATCTGTGAACTTCATTAGCCAAAGACCTTCTGTGTTAGCCTATACTTCAAAGAAGTAGATACTAAACAGGAGAGGTCCCAGGACAGAACCCTGTGGTACTCCACTTGTCACTGGTTTGAAGACAGATTTGAAGTCTGCAGCTTTTACAGTGTGGGTTCTGTCAGTGAGCCAATTGGCAACCTATCCTGTCACATAGGGATTTATGCCTAGTTTAGTGAGTTTAGCTATAATTCCAGAATAGGGGGTGGTGTCGAAAGCCTTGGCGAGGTCAAGATAGGCTGTGCGAACCACCTTACCCTCGTCTACAGCTTTGGCGACTGCCTCAAAGAATAGTATTTTTATCTTTAGAATGTGCTTTTTGTATAAATTAATGTAGTTTATGGGCATACAGTTTCTTGGTAATTTCGGATTTTATACTATATCTGTATTTAAACATTTTATAAGCTGTATTTTAATTATATGTTGTTTGATGGTTTTCTAACTCCCATTGGACTTTTTTAAACATCCGACTGTCATGTGCTTATTTTGTTAGCTATTTAAATGTGGTGTATTAGTTTTGCTGAACAGTCTGAAGAAGTGGGTGTATATGTGCCCACAAAAGCGCTTACTGTCACATTAAATTCTTTTTTGTACCTTCTAGCCTTGGCTATTTTTTGTTTTTATACTGCCTCAAAGAAGTCAATCAGGTTCAGAAGGCATGATCTGCCTTTCACAAACCTGAACTGGTGGAGTCCAGAGTTTGAAGGTTACCTGTGTCTTTGTTTATGAGTTCCATGATGATACGTTCCATGGCCTTACATACCAGGCTCGTCAGGCTAATAGCGTGATAGTTCCTGGGATCAGTGGTGGCTCCCCCTTTGTGGAGTGGGATAACTGTTGCTGTGCACCATTCAGTGGGCATAAAGCTTGATGTGAGACTATGCTTCAACATGGTGCTTAGGTGGGGAGCCAGTTCGTTCTAAAGTTCGTCTAAAACGCAGCCTGGGATATTGTCCAGTCCCATGGATGCTGTGTTTTTGGCTTTAAAGAGTGCAGCTTTACCTGTGTAGTTGTGATTACAGGGACTCTGCATTCTTCCTGTTTAGATATGGGCCCTTTAGGGGGTGAGAGGGGGTAAAGTTAGCACTGAACCTATCTGCCAGGACGTTGGCAATATCAGCTGGTTCTGTAATTTTCATGCTGTTGTGCTGTAACTCAGAGCAGATCTGGGTGTTGCCATTGAGATTCTTGACATAGCTATAGAATGCTTTGTGGTTGTCCCTAGAATCAGTGGCAATTTTGTTTTTGTAGCTAACTTTGGAGGATTTTATAAGGGATCTCAGCTTCTTACTGAGGCTGACCAGGGAAATCCTCCACTCATGGGATTTTACTCTCTTTTGCAACAGTTTCTTCCTTCTGTTGTAGAGTTTGTTTATGGCAGGGGACCACCAGATTGGCTTTCTTTTTTTGGAGGATAGTGTCTTGGTTCTGTTTGGGATAGCATGATCCATGCACTCATGTAAGTGCTTATACAGTGCATTTGTGTAGGATTCAGCAGTTGTAACTGTATTGTCCATCTGCATGGGTGTCATGAAGTTCACTACTTCTGTCTTAAGAAGCATGAAGCTGACTTTGGAGAAAGTTTTTTTTTTTTTAACTAAGTGAGACAGCACAAATCAAACTGTTCCTTGACCCCTTATAAAATCAGAGCTGACATATGAATATGGCACTAGTCTGCCTTTGTAAGAAGTAAATAACAGAGTGACAACTGAGGAGACTGAGATTTTATTAATAAATCACCCAATCATTTTGGTCAGGTCCCTGCTATTATTGTGTGTGGGGAGAGGTCAGCTGACAGGTGAGAATTCTGATGCACAAACTAGGGCTCTACAGGAAAATCAAATGGATAACTCAGCATGCATCTCAATCCATATGTACCCTAGACGTTTTCACTCCACTCTGGGCATAGGACAAGAGGATCGAAAGAATAATAAAAAAAAAAAAAAACACGGATGCATTTATGAAAATTATGAAGACAGAAATTCAGTGGTTGTATAGTGAAGGGTTCATGTCCCAAAAAAGAAATAAATAAACAAGGAAAATATAAATCTCCCAGCATTTGGAGTCCAAAAGGTGGTCATATTCATGTGGGTCAGTAATGAAAGTGGAGCTGTTTGGACAGATAATGGCTATCTATCGATTTAAAATTGATACAGGTCATTTCATCAATGAGCATGACTATAATGTGGATTTAAGTTTACTTTTCTGCAGAGGGCTTTGCCCTGCTCCACATGCATAAGAAATGTCTTACATTTTCTTTATTCTAATGAACTTTAAGGTCACAAACCTCAAAGCAAGTAATAAATCAAATCCCAAGAATCTGCGTTAATGAACTGGTTATTGAAGGAATGATTATATAACTTTTCCTGAATAACTGGATCACAAGAGACCTAGGATGGAGCGTATTTTATACCAACTCAGTCTGACACTGTGGAGTCTGCATCTCAGAACACTTTTACCACACAAATGCAGATATCAGTGCCCACTTTCATAAATATGACTACAGATGTCTTAATGTGCATACTGAATGTATACTTCACAGTGCATTGTGAAAACATACTACCCATCTACAAAGCATACTATGTACTGAGACCAGTTGTTGTTGTTGTTGTGTCTTTCGGCTTTTCCCGGTTAAGGGTTGCCACAGCGGAACTTCGGTCTGCTAATGATTGGCAGTAGATTTTTACGTGCTGAGTTGCCAGCCCTGACGTACAACCTTCAACGAAGGTATGCCCATTCACGCATGTCTCCACACAGAAGACGCTCTAGCTGAGAATCGAACAGGACAACGTCGTATTGTGAGGCGACAATGCTACCACAGCAGCACCACCGCAGTCATGTACTGAGACTAGTAATACTATAAATTTGCCAAGTGGATATCTATGTGTCACACAGCTTGTTTGCTTATCATGGTTGCATATGACACAAGATCCCGCACTGGCACACAGGCCATCTACCATTCACCACCTTATTGCCATTCCATTTTGTCTCTGCTTCTACTAGAAGTTCCCATTCATGTCTAGATTCCACTGCCAAACTGAATGAATGAAAGTGTTTAGTTTGTGCCAAATGTACAGGACACATCCCCAGACCTGCCCAAATAGCAGTACAACAATCTGCATGATGTTTAATGATCCCAGCATTGCCAATTGACCACAAAGTCCAATCCCACCATAAATACTGACCACTGATGCAAAAGAAAAGGCAAATAGCATAGCTGCCTTATCCAGAATGGTCAGACATGAATTGCCAGTTTCTCAGCTGCATGTCACACATCCTACAAGAATATCCAACAGTCACATGATCATAAACATAAACAGAAGCAACAGAAAAGGCCTTTGTTCAGCATCATCATCGTCATCATCAACCTTCATTTTCCCATTTTCTGCATGAGGTCGAGTTGTCCTATCAGCTGCCTCCATTTCTCTCAATTCAGTGCCGGTCTTGTACCTTCTTTAACACTTATGCCTGACTGTCAAAGGTCTTCGCTCATACAGACTATCTACCTGTTGCCTGGAAGCCATCATTTCCTCTTAGCTTCTTAATGTCTGTCCCAAATCTTCTTCACCAGGTTTGTTCTGCTTTTCTGCACATGTGCCTGAACCACCATAATCTGTTTTCTTTGATCTTCTGTGCAATTGGTTCTACTTTGGCTTCTGGTCCAATGTCCTCATTTTTTCACCTATCCCACAGAGTGCATCCTACCACCCATCTGACATAGTTCATCTCTGTAGCTTCCTTAACTGTTCTATCTTTACTGCCTAAGTTTCTGTACCATACAGTAGTACTGGTCACACCACTATTTTGTACACCTTACTTTTCAGCTGCTTTGGCATTCTTTTGTCATGCACCACACATGACACTTTGTGCCAGTTGGCTGCAGCCCCCCTGATTTTAACATTGACCTCCTCATTCAGACCTCCTTTCTCTTTAACCACCCCTCCCAGTTACTTGGAGCAGATAAGCTTTTCCACTATTTTCCTTTCTGTCTCCGTTTTCAGCTGGTTTTGATTCCATTGCATTTGCTGCCATTACAACTATTTTATCTGTACTCGGTTTTATCCCATGTGCCTTCAGCTTTGCATTCCACTCCCCTATCCTTTGCTGAAGTTCTTGCTTAGAGTCTGCCTGTAATGCTACGTTGTCTGCATACTGCAACTTTTTTGATCTGTCCCGTCTGAGCTGTTTGCTAATGTAGACCAAAACCAGTATGAACAGCAGTGGACTCAGAGCTAAACCCTGATGCACACCCTCTCCCACTGACAGCCCCTTTGTGAGGCTGAACACTGTTCATACTAGAGTCATTGGGTCCTTGTACATAGCCAGCACTAATTCTACCAGTGTTTCTGGGACTTCAAACCAACACAGGACTGCCTAAATCAGCTTTTTTTAGCTTATCAAGTCTAGGAATGCCCAGTTGTGCTCTTTCCATATCTCTAGCTTCTTTTCAACTATCTGTGGCACTGCAAACATTGGGTCAGTTGGTCAGTTGTTATGCATCCTGAACTAAATCAAAACTGCTCATCTCCCACCTTACTTCTACTACTCTGTGTATTCATTTATCACTCACCTTGTGCAGAATGTTCATTCAGTGTGGCACGAGTTTGATACCTCTATACCGCTAACAGTTCTGGATGCCCCCTTTGTTCTTGAACACTGGCACTAGTACGCTTATTCTGCAGTCATCGGGGATAGGCCTTTCTCTCCACACTCCTATGAGTACCCTCAGGTGGTATTTCTCCCCTATCTCACCCAGCATCTTAATCATATTTGCTGTAACGTCATCTGAGCCTGCAGCTTTCCATAACTTCATTTTCTTTCATGTTGTTCTTCCTTCTCAGGTGGGATTTTTGTCCAGGGCAGTACAGCTTCTGTGGGTTTTCTTCATTCAGAAGTTGCTTGATGTACTCCTTACATCTGCTTAGTCAGCAAGTTGTTGTTGGCATCCTTTAAGAAGGGTGTCTGGACTATCTTCTTTATCTTTCTGTCTTTGCCTTGCAACTTGATAGCATTTCTTTGTGCCACCTACTGAGCCACTTTTCAGAAGCTGGTAGAGTGCTCCTGATGCCTTGTTCTATACTATTGCAACTCCTGTCTTAGCCTATTTGTTATCCAGACCGTATTCCTTTCTAGCCTGGTCCATCGTTTTTGTTATCCAGACCGTATTCCTTTCTAGCCTGGTCCATCGTTTTGTTATCCAGACCGTATTCCTTTCTAGCCTGGTCCATCGTTTTTGTTATCCAGACCGTATTCCTTTCTAGCCTGGTCCATCGTTTTTGTTATCCAGACCGTATTCCTTTCTAGCCTGGTCCATCGTTTTTGTTATCCAGACCGTATTCCTTTCTAGCCTGGTCCATCGTTTTTGTTATCCAGACCGTATTCCTTTCTAGCCTGGTCCATCGTTTTGTTATCCAGACCGTATTCCTTTCTAGCCTGGTCCATCGTTTTTGTTATCCAGACCGTATTCCTTTCTAGCCTGGTCCATCGTTTTTGTTATCCAGACCGTATTCCTTTCTAGCCTGGTCCATCGTTTTTGTTATCCAGACCGTATTCCTTTCTAGCCTGGTCCATCGTTTTTGTTATCCAGACCGTATTCCTTTCTAGCCTGGTCCATCGTTTTTGTTATCCAGACCGTATTCCTTTCTAGCCTGGTCCATCGTTTTTGTTATCCAGACCGTATTCCTTTCTAGCCTGGTCCATCGTTTTTGTCTCTCACTTTTTCCTGCACTCCTTCTTTCTTGACTTCCTGGACTTCTGCATTCCATCACCAACTTTTCTTATGTACTTTATTTCCAGAAATTGCTCAGCCACATATTTGTTCTGTAGTCCTCTTACATGCTGTTTGGAGATGCTGCAATTCTTCTTCAGCTCCATCTATTTTCTTTTTTTTCTGAGGTTCTACAGGCCTTGAGTAATGTTTGAACTTTAGTGCATTCTCACCAGTCAACTTCAGCCTAGTCTCTGTTGATGTTTGACCCTTCTGTGAATGCTGCTTGCAGCTGATTGTGGCAACCAGTGGTTTGTGCTGTGGTATGACTGTTTTATGGGGGATCACTTTGTAATCACTGATTCTATGCCAGTGCCCTTTCCTTACTAGGAGGAACCTGTGTTGCATATTGGCCACTCATGTGTGTTATCTTATGACTGTCTCTCCTGATGAGCTGTGTGTTGGCACTCTAGAATGGTCTCTCCTTCTTTATTCCTGTTGCCTCACGCATGTGGACCAAGGAAATCTTCATATCTTGTTCTCTCTGTCTTCATATGTGCATTCAGATCTCCCATTATCAACACCAATTCATATTGCCATGCTTTATCTAGTAAGTCCTGCAACTTCTGCCTGAATGGACTATTTTCCTCACTGTCACAACTCTGCTGTGGGCTATAGGCTGAGATTAAGAATAATTCTCTATCCTTCCACTGCAGTCTGATTGCCATGAGTCTGTCACTAATTCTGATGACATCCCCTCACTGCCTTCTGAAGTCCCTCCCTCACCATAATACCCACACCATTTCTAGCCTGTTTTTTCCCTGAGTAGTAGAGTCTGTATGCCAAGCCAAGTGACTTTGCTGCAGTGCCCTTCCATCTTGATTTCTGGATACATAAGATGTCCAGCTTCCTTTTTACCATTATTTCATCCACCTCCAAGTTCTGTCCTGTCAGTGAACCTACATCAAGTTCATGTTTGGCAGGTTGATTGGGTTTACAGCCAACTTTTGCTCAACAAAACTATCCAGGGTAACCAAAGCTGGCAACTAAACACCAGCTGGCCAGTAGCTTATTGACCCAGGGCTGCTGGGCTTTATGGAGGGCACACACCAGCCAAAAGGGCCACATATACCCCTCTCACCATTAATAAGTGTCCCTGGCATAGGTTAGAGTAGGCTGGGTCCTCAACCCACTTATCACCAACAAATACCCATGCCTATTTGGTGACAGTTGTAAACATGACTGAATCACCTTTGTTATCCTATTGTATGCATTTTTATTCAAGTGCAGAATTCTATGAACACAAAGTAAAAAGCACAGGTTATTTTTCCAGTCCTTCATTATAACTGTGGTATAAGTTATTTTGTTATGCAATAGGTAGAGATAAAATAAGGAAAACTCTTCACATCCAACTGAACCTTTAATTTATTTAATGTTGAATAATGTTGCTTGATACATTAAGGTTTACTCCACACTAAAAGGTATACTCACGAATCATAATTTATGATCCCTAAGAATGTGTGGTGTACATTTTTGACTCAATGGCAGTTTCTGTAGAAATTTATTAATTAAAAACAATCATCCAGACTATTTCTGAATATATGTTATACTGAAAACAATAACCTGAAACTTCTTTAGAACGTGGAAAATGTAGCCTGACTGAACTGCAGTAGTAATGAATATGTATTATTTCCATTGTAACATTATATCATTTTAATACAGTCCACTGCATCCATTGTTTCACACTGCTGAAACAATCTTAATTTACATACCCAAAAAACTGTCACTGATAATTGAAAATGGCTGTACTCTGAACTTTTCAATTTATTTTTAATTTGAAGAGAACACAATGGTGCTGATAGATCCATAATAATCTATTTTCTCTTTATAAAATCAAATAAGCAAAGAATGTTCTGTTTGCTGCATTAGATGATACATAAATCAACGTAAGAAAAACACATTAGTATTAATTTCATATATTTTCTTTCTTACTTGTGATTAAGCACATATAATTCCTCTTCCCAGATTTGGCAACCACCTCAGGCTGATAAATCAGCTCTCATCGTATTTGCCAAAGGAAGCAAGTCCATATGTTGCATAACCATCTATTAAACAGAAACAACTTTGTTAAAACTTGAAAACTGATGAACCAGTTCATGAGCAAATCTACAATCAGTCATTGATATTATCAATTAAAGTCCAAATTGATGATTTATATCAAACAGTAAGGTCATAATGAAAACAGTATGAAAGCTCATTTACAAATGTGGTGTAACCATTCCCTTCCTTTGCAGAATTATTGTCTCATGAGTTGCATGGTAGTGTGCTAACAAAGAGCTCATTTACAAATGTGGTGTGACCATTCCCTTCCTTTGCAGAATTATTGTCTCATGAGTTGCATGGTAGTGTGCTAACAAAGAGCTCATTTACAAATGTGGTGTGACCATTCCCTTCCTTTGCAGAATTATTGTCTCATGAGTTGCATGGTAGTGTGCTAACAAAGAGCTCATTTACAAATGTGGTGTGACCATTCCCTTCCTTTGCAGAATTATTGTCTCATGAGTTGCATGGTAGTGTGCTAACAAAGAGCTCATTTACAAATGTGGTGTAACCATTCCTTCCTTTGCAGAATTATTGTCTCATGAGTTGCATGGTAGTGTGCTAACAAAGAGCTCATTTACAAATGTGGTGTAACCATTCCCTTCCTTTGCAGAATTATTGTCTCATGAGTTGCATGGTAGTGTGCTAACAAAGAGCTCATTTACAAATGTGGTGTGACCATTCCCTTCCTTTGCAGAATTATTGTCTCATGAGTTGCATGGTAGTGTGCTAACAAAGAGCTCATTTACAAATGTGGTGTAACCATTCCCTTCCTTTGTAGAATTATTGTCTCATGAGTTGCATGGTAGTGTGCTAACAAAGAGCTCATTTACAAATGTGGTGTAACCATTCCCTTCCTTTGCAGAATTATTGTCTCATGAGTTGCATGGTAGTGTGCTAACAAAGAGCTAATTTACAAATGTGGTGTAACCATTCCCTTCCTTTGCAGAATTATTGTCTCATGAGTTGCATGGTAGTGTGCTAACAAAGAGGTCATTTACAAATGTGGTGTAACCATTCCCTTCCTTTGCAGAATTATTGTCTCATGAGTTGCATGGTAGTGTGCTAACAAAGAGCTCATTTACAAATGTGGTATAACCATTCCCTTCCTTTGCAGAATTACTGTCTCATGAGTTGCATGGTAGTGTGCTAACAAAGAGCTCATTTACAAATGTGGTATAACCATTCCCTTCCTTTGCAGAATTATTGTCTCATGAGTTGCATGGTAGTGTGCTAACAAAGAGCTCATTTACAAATGTGGTGTAGCCATTCCATTCCTTTGCAGAATTATTGTCTCATGAGTTGCATGGTAGTGTGCTAACAAAGAGCTCATTTACAAATGTGGTATAACCATTCCCTTCCTTTGCAGAATTATTGTCTCATGAGTTGCATGGTAGTGTGCTAACAAAGAGCTCATTTACAAATGTGGTATAACCATTCCCTTCCTTTGCAGAATTATTGTCTCATGAGTTGCATGGTAGTGTGCTAACAAAGAGCTCATTTACAAATGTGGTGTAACCATTCCCTTCCTTTGCAGAATTATTGTCTCATGAGTTGCATGGTAGTGTGCTAACAAAGAGCTCATTTACAAATGTGGTGTAACCATTCCCTTCCTTTGCAGAATTATTGTCTCATGAGTTGCATGGTAGTGTGCTAACAAAGAGCTCATTTACAAATGTGGTGTAACCATTCCCTTCCTTTGCAGAATTATTGTCTCATGAGTTGCATGGTAGTGTGCTAACAAAGAGCTCATTTACAAATGTGGTGTGACCATTCCCTTCCTTTGCAGAATTATTGTCTCATGAGTTGCATGGTAGTGTGCTAACAAAGAGCTCATTTACAAATGTGGTATAACCATTCCCTTCCTTTGCAGAATTATTGTCTCATGAGTTGCATGGTAGTGTGCTAACAAAGAGCTCATTTACAAATGTGGTGTAACCATTCCCTTCCTTTGCAGAATTATTGTCTCATGAGTTGCATGGTAGTGTGCTAACAAAGCACTCATTTACAAATGTGGTGTAACCATTCCCTTCCTTTGCAGAATTATTGTCTCATGAGTTGCATGGTAGTGTGCTAACAAAGAGCTCATTTACAAATGTGGTGTAACCATTCCCTTCCTTTGCAGAATTATTGTCTCATGAGTTGCATGGTAGTGTGCTAACAAAGAGCTCATTTACAAATGTGGTGTAGCCATTCCCTTCCTTTGCAGAATTATTGTCTCATGAGTTGCATGGTAGTGGGGTAAGAAAGAAAAGGGAAAGCACAGGATTAGGGTAACTCTGAATCTGATGGGGGTCCAAACACCAAAGATATAACAGATCAGTGGATGTTGGCACCTAAAGGGAAACTATAAGTGATGGCTAGAAAATAGTGGAATCTAGGTTACAATATAGCACGATTCTGTCGTTCACCCCTGACACATCTGATTCTGTAATAAAATTCCTGGAAAACAGCTGCATCAGTGGTTCTGGAGGGTTAAAGCCCTAACTGTGACCCAGCCAGCCAGGGTTTGATTAGCAACTCAGGCAACTGACAAAATGGCAGGGAGGAATGAGCATTACCATCCTGGGGTGTATGGGCAGTCCAATGGGCATCGCCAGTTTCAATCTCTAGTGGAGAATAGGGACTGCTCATTGTTAGGCATGCGTAGAAGACGAGGAAAAGGGTGGAGACGTGGCTGAGCTGCTGTGGAAGTAGGGCGATACACTGCACATCTCCATTGCACACTTACCTTTAAAGCAGGAACCATTAGGTCCTAAAAAGGGATGGGGGGATAGTGGGTAGGTCATAACAAAATTCCCCCCTCCCCAGACAGTTGCACAGATGTGCTGAGCCCCTGGATGCTTAAGGTCTATGATCATTTCCAGCACTGCCAGCACATTTTGGAGATGAGAAGATGGTTGGTAGATCTGGTGTAGACAGGATACTGGGGTGCTAGGTCAGTACTAATGAATGAAGGGAGAAGGACCAAAAAAAAAAAAAAATATATATATATATATATATATATATATATATATATATATATATATTCCTAGGAAATGCAAAACATCAGGTGGACTGCAATGAATGCTTTCAACATCTCAGAAATACAATGTCAGAGTGTAGTATAAATCTGGAAAGCTGATGTATATTACTGACAGGTTAAACGGAGCTTATCCGAATGAGCAAAAGATGGTTTGGTAGAAGAGGATTTTAAAGTCCTTCGGGCTGTGATGCAAATTTAAGTGACACCTGAGAAACTGCAAGAATGGAAAGTAACTTCAAAAATACCACACAGAAATAATTCTGCTGTTAAGAAATGTGATAATTATAGGGAATGCAGACAACATAAAGCATCTTCATCTGCTAATGAACCTATACTGGGCTGTCAGAGAAAGTACAGTTTTGTACCTACCATAAATGTAGATGTTCGAGGATCCACATTGCTGCAGTCCTAACCATTGGGGTAGTCCGCTGTCCAGTCCGCCCGAATACCAAAGTATATGGCTGACGTCGGTCAAGGCGCATTAGACTGACGTCAGGACGTCAGGGTACTAATGCGCATGACCGACGTCATATCCTCAGTCTTTTCTTGCCCCAGATGTCAGAAGACCCTAGAAAGATAAGGCCAAAACCAAAAACACCAAACACTCCTGCACCAAAAATATGTACAATATATACAAAATTACAAGAGTATAACCACACCCACACAACCACCCCTAAACACAGAGGGGAAGCAGGGAGGGTAAATTGGACTGCAGCAATGTGGATCCTCGAACATCTACATTTATGGTAGGTACAAAACTGTACTATGTTCTTCATTCCACATTGCTGCAGTCCTAACCATTGGGTAGAATCCCAAAGCAGAGGTAAGGGAGGCTGGCAAATCATAAGGAAGCAGGAGCTGTCAACATGCCTTGCAAAATAGCTGTGGCAAAACCAGCCCTAGATTTAGAGTAGAGAGGAAGGTGGTAATGCTTAGAGAAAGTATGCACCGAACTCCAAGTAGCTGCCTCCAAAATATCCTTAGTTGCCACTCCCGTTAGAAATGCTGTTGAAGTGGCAGTAGCCCTAGTGGAATGAGGCCTAATCCCAGCTGGAATCTCCTTGCCATGATGGGAATAACAAAATGCAATGCAAAACCCAATCCACTTAGAAATAGTTTGTTTTGACACAGGCTTGCCCTGAGAACTCAAAGCAAAAGAAATAAACAACTGCTGAGACTGCCTAAAATCCTTAGTCCTGCTTAAATAGTAACGCAACTGCCTGTGTACATCTAAAGTGTGCAAAATCTTTTCCCCCTTAATTTGGGGATCTGCATAGAAAGTAGGCAAATGAATAGTTTGGTTTAAAGCCACACTAGAAACCACCTTAGGATTAGTACGTAATGATACCCTATCCTTATGGAAAATCAAAAAAGGCTCTACCGCCATAAGGGCCTGCAATTCAGAAACCCTTCTTGCAGAAGTAATGGCCAACAAAAAAGCAGTCTTCCATGACAAGTATTTCAAGTCAGCAGTAGCCGTGAGCTCAAAGGTTGTAGAGTAAGTTTCTCCAACACAAAATTGAGATCCCAAGCAGGAGTAGGAGCTCTACGTGGGGGTCTTATATTCTTTGCCCCTCTAAGAAATTGCTTGAACAAAGGATGCGAAAACAATGGTGAGTCACAATCATAGTGAGCTGAAATTGCTGCAGCATGAATCTTAATGGAAGAGAAAGACAAACCTTTGTCCAATAACTCAGCAAGATATTGAAGAGCCACACTCAAATTAGGCTCAGAAATCTCCAAATTCTTTGCTGCACTCCAAAATAAAAATCTCTTCCATTTTTCTGCGTACACTTTCCTTGTACTAGGTCTTCTGGCTTCCATAATCACATTCAAAACTTGTTGAGGAAGTTGAGACCTGCCGTGTTTCAAAACAGAATATGCCAGGCTGTTAGATGAAGAGAGTGAAGCTTGACATTGAGTAGATGACCGTCCCTCTGAGACAATAGGTGTGGAATCAAAGGTAAAGGCCATGGAGGCTTCCTTACCAGACTCCTCAGTAATGGGTACCAGTGTTGTCGAGGCCAATCTGGAGCTATTAAAATCATCCTTGGCTTGTCTTGTCTGACCTTTAGGAGTACCTTTGGGAGAAGAGGCAGAGGTGGAAAGGCATACGCATGAAGATTTTTCCAACTGAAAGAAAGAGCATCCACTTTCCAAGCTGTGTGATGAAACCTTTTGTGCAAAACTTTGGCAGCTGGTGGTTTAGTGGAGAAGCGAACAGATCTATGTCTGGAGTTCCCCATGACACTGTCAATTTCTGAAATACATGAAGATCCAGTTTCCACTCGTGGGGATCCATGATTTGCCTGCTTAACACATCTGCTAAGGAGTTCTGTGCTCCGGCAGAAACCTTGCCTGAAGAGTTAGTTGCAAGCTGGCGCAGTCTCCCATAAAATCATTGCTTGCCTGCATAGAGGGTAAGAATGTGTTCCCCTTGTTTGTTGATGTACCACATGACAGTTGTGTTGTCTGTTAGAATCAACACCTGCCCTGGAAGAAGTAATTCCTTGAAAGCCATTAATGCAAACTGGACTGCTAACATCTCCTTCATGTTGATATGTAGATGCTGTAGTCTGGCAGGCCACTTGTCTTGTATCCACTTTCCATTCAGATGAGCTCCCCAAGCTATGTCTGAGGCATCTGTCGTTAGAATCTGACTCGCCTCTGGCCGGGTCACAGAGAGTCCCTTGTTTAGGTGACATTCCTGAGCCCACCACAAAATTCCTTTTGAATGCAAGGTATTATTTGAATGACAGTGTCCAAATCCTGGCAGTGCTGTGTCCATACATTTTGAGATACCATTGCAGCTTCCTCATATGCAGTTTGGCATTGGGAAGCACCAGAATACAAGATGCCATGAACCCTAAGGCTTGAAGGACTGTCCTTGCAGTCAGCCCGGACTGAAGAGATAGTTGATGGAAGTAAAGGAAAGATTCTTTTGTTTGTCCGGGGTTAAAAAGGCCATCTGGGCTGCTGTATTCAGTCTCACACCCAGAAAGCACATGTCTTGAGAGGGTACTAGACTGGACTTTATTTCGTTCACAGAATACCCTAGGCATCTTAGCACTGCTATCACATATTCCAAATGCTGTAGAAGGTCTTCCTTTTCTTGAGCCAGAATCAGGCAGTCGTCCAAGTAAGGATAGATTTGAATTCCTTTTAGCCTGAAGTAAGCTATCACTGGAGCCAGAACCTTTGTGAATACTCTGGGCACAGTAGATAAGCCAAAGGGCAATGCAGAGAACTGATAATGGGAATTTCCAGCTCGAAAACGCAGATACTTCCTGCAACTTAGTCTGATAGGCACATGAAGGTAAGCCTCCTTGAGATCTAAAGTTACCATCCAGTGATCTTTGCCCAGCAGAGGTAAAAGCTGTTGTAACGTCAACATTTTGAACTTGGGGATGTCCAGATAAGTGTTGAGGATAGACAAATCCAAAATTGGTCTCCACGTGTCCCCCTTCTTTGGTACTAGGAACAGGCGAGAATAAAATCCTAGGCCCCTTTCTGGCACAGGGACTGGCTGAATGGCCCCTATTTGGAGTAACAGAGAAATTTGCTTGTGAGCCTCTTTTCTTTGCAGAGGAGGAATGTCTGGCATACCTTTGAAAGGAGGCAAGGTATGGAAATAAAACCTGTAACCGTGGTGAATGATATCCAAAACCCATCTGTCTTGGGTAATTAAATCCCAATTTTCTTTGAAAAGAGCCAGCCTTCCTCCCAAAGGTGCTGGCAGGCGAGAATGTACTGGCAGCTGAAAAGGCAGGTCATTGGGTCTGTTTACGAAAGGACTGACCCCTGCCCTCACCAGAAGTCTGAGCAGGTGAACTCCTGTTCTAGGCCTAAAGAACCTTGAGCTCTGCCCCTACCACGTCTAGACCTACCCCTAGACTGGGAATCATAAGCAGGATATGTCCATCCCTTAGTAGGCCAATTTCGACTAAACTTCGGAGGCTGCACCTGCAAAAAATCTTTAACCGTTTGCATAGACTTAGCCTTGTCCTCCATTTTCTTTAAAACTGCTTCCACAGGCGAACCAAACAACACGTCAGACTGTAAAGGAGCATCCAAAATCCTTGTCTTAACATGCTCAGCTAAATTCTGATCCCTCAACCAGGCGTGCCTGAAGAACAGAACCAGTGGCAGCCACCCTCGAGGAGGCCTGCACAGCATCAAAACCACATTGCAATGAATGCTTACCCACCTGTTCAGACACATGAACTAAATCCTGCAACTCTTTACACTCAATACCTTCCGCCAGAGCATCCACCTTAGACTTCAATTGTGAAAGGAGATAATTTTGATATTTTAACATGTGAAACTGGCAGTTCAACGCCCTCATGGCTAAAGTGGAAGAAGTATACACCTTCTTTCCCCATCTATCCAAAGCCCGTGCCTCTTTATCAGGAGGAACAGGATTTTTAACAACAGAAGCCTTAACACCTTTAGGCCCCTGAGAGACAGTTTCTGGGTCTGCCCTAGGACTCTTAAAAGATACTTATGAGCTTCAGGCACCCTATAGTACCTATCCGGTTTAACTGGGGCAGGAGGCAAAGAATCAGGGTTCAGGGAAGCCTCTGCAAAACATCTTCCACCACATTCAGAACAGGAGGTATAGCTAAAGGCCTATGCTGGGGTAAAACAAGAATTCCCTAAGCCTCTTCCTGGAATCAGAGAAATCCTGACCTTCCCATTTAAAATGCTCCCTCATGGAATGCAGAGTCTCTGAAAATGAAAAATCCTCAGGAGGAGAAGCTGAAGGAGTAGAATCATCCACATCAGAATCAGAATAAGGAGGAAACTCCTGCAAGTCTTCAGCCAAGACTCAGAAGCCTCGAACACTGCTCAAAACTCTCAAACTCAGGCTCCACCCTAGGCCTCTTATCAGGAGGGCATAGAACCTCTAATCATAGTAATCAAATCCTCTGCCATTTTAAGCATATGTTTCTTAGGCAAGGATCCTGAAGAGCTAGGAGAAACCCCCACTGAAGTTAAACCTGGCCTGCCTCTCAAAGAAGCCTTGGAAACAGAAGGGGAGGCTCTAACCACCTTAGGAAGAGAGGGAAGAACAGCCACCTGAGAAGCCCCTTCAGCCTGGCCTACCTCCTGAGAGGACACATCCTGTAACAGTAAAGTCTCTCCCTGAGACTCCAAAGAAACTCCTGGCAAAACCTCCAGCTCCACTGAGCCTTCTAAAGAACCGACGTCCGGGACTGCCGGTTCTTCTACTCTAGGCATTGCTGCTTTGTCCTTGCGCTTTTTGGATGGGCGTCGGAGCATCCGGCGGCATTTTATAATTACAACGCTTCCCAAAAACTAACCTGGCACAGTCTAACCTTCTCTTAATAGTGCGTTTGTTAAATCTAGCACAAGAGCGGCATCCAACAACGTCGTGCTCAGGCCCTAAACAAGGTATACACAAGGTATGGTAATCTCTATGAGGTATCTGTTTCCCACAAGAAATACAGTTATTCACTTTTTCTGACATCCGGTTAAATACTGAGGCAAGAAAAAACCAAAATATTCCCAAGGTACTTAGCCAACTTTGATTCGGTCTGAAACTCCGACTTCAGAAAATTTCAGAACGCCAACCTGCACTCGCAAAACTGCTTCTGCATCGGACCATGCGTCAAAAAAGACTGGGGATATGACGTCGGTCATGCGCATTAGTACCCTGACGTCCTGACGTCAGTCTAATGCGCCTTGACCGACGTCAGCCATATACTTTGGTATTCGGGCCGACTGGACAGCGGACTACCCCAATGGTTAGGACTGCAGCAATGTGGAATGAAGAACATCAGTAAGCATATATACTGTCTTATATAAAGCTGGTAAACTAATTATTCCATCTCATCTAAGGAACCAGATACTGGTGAAGGTTTGTGAGTCATATCTGGGAATATCTAAGTGCAGAGACACAGCTACATATAAAACATATTGGCCCAACACTACAGTGCAACTGCAGCAAATGGTACAAAACATACATTTTGTCACATGCACAAAAACTACAATTACAAAGAGGAACTGATGCCATCTGAAATAGTGACACTACCACAACTGAAAGAAGAATTAAGATGATATCAGTTATATGGTAGGAGTGAAAGTCACTTACAAAATTTCCCAGAACAAGAGTATTTACTGATGTCAGAGTGTCAGATTCAGCCAATAGTTGTCAGCCACTTGTCTTGGACAAGACAGAGAAACATTCTTTAACTGTCATATCATTTGTAGACCATATTCCACTACAGAATCTAGTGATAATTCCTTTACAGAAGCCTGAATATGTATATGTATATGTATATGCATATGTATATGTGGATTCAATTTATAATCTTGAAATACTAAAATGTCGAATTTCAGTATGTTGAGACCATAAAGTCGAATCCACAAAACACAGACAGCCCAATACTGCAAAACTTCAAATTGCGAACACACACCATACACCACAATACCCACACTACAAAAAAAAAAAAAAACACACACACACACACACACACACACGCACACACACACACACACACACACACACACACACACACAAACATAACACCACACATCTACAAACCTACACTATTAATAAGCAGGGGAGAAAGCCCCCTTGCACCCCCCACATCCCCTCTACTTATATATACTAACTCCGAGATTGCACAAACAGAAAAAGACAGTAAACTCACAACCAGACATTCTACAGTCCCTAGCACACACACACGCACACATCACACATATACAGACACCACCACATCCAACACTTAAACACTCATACTTTTACCTGCCTACCCTAACCCATACATACAACTTACAAACACACTCACATACACTCAAACACCTACCCAAAACTCTTACAAAACACTCACTTACCTTAAATTTCACCTAAGTCCACACACTACACCGGACACCATCCACACAATACACTACACATCACTTAGCGTAAAACCATAACCGTGAATTCGACATATCTGGATTCGTGATTATGCACTTTTGCTATTTTGAAGATTCAACTTTATAGACTCAACATACTGAAATTCAACATTTCAGTATTTTGAGATTATAAAGTGAATCCGTATATGTATATGGATATGTATATGTATATGTATGTATAAATGTCTTGGTGGTCATTTCATAGAGACACAACTGGGTTGGATTGCACAACTAGGCTTATAAAGGCCCTAGTGGTCATTAGCCTAATATATACCAAAGAACCTATGAACCCTGATGTCTACTTCAGATGTTGTTGCTGAGAGGGATACAAAATCAGATTGGACTGTAACTGCTATATTTGCTCTGGCAGGTTCATCAAGGAGCGAAAGACTTACAGAGACTGTATATAGTGTTTATATATAAATTCAAATGATGCTTCAGTTAGTTTTCATATGTATGAGTGTTATGAGTCATTAGTACAGAGTTATCTTAGTTTTACCAAGACAGTGCTCTTTGTACATAGTGTACAACAGACAAAGGCTGTAATTTTTTTTCTAATAAAATGGGGATGCAGTATACCTTTAAGAAGTTAGAGAAACATCATTGTGAGTCATGTGATAAGGAGGGGTTTAAGTATTTGTGAGCAAGCTTTCAATGAAGCAACATTCCATCTCTGTGTCTCATGAATCTATAGGCCATATGACTCAGCTGGATATATTAACCCTTATGGGCCTCCACCTTATGTATGAAGAATTTGAGTTTGAACCAGAACAACTTCCATGCAATAGGCATAGAACTGTATATCCTCATGTGTTAAAAATGAACAGTTCACAGACAGCTATCCAAATTATGGTACACAACAGATAACTGGTAAAATTACCATATTTGTTTAACAGTATTTATTCATTCCAATATTATTTTGTTGTGCACATGAGTTCTAATTTTTTACTATTGATCAAATCAAGGCATGGCCATTTCCCCTAAAATAGGTACATGATTTGATCTTTGAAGTAATCTACAATTATATAGGTGGAGGCATTTGTGTCACTAGCTGGCAAAGAAAAGAGGCATGATCTACTTCAGGGCCTGACTGTACAGGCCTATGGTGGAAAGACATGAGGAAAACAGGTGGGGTTTGGTAATTTATCTGGAACACTTGCTCAATGTCTAAATAATGAAAAAATCATTCTGTCTTCAGAGAGGTTGATAAGGTAGGACAGTTTTAAAAAGCATTTTCTGTGGAAAGTTAGATGAGTTTGGTTATGGGAGGTTTCATGAGTAATAAGTGTTAAATGTTTTGATATTTTAGTTACTAAGGCTTACTTGTAATCTGTATACTTTGCATTGGATGACATATTGCAATATTATACTTTATTGCTGTTACTCCAGTAGATATCATGCCTACAATAACATGTGTAATCAAATATTACTAAATTATGTTCCAGTATAAACTCTTATTTTTCTTCATAAAACCAAAATGGTCATAACATTTAGTGAACATTGTGTTATCTGTGGTCGAGAGTCAATTGATACATTTTATGTTTTAATTTGATTAGTTGTGTAAAGAATAGTTATTGCCAGAATGACACATTTTTGTACAATACACTCCTCACAGAGCTATATCTTGTACATTTTCAAGCTTAAACAGTCAAAAAGGTTATCTATTTTAATCTTAATTGTAGTAGCTTCAGATGCCAAGTGAATGATTTCAAGCATAAAGGTGGCCCATAACAGTGATAGACTGATTTCAGAAGCATAAAGAAAACCACACAAGGGCTGAACTGTATTCAACTGACACCTTTCTGGTGGCAGATATAAACAGCAATGTGAAGAACATACAGCCTTAAACACAAGATAAATATCTCTCTGCCACATTGCAATTGTCTTCTTTGTGTTATAACGTTAGCCACTCAGATACATTTAACACTGAAAAATTGTTAAAGTGGAAATCTACATTTATAAAACAATATCCATATAATTTTAAAAAATAATAGTGCGTCTAAATGCAGGTGTAAAATCTAACATAAATATAAAAAATATCAATTTGATAAGTAATTTCACTCGTCTGAATTAGCTAAGAACAAATAAGAGTCTAAAGGAAGGGTAAGAGAAGAAATGAAGACTATTTTTTAAAATATGTCTAACAACAATTTGAGGCAGTGAAAGAAGGTCATCCTGCCTCAAGACTATTAAAAGATACATAATAAATCAGAAACAAATGCTCTACCGAGGTGTGATTAATAACAATTGGTCCCTCTGGAAAGAAAAAAAGTAATAATAATAATAAAATTATCCTCTGGTGGTGTTAAAATTGTTTAAGAAGAAGCATTTCTCCTGGGTTGGAACACAATAAGATATGTTACAGTAACATCCTGTCACTATAGTACCTGGGTATACAAAGAAAAGTAGGTAATAATGCCAGGATGTACAAATAAAGGTAGCCAATAACACCAGGGTATAAAGAAGAAAGTATCTAACAGTACCATGGTGTACAAAGATGGTAGCCAACAGAACCAGGATGTAAAAAGAAAAGTATCCAACAGTACCAGGGTATACAGAGAAGGGTAGCCAACAGTACCAGGGTATACAAAGAAGGGTTGCCAACAGTACCAGAGTGTACAAAGGTGGGTAGCCAAGAATACCAGGGTGTACAAAGAAAAGTAGCCAACAGTACCAGGGTGTACAAAGATGGTAGCCAACAGTACCAGGGTATACAAAGAAGGGTAGCCAACAGTACCAGGGTGTACAAACATGGATAGCCAACAGCAGCAGGGTGTACAAAGAAGGGTAGCCAACAGTACCAGGGTGTACAAAGAAGGGTTGCCAACAGTACCAGGGTACAAAGATGGTAGCCAACAGTACCAGGGTATACAAAGAAGGGTTGCCAACAATACCAGGGTGTATAAAGAAGGGTTGTCAACAGTACCAGGGTATACAAAGATGGGTAGTCAACAGTACTAAGGTATACAAAGATGGGTAGCTAGCAGTACCAGGGTGTACAAAGAAGGGTAGCCAACAGTACCAGGGTGTACAAAGATGGGTAGCCAACAGTACCAGGGTGTACAAAGAAGAGCAACCAAAAGACTCTACACTCATTTTAGAAATGTAGTGTAAATAGCTGGGCAGAACAGGTGCAGTCCAGCTTCATGTAACTGTTGGAATGAGAGATCAGACTGTGACCACATGGGCAAACTAAGCAGTAAAAGCCATACTGTTTTGCTGCAAAGTTCTGTGTTCAGATGATTATTCTGCAGGTACCAAAAACATGCACCTCGTATGATACAGAGTACTCCCTCTTGCTATACTTAATATGTGTTAGTTTGTGTTTTCTGTCATGAATTGTTTAAAAATTCCTAAACTCTTATGATGGGAAATTATCATTTCTTACTTGGTCTGAAAATGCAAAATAAAAAAAATGCAAAGCCTTAGAATACTCGAACATAAACCTTCCTTTACATTTTTGTATTCAGACATCTTAGCATATGAGCTTCATAGAGTTTTTGTTGAATTATTCTTATTTTTTTTTAGTTTTAAACTAATACTTTATAGACAAAACTGCCAGAGAAAAAATATACTCTCTCCAAATGTTACTGCTTCAAAGTGACGTTACCTGTTTAATGCTGTTTGCAGTACATGGAATGGTTTTAAATTGGCTGCAAACTCACCAGATGTAATCACCATATTTCTGAATGGTTCCAGTTTGAAACTATTTGTAACTGGAAACCATGAACAGATGGAAAGTATAGTTAAAAAGATAGCTATCTGGTTAAGATTTAAACAGCTACAAGTGCCGCAATAGTTATTAGAGCTTCATCTCTTAGCTGGTGTGCCCCGTTTTACTTTTATTTATTTATTTGTTTGTAACTGATTGATTACTGTGTAAGTGGGCTGATTGTGGACTCTTTTCTACCTTGACCCTGATTCAGGGAGCAAATGTAAAGTGTTTATAGATTATACAAGGTACAAGCATATATGTAATAATGCAAATGGATTAAACCTCTCCATAATATGAGCAGATCTGAGACACTTGTGAGTAAGAAGCATAGTTGTACACAGTGTATGGCATGGGCATGCAGTCAGTATAAACAATTTATAGAGTATCTGCAGCAAATAGTGAGTATTCATTGTGTAGACATCCAAGGATAAGTGGAGACACAAAAAATACATGATTAATTATTTGCAGACAGCTTGCAAGTTTGATCACACCTTAGCTGTATTTAAATTAGCCATTGTGACTGTAACAAGTACAACTGGCTTCCTTAAGCAGATGTTTTTTCAGTGTAGCTTTGATGCAATTCAAGGTCTCCTATTTCCTTCCATTAGAAACGATTCCTTGCAGCATTATTGCTTAAAATTATATCATGCATTTACTTACACTATGCTATTTTAGCATAAATGAGCATTTTTAATTAGAAGAATAATTAGTTAATGAACATGTTATAGACAAAGGAGGACAAACCAAGTGATTGTCTGGAATACCACATGTCTTGGTACTCCCAAAATATCTCAGCTCATCAAAATGAATCATCATTAGGACCTACGTCACCCTTTCTAAGGGATCCAACAACTGCCATTGTTGTAAGCCATATCAGGGTCTGGGTTATTTTGAGGTATAAAAATGTGAAATTAATTAAATTTCACTGCATGAGAATCATATGATTTCCCAGGTACACCACCATGAAGTGATGTATTATAGTTATCTGATGACATTAGGCTTACGTTAAGTATGATAGATACCAAGTTCTGATGTCAAAGGTTATTTTGAAGCAAACTCACTATCCAAAACACAGACTATCTAATCAAAGATTTGTCAGTACCATTGTTTCATTAATATGCTGTAATTTATTCTTTTCAATAAGTTCACGTAAATGAAAGTTTCACTGATTGCAGCAAAAATACCAGTCACATGATTGTTACAGCTGTTCACTAAAACAAAACATGATTGGCATCTCACTAAACTGCAGCTTTACATGTCACCAGTGTACAAAATGATCTTTTACAGACTTAGTTCCTGTGATCTACTTAGCATCCCTAAAGTGCAAAAAAATGCAAAGTTCTGTTCATAGGTTAGTACTAAGCTAACTGCTCCTGTGGACCATTTTTAAGCCTAGCCAATTAGGCTATGTGAGAATCAAACCTTGTAGTTTGTGACTGGTAGGTAAACACCTTAACTATTATTCCAACCTCCCACTAGGGTACAAAGACATAGTTAATTTTAATAACCTGTCTGGACTTTTTAATCATTCTAGATCTATAGTTTCTGTCTGTTTCTAGTAAAATGGTACAGCCATATCAACTGACATTTTTAAAAAATGTGTTTCCTTTTTTTGTCATCTGTCACAGGACCTAATAATTGTCTGGACAAGATAAGAAAATCAAGTATTGATAGATTCTATTAAGGACTAGCACAAAAGAACTTGCAACTTTAAAATCCCACTTGTATTATTACAATTTGGAGTGCCTGCCACTTTTCTATTTCTAACAGACTAGATATTATTATTAATATGGTTATATAGTTGTTTTTTGAGCTGCTTCCTATGCACAAAGGGTACAGAGTTTGATTCCTTCCAACTATATTTGCCTACTGTGTGATCTGAGCAAGTGATTTAACCAGACAGTGCTCCCTGATCACTCCTAAAAAGGGACACTTGAGTCCACAATGCTTAGTTAGTTAACAAATAAATTAAAAGTATATCGGTGACAACATGTACTTGATTACAAATGTGAAAGAGCATCCCTCTGATATGAAGTCTCCATTCCATATTCAGAAATGGTAACACCTAGGGCAGGATTCACGAAGCCTCCATGTAAGAGTCATAACTCTTACACGGAGGCTGCAGTTAAACGGAGTGATGTCAGCATGCTCTGCATATTCATGAAAACATGCTGAATCACACCTAAGGCTAACACAGTCCGTGTAAGACAGTAGGGGGCGTGTCCGTAGGCCGAGCCCTGTAAGCGGACACACCGCCAGAAGAGTAAAAGTGCCCAAAGTAAACACCCACGACAGAGTCCATGGAAATGTGAATAAACACAACACAACACATGCCCCCACAGACTATGAACAGAAAATATATAAATGAACATGTTATAAATTTTTTTTAAATCGTAAAGATGTTTGCCAGTGAGTGCGCTCGTTTGCGTGGGCGTGCCCGTAGCGCAGCTACAGTTAGCAGTCAGTGGGAAAGCATATAAGAACTAAATATGCAAAGCAAACCAAGAAGCAATAGCGTAGCTGTAGAGATGTTGGCTGAAAAGCAGGCATTCATGGTTCGAGCCCCCATAACACCAATTTTTTTATTTTTAGCAAAATAAGCACGAAACAAGTCCCTGACAAACATGTACATATATAAAATCACATTTTATGTAAAATGTAATGAAATAGCCCAAAAAGTATACAAATATGAAAGGCGTTACCTGTTTGATGCTGTTTGCAGTACATGGAATGGTTTTAAATTGGCTGCAAACTCACCAGATGTAGTCGCCATATTTCTGAATGGTTTCAGTTTGAAACTATTTGTAACTGGAAACCATGAACAGATGGAAAGTATAGTTAAAAAGATGGCTATCTGGTTAAGATTTAAACAGCTACAAGTGCCGCAATAGTTATTAGAGCTTCATCTCTTAGCTGTTATGCCCCGTTTTACTTTTATTTATTTATTTGTTTGTAACTGATTGATTACTGTGTAAGTGGGCTGATTGTCAACTCTTTTCTACCTTGACCCTGATTCAGGGAGCAAATGTAAAGTGTTTATAGATTATACAAGGTACAAGCATATATGTAATAATGCAAATGGATTAAACCTCTCCATAATATGAGCAGATCTGAGACACTTGTGAGTAAGAAGCATAGTTGTACACAGTGTATGGCATGGGCATGCAGTCAGTATAGACAATTTATAGAGTATCTGCAGCAAATAGTGAGTATTCATTGTGTAGGCATACAAGGATAAGTGGAGACACATAAAAAATACATGATTAATTATTTGCAGACAGCTTGCATGTTTGATCACACCTTAGCTGTATTTAAATTAGCCATTGTGACTGTAACAAGTACAAATGGCTTCCTTAAGCAGATGTTTTTTCAGTGTAGCTTTGATGCAATTCAAGGTCTCCTATTTCCTTCCATTAGAAACGATTCCTTGCAGCATTATTGTTTAAAATTTTATCATGCATTGACTTACACTATGCTATTTTAGCATAAATGAGCATTTTTAATTCGAAGAATAATTAGTTAATGAACATGTAATAGACAAAGGAGGACAAACCAAGTGATTGTCTGGAATACCACATGTCTTGGTACTCCCAAAATATCTCAGCTCATCAAAATGAATCATCATTAGGACCTAAGTCACCCTTTCTAAGGGATCCAACAACTGCCATTGTTGCAAGCCATATCATGGTCTGGGTTATTATGAGGTATAAAAACGTGAAATTAATTAAATTTCACTGCATGAGAATCATATGATTTCCCAGGTACACCACCATGACATGATGTATTATAGTTATCTGATGACATTAGGCTTACTTTAAGTATGATAGATACCAAGTTCTGATGTCAAAGGTTATTTTGAAGCAAACTCACTATCCAAAACACAGACTATCTAATCAAAGATTTGTCAGTACCATTGTTTCATTAATATGCTGTAATTTATTCTTTTCAATAAGTTCACGTAAATGAAGGTTTCACCGATTGCAGCAAAAATACCAGTCACATGATTGTTACAGCTGTTCACTAAAACAAAACATGATTGGCATCTCACTAAACTGCAGCTTTACATGTCACCAGTGTACAAAATGATCTTTTACAGACTTAGTTCCTGTGATCTACTTAGCATCCCTAAAGTACAAAAGAATGCAAAGTTCTGTTCATATGTTAGTACTAAGCTAACTGCTCCTGTGGACCATTTTTAAGCCTAGCCAATTAGGCTATGTGAGAATCAAACCTTGTAGTTTGTGACTAGTAGGTAAACACCTTAACTATTATTCCAACCTCCCACCAGGGCACAAAGACATAGTTAATTTTAATAACCTGTCTGGACTTTTAAATCATTCTAGATCTATAGTTTCTGTCTGTTTCTAATAAAATGGTACAGCCATATCAACTGACATTTTTAAACAATGTGTTTCCTTTTTTTGTCATCTGTCACAGGACCTAATAATTGTCTGGACAAGATAACAAAATCAAGTATTGATAGATTCTATTAAGGACTAGCACAAAAGAACTTGCAACTTTAAAATCCCACTTGTATTATTACAATTTGGAGTGCCTGCCACTTTTCTATTTCTAACAGACTAGATATTATTATTAATATGGTTATATAGTTGGTTTTTGAGCTGCTTCCTATGCACAAAGGGTACAGAGTTTGATTCCTTCCAACTCTATTTGCCTACTGTGTGATCTGAGCAAGTGATTTAACCAGACAGTGCTCCCAGATCACTCCGAAAAAGGGACACTTGAGTCCACTATGCTTAGTTAGTTAACAAATAAATTAAAAGTATATTGGTGACAACATGTACTTGATTACAAATGTGAAAGAGCATCCCTCTGATATGAAGCCTCCATTCCATATTCAGAAATGGTAACACCTAGGGCAGGATTCACGAAGCCTCTGTGTAAGAGTTATAACTCTTACACGGAGGCTGCAGTTAAACGAAGTGATGTCAGCATGCTCTGCATATTCATGAGAGCATGCTGAATCACACCTAAGGCTAACACGGTCCATGTAAGACAGTAGGGGGCGTGTCCGTAGGCCAAGCCCTGTAAGCGGACACGCCCCCAGAAGAGTAAAAGTGCCCAAAGTAAACACCCATGACAGAGTCCATGGAAATGTGAATAAACACAATACAACACATGCCCCCACAGACTATGAACAGAAAATATATAAATGAACATGTTATAAATTTTTTTTAAATCGTAAAGATGTTTGCCCGTGAGTGCGCTCGTTTGCGCGGGCGTGCCCGTAGCGCAGCTACAGTTAGCAGTCAGTGGGAAAGCATATAAGAACTAAATATGCAAAGCAAACCAAGAAGCAATAGTGTAGCGGTAGAGATGTTGGCTGAAGAGCAGGCATTCATGGTTCGAGCCCCCACAACACCAATTTTTATTTTTAGCAAAATAAGCACGAAACAAGTCCCTGACAAACATGTACATATATAAAATCACATTTTATGTAAAATGTAATGAAATAGCCCATGTATATTGAAGAAATGTGAGGTAACAAAACAATAAAAAATGCCAGATGTGCCTATAGCTGAGTTACATTTTAACAGGGTGAGTGCATCTGCCTGTAGGTGAGCAGTGGTTTAACTGGTGCAAAATGAGTGCCCGTAGCTGAGCAGTGATTTAACAGGTGCAAAATGAGTGCCTGTAGGTGAGCAGTGGTTTAACACGCTGAAACTATGTGCCCCTAGCTGAGCTGAGCATAATATGCATGCTGATAGCCAAATGAGGCTTAAACCAGCGTACCCCGTTTGCACGGAGCTGCGCACCGCGCAAACAAGCTAACCAGCAACGCGTTGAGCAAGCAGTATCAAAACTGCCTTTACATAGACACACCCCTCAGCTTGTCTAGACAGTCATAAAAAATAAAAAGCAGTGGCCAGGATACTATACACCATAGTCAAGGTACTGAACCACTAAGCCATGACAGCAGTACCTATAAATGCAGTAATAGCAAATATATAGGAATGAATACAAAGTGGAGCATGACAAAGCAGGTTTAGTGAAGTTGATACAATTCCAAAATGGCCAACCACAGATATGTGCGGGAAAAACGGCCTATATAAGCCCCATAGGCAGGAATACACAGCATAAACGGTTGTAGAACTGACTTGCAGCCAGAATGACAGGAGTAGGTGAGGGTAGTTGCTTTCGAGCACAGAGGTGGGGCATTGAGGAGTCCAGATACATGGTCTGGCTCCTAGTCCACAATCATGAGGCCCAACTCATGCAGGGCCAGGTCCTGTGGGGAGCATATAGGGCTGAGGCATGGGACCGGTTGGCTCATGATCTCACCAGTGCCACAGGGATTCCAAGGACTGGTGAGCAGGTTCATCACCACCATGCGGACCTGAAGAGATGCAAGCAGGACCAATTGAACCTTTGGATCCAGGAGGCCCGGCAAATGCCCAACGCTCCACTACTGAGTAAGTTACATGTAATTATGTATGCAAGAATTTAAACTAGCTGATATTACGGAGATGTGTATTCCAATATTACTTCATTTATATTACAGCTGCAGGTGTCCGTTCTGCGAACCGCAGAGCCTATGGTGATAGGCTGGTGCAGTCGTGCCACCAGGCAGGTCAGTAATCGTCTCCCAGTAACTGTAAAGAAATATAAAAGTATGACAGTTAGCAAAAGAGTGCAGTGTAGTCACTAAGTAATAGAATGTGCAAGTAACAAGTGTAAGAGTGTTTGCAAGTATTGCTTGATTACAAAAGTGTGTTGCAGTCTGTAATCCAAACAGAAAAATTAAAATATCTGAAATAAAGTCTGAAATAAAGATGCCCCACCTGTAATATAATAGTACACAACCTGCAGCAGGCTGAAAAGTACAGCTGCAGAAGATGAGCAAATCACATGTGTGAAATATACCCCTGTTGAAATACTGAAGCATGACAGAAGTGAGACTGCTGGAAAGGATTGTAATAACTACAGGTAAAACATGTCAATAAAGCTTAGAAGTAAGTACCATCCTGAATAGTAAAATGAAAACAAGTGAGAGAGTGTGAGAAAGTGTCATGAATCCAGCAATACAGTAGTAATAACCCCTGAATAAAGTATACTGCAGTCAGTACAGAATTAAATGCATGTGAGAAGCAAAACCAAACAGCGAAATCTGTTCAAAGTGTTGCTGCAGCTGGAATGTGTATCCCAAAATCTGGATATGTTGCTCTCAGTCTGCAATATGCAGATAGTATGATTGTCTGATATACCAAACATCCACAGTTGTCTATAGCTATATAAAGCAAATGTAGCAGGATGATGTAGCTGAACAAAGCTAGATATGAATGTGTATGAAGAACAATAAAATGTATATTGATGTAGCAGTAACAGTCCTATCACCAAGTTGAAGTAGTTATCATATAGGAAACTGTAGTTAGAACAGTAGTGTGTATATATGTGCAGCTATTAGAAATGTACAGCATATGTATTGTTATTCAAAGGTGTTAATATTATTTTCTTCACCCCACCCTATAACCACATATAACCCATTCCACGTGAAAATGGTATGTGCAATCACAATTAACACCCCTGGACATTTGTCCTGTTGGGTCATAAATATTTGCATGTCCGTTGATGCATCTGCCCTGTTCATACCTCTAAACCTGATGGCCTGTTGCCATCAATCAACCCTGCATGTTGTTGGACTGTGTATTGCTGTTCAAATTATGCATGTGTTATGCTAAGCTGTTCAATGGTGTGAATATCTGGGTGTTTGGTTAATGGGAATACTAATGCATGCTGTTACAACTAATTGTGAATGGTATTATATGTCACTAACCCAAACTGTCATGACATAATGCAAAACATAGGATGACAGGGAAGGCGGGTTCCAGCGGACCCACCTCTCCCACCTCAGCTGGCGAGTGCACCTGGCACTAGTGCCCAGTCTGGACCCTCCTCCGGTGGCCCTGTGCCACCTGTGGGTGGAAGCACTGCAGAGGATGGGGCTTGTCCCCTCTGCAAGTGTGGCCAGGGAGAACCACCACTCACCTCCATGGCGTCCGGACTGTGGTGTGTAGGAGATCCAGGACTCTGTTCTTGGGCCCCTACGCCAGCTTGAGGCACAGGTGGCACAACTTACGGGCATGCCTGTTGCCCAGCCTACACATCCCCCAGCACAGCCCCATCCTGGGCAGTGAAGGAACAGTGGCAACTGCCTATGGGTGGGGATATCAGTTCCACTGTTGCCATCTGTGGGCTCATGGGCTCTGGATATCCAAACCTCCATCCCCATCAATTGTGTAACCCCCCCCCATGTGTCATACACCACCCCTGTATGTGTCTTGTTTGTCTTGTCTGTTGACCTACCCAACCTACCTCCCCAGCTATACCGACTTCCTTCACCTGACATACCACTTTCACCTGACCAAAAAAAAAAAAAAAAAAAAAGGGCACTCTGTACCCACAAAAAATTACACCCCATACATAGCTGCCCATTCTGCACACATGTCTGCTGGACATGGAAACTATCAATTACAATTGGCTGTACAACAAGTATTATTGTTGTCCTGACATCTCTCTCAGGGGTGGAAGGTTTCAAATGTCACACCAAATTACATACATATGCACAGCTGTTGCTGATGAAGAAATGGGCAGCTATGGGCCTTACCTACATCCCTCCTGCAAATCCCAAGCTTGTTTCCCTACTGTCTTACCCTCTTTGTGACCCCTTTTTCACCACTTTCCTGTCTCCCCATTTTCATTTCTTTCAAAGAAAATGGCGCGGGTGTGCATCAGAGTAAGCACTGTTAAGCGGTTGTAAGCAGGTGTGCGTGTGTGTGCGCGGAGATAAACGACAGTGCGTCTGAGTGAGCTCCGCGCAAACCAGCGCTAACCCGATTACAACTGCTTAAAAGTGCCTTAGTCACTCTGATTGACAGGTCCTGTAGTCAGTTCAAAAGCAAAATAAAATCCCACTGTCAGTCCCGAACCCAGGACCTTGGAAACAGTAGTCTGTATGACCTACCACTAAGCCATGACTCTTATACAAGAACATTGTGCTAAAATAAATATATCATGTAATAGTAGGAATGAATGTAAAGGGAATATAGGATGTGTAGTACACAAAGCATGTCATTTAGAATTACTGTCAAAACTAGTGGATTCCCACAATAGTAGTGTGTGAACAGAAACAGCCATGCTAGTTGGTAGCTAGTAGGTAATAATGTCAGTTAATGTACATATATAAATGTATGTATATTTACATATATATATATATATATATATATATATATATATATATATATATATATATATAGTTGTAGGTGTCATTGTGCATACACACTTACTACAGGGAACAGGAGAGAGGAATGGAGAAATGTGAATCTACAACACAGCCTGAATCATGAGAGAGATACTAACCTTTACACTCACAGAACAGTGTCCACAGCATACCAGCATGGTCCCCACCCTTACAATCTGAAAGGGCAATGCCTATCTCACATACCCTTTTATAGCACTGTCCTGAAATTCAGTACACAACTGGCTGCATGCAATTAGCAAATGCTGGCTTACAATTGGTGCAGAGGCCATCACATGGACCTATGCAGATACCTACAAAAGCATCCTGTACTAACAGTCCACACATGCAATACGTTCATTGCACTGTCTGGAAGCAGACAGAGGGAGAGAGACAGACAGAGACAGAGACAGAGAGAAAAGAAAATACACACGCTACACACTGTGAGTCTAAGCTGTCAGCAGTGACAGTAGCAAGCCCTGCCAGCAGCAGCAGGAAGCAGAAGTAGTGATAACGCAACCAGCTGTGACAAACACAGGTAATGTAAAGTAGCAGGTTAATAGTCTGCATTCTGTGAACCCTCCAAATGTGTCATAGGTGTGTATCTATAGGTATGTCCATGTGATATGTTGTGTGTACGTAGTTCCACCAAAAGGGGATGACTATACATTACATGTCAGTCAGTGTTAGGCCATGATCCTGGCAGCAGTTGTCTGTGCGTTGCCCTCAGCAATGGCTGTAGTGACTGTTTTGAAAGGTCAGCCAGGTTCAAAATGCAGGATCAGCCCATCACAAAGGCAAACTGGCTGGGAACAAGTGTCTGCAGGTACCCAATATCGCTGTATATGCGTCCCATACTGAATAATTCCATAGCTTAGCAGACCAGGCTGGTTTTGCTTATGATGTGGTAGTTCCCAGGGTCAGTAGAGGTGCCTCCTTAGTGGTGTGGGACCACTGTTGCTGTATGCCAGTGTCCAGGTACATATCCTGTAGTACGGCCAAGGTTAAATATCAGTCTTATATGCAGTTGTATGTCCTCTTGGAGTGCATGTAGCACACAGCCAGGGATACCATCATGTCACAGTGATGCTGTGTGTTCTGCTTTGCTGAGGACGGCCCTCACCTGGACATGTGAGATGATAGGGAGGTTACGTACAGCTGTGATAAGTATTTCAACTTGTGGGGGAGAAGGAGGGGGGATACATGCACTGAACCTGTCTGCAAGAATGTTGCCAATATCTGTGTGTTCGGTGAATGTTAAGTAGGTGTGTATTAACTCAGAGCATATCTGAGGCATTTGGTCCATATGTGTAACATAACTGAAGAAGGCCTTGTGGTTATCTATAGTGTTTGTGGCCATTTCCCTCCCAGAGTAGGCCATGGCCATTGTTATGAGAGACCATAGCGTATTACCAGTGCTGACCACAGATGCCTTCCCTTAATGTGAATCTGCTCTGTCCTGCAGTAGCCTCCTGCTATTTTTATACAATCTGCCTCTGTCTGGGGTCCACCGGACAGGATGCCTAACCTTTGTGCATAGGGTCTGGGTTAGAAATGTGTGTGCAAGTTCCATGCAATCTGTGGGATGTCCATGGTAAGCATTCGCAAAGGGGTCAGCAGTGTGGGTTGTGGCTTCCACTGGCCCAGTGGGCTGCATGGATACCATCTCAGTCCTAACAAGTGAATAACTGTCTAATCACATACATATCAAAGTAGTCTACTGTGCTGGTGATGGTGGTGGGATATGTATATCCAGGCTGAGTAACTTGTGTCCACATCACACTAGTGGATGGTGTTCCACATACAGTACCTTGGTATGAACCCCCAGAGTGAGGTTGTGCATTGGACCTGTCGCAGTGTGCTGAACGATGGGGCATGCTACTATGTTGTATGGAATGTGGCAGGTATTGTTGCACAGGTGTTGGCTGAGCACTGATATCTGGCCATGTACTTGTGTATCCACCACGAGACACACACATGCAACATATGGGAGTAGTAGTATATCACTACACATGAGTATCATGTATAGTATGTGTGCCATATATTGCTGACATAGTCTGCTGATATCCTGTTTCTGTTCTCTTCCAGGGAGATGGAGCATCAGCGTAATCCCACCTACTCTGCAGCGGAAGATGAGGAGATACACCAGAGCCTGGTGCGAGAGTATGACATACTGTTTTTCTGCAGCAGCCAGAATCAGCAGGAGAAGGCTGCACTGTGGCAAGACCTTGTCTGTAGGGTAAATGACATTGGCACGCATAATAGGACATATGAGCAGGTACGACATCACTGCAGTGATTTAATCAGAAATGTCCATCAGCGTGCGTCGGATATCCACAGGCAACAGGTTGCCACAGGAGGTGGGGTGGCCACACATCCCCCCTTCACCAGACTGGAGGGGCTACTCCTAAGTGTTGTGGCTCCAGCCCCGGAACAGCAACAGCAATACACCTGCATCATGATGGAGGCTGGATCCACACAGCAGCACAACATGAAGCGTGCAGGTAATTTGCCATATGTACACTTGATTGTTCTGTACACTGTTAGTTTATGCATGTGTAAGGTGTGTCCGTGGTATGTAGCTGTCAACATAGTATGTAATTGTGCATGTGTGATATTGGCAATATCAGCAGCTGACATGTGAAAGGCAACTGGTGTACTACTGCACTGTATCATATGCAGTATCAATGGCACAGTTGTGCCCACTGACATTAATCTCATCATTTCTGCAGGTCCCTCCAGGGTTACAGCAAGGCAGGCCATCCATGCTGGTGAGTGTGTTTAACAATACCTATAATAGTCCTGATAGTGCTAGTAACACTAGTGTAACTCAGTAGTGCTCTGTGTGTATACTGCAGGGTGTGCATGTGTGCATGTGTGCAGGTGTGCCTGTGTCCATGTGTGCATGTGTGCATGTGTGCATGTGTGCATGTGTGCATGTGTGCATGTGTGCCTGTGTGCATGTGTGCATGTGTGCCTGTGTCCACGTGTGCATGTGTGCATGTGTGCCTGTGTCCACGTGTTCATGTGTGCATGTGTGCATGTGTGCATGTGTGCATGTGTCCACGTGTGCATGTGTGCATGTGTGCATGTGTGCATGTGTACACGTGACCACATGTGCATGTGTGCATGTGTCCATCGTGCATCTGTGCATGTGTGCATGTGTGCCTGTGTGCATGTGTGCATGTGTGCCTTTGTGCATGTGTCCACGTGTGCATGTCTGCATGTGTGCCTGTGTCCATGTGTGCATGTGTGCCTGTGTCCATGTGTGCATGTGTCCATGTGTGCATGTGTACATGTGTGCATAAGTGCATCACTGGTAACATTGTGTGGACACTGTAAACTGTGTTTCCTGTCTTCCTCCCACAGGTTCTGGTGCTGCTCTGGTGTCCTGCAGCAGGGAACCTGAATCTGGTGCCACAGGTACTGGTAATGATGATATCTGTGTAATGGTACAGGAAGGTGTGTCAGGGTCTGCCATTGGTCAGCCAATTGACAGTACACAGCTGTCAACCCCATCATTGCGCACAGTCATCCTGCCAGTACATCCTTTGTCACCATTGTCCCTAGGTGATGGACAGGATACAGTGGGCATTGACCAGGGTAATGTGGTATCTGTGGCACATGCTTCCACACACAGCAGCCATGGGCAGGGTCCTGCGATGGTACCACACAGACAGTTGCCCATGGGTTCTCGTGGGAGCATCCGTGGGTGTACTGCCTCTGGCAGACGTGCCCAAAGAGGTCTGTCAACCTCAGCTATGTTTTGGGCTGTCATGCAGGCACAGTCGCGTATGGAAAGGTACACCAGACAGGGTCTGAGGGAGCTGAGAGCATGTCGCACAGCCATGACTGACAGTATGCGTGACATCGCGGATGCTATCCGTAATTTCACCGATGTCATAGACAGAAGTTGTGGGAACATATCACAGCAGTTCCACAACCAAATGTCCATGAGCCAGGGCAATGGTGGGTGGTTGCGGCGTTGACGTGGCCGTATGCCAGCAACAGCAGCAGCTGGCAGTCGGCACAGATGACAACAGGCCCACGCACGCCCCCATAGTGCCAGCAGCAGCCCCAGCAATGCTGGGTCTGTGCTGTCATTGGAACGCCTCAGGAGACCATGTGCACGTGGCTCTGGACAGTACCAACAGGGACCTGTGTCCAGTCAACACACTCCCACTTCTGATGACAGTACCCAGTCTGGCTTAGTACTGGATACGGTCCGTAGCACCCCTGCCAGGCACAGGTACCGTGTCCGTGCCCACAGACACTGATCTGTATGACCTGCCAGGTGCAGTCTGTGGCTGTCCACAAACCCCTGTATATGGCAACCATGAGGTGGAACTGTGTGCGTGCATACACACATGCGAAATGTTAACACCTAGGGCTACCACATACACACACACACTGCACCAACAGTGCCCCACCCTGTACTGCTGTCCCTCACCAACACACATACACACACATGTCAATTGGTGGTATCAGTGGCAGACTCAGGCATACCTAATTCACACCCTGTGCATATGATGACACTGTGGCACTTCCTGCAATCTCCAACATCATTGCGGGAACAGGTAAACACGTTGCTGATGCACAGTGTGCTGATATGACTGTGTGTATATCCCAGCATGCCTGATGCAGTAACCGTATGACTGTCCTGAATTGTTATCTGCACCCATAGTACGTACCAAAGTGTAACAGCTGCACATTATTGCATGCCGGTGGTAAGGATGTCAACAGATAGCCACATACATGGGTAGCACAGGGGGGAAGCTAATGCAAGTAGTGATATGCAATGATGGACATGTACAGTAATGGTGTCAAGTTGCCCACAACGACTATGCAATGTGGATGTTTGCGCATGTTGATATGTGTGCAGTACCAATGTAATCCAAATCACAATTAACTATGACATAATATCAGTTCTACCATGGGCATCTACGCTGTGCATTCCTGGATACATGTTGATAGTGCCTACATATTTGCACTGTTACTTACTGTTAGTGTTACCCCTTCTTTGTTGTACAATGAACTACTTCCAGCCCTGCTTACTGTAGCTTTGTTTGCATGCATGTTTGCTTGGGGTTCCCTGGAACACTGCTTCCACATGCAATGCAGAGTTACAGTGCTTCTGTGGACTCCTAGTGACATCTGCATAGCGTACGATACGTATGTCAAGTTTACACATGACAGAACGTCACTGTCCATCCTGTTTACATATACGTTGCCTGTGACACATTGCACATGTCTTACCTGGCATTTACCCACGTGTGCAGTCATATATGCCAGTGCTATGAAACAGTAGCAGTACACCCACACATACACACCTTCAGTATGTTGTTCCCCATTGGCCCTATGTGTTGGTACTCACCATGGCAATCACACTACTAGGGTAGCATGTGCAAAGGTAACCTGTGAATCACCTCTATGGTCCAGTTGTGGTTTATGTGAGTCATGTGGCAATGTCACAGCTGCCACATGTATGCAGTCAACCATCACCCTTGGCCAGGAATGTACAACACATGTGTGGGATGCCACCACATAGCCAATCTGGGGACTGAGCTCTCTGAACCCAGTAATGCCATACCCTGTCAGGTGGCATGTCATACTACAGTGACTACAATACAAGTCAGACATAGACATGCACTGACAGCATGCTGAACACACTGGGGCATATGTGGGGACTCAGAATAGCATCCTGCCTGAGCATCACACACCTCCGCAGCTGGCACACAGGCATATGTTATGTTGGAACAGAGCACATGCCACACATGGCACACACATCCCATGTGCCACACACTCACAGCCTGTAGGGCTACACAACACACCTGCTACAGATGTGTCAGGTACCTGTCTTGGGCGCTGCAGTGGGGTCCCGCTCAACAGGCTGTATATGGTGAAGGTCACAGTGATATGCCTCAGGGGCACTATGGTCCACCACAAAACACATGCATACAGGTCAGTCAGAGGCATGGACACATATGACTCAGTCATTGACCATGCCACTATGGATGACCTGAGACATACCTCCCCGGACTACATGATAGGGAACATAGAAGGGATCTCTCAGCATGTGGCATGGGCCAGTATGAGCCTGATCTTGGTTGCCAACATACCCTCACCAGGTATGCTACCACTATATGTAGGAAGGGTGTTGTATGTCTACATTCTGCTCAGTCTCCAATGTCATTCATAGGGTATCCGCTGGCTGTCAACGTGTGCTTACATGCTAGGGAACCCACAATGATGTGCAAGGGGCAGCTTGCGTGTGACACCCATGGCCCAATGTATATTGGCGAAGCTCCTTCATACACACGCCTTATGCTGCAGGACACGGATTACATAGCCACCTCCATGGGTATCACACAGGTTAGGACACTAACAGTGCTGCTACACAACACCAGCAGTGTACACTGCAAGATGCATGCACTGGACACTGTCCTCAGCACGGTGAACTGCAATGTCTGTGCAGTACCACAGTCCTGATTCATGGTTCACAGGTGCAACCCATCACTGCCAGGTTATGCCTCATACCATGCCTGTCATCCCCTACACATGTGACACACATGGACAGGGGGGTGGTATCCCAAGGCACCACAGATACACACACCTCCAGGTTGTTGGCACAGCACAAAGCATCAGGGCCTATTCATGTGCAGCTAACAGTGTTTTGGACTGCCATCTGGTTCATAGCCTGGCACACACAACCCTCCCATACACAGGAAAACCACCTATACTCCATAACAACACTGGCAATATGACAGTCTTAAGAACTGTCTTCATATGGCTGGACTGCATCCAGCCAAACATTGTGCGTGAGCATTACTGTAGCTACAACACACTAGTTGAAGGGTTCTCAGCATGTGGTCACTGAATTGCAGTGGAATGACATGTTACCACTCCCACAACAGGTGGGAACATGCAGCACCTGTACATCGACTACATGTAGACTATATGGCCCAGACCAGATGTGTATCCCCTGCTGTAGGTATTTTACCATATACACCCACACTGTATAGACACATACCACGTGCGGCCCCTGCACAGTAAGACACAGTCATATTGTTATGCATTGCAAATACCATTTATCCACTTGAGGCATGTGTCAGACATGGTAACTACTGCAGGTCACAGGTATTTATGTGTATGTGTCACACACATACATCATGTGTGCAATGCCATTGCTGGTTTAGCCAATGACATGCATTGTTATGCACAAAGACCCACACAGGGTCATAATGTGTGACACAACCACACGTGGCAGTTGTTGGTTACCAAAACATACCTATCTGTACTCTGATAATGGTAATAGACCCAGTAGCAGAGCGCATTATTGGCATTACTGGCCAACTATCCGTGTTTGGCTGTGCTGATTGTGTGATGACATCCCCTGTGTTTACTGGGGGAATATGCAGCATCTGGTGCATTGTAGTATTTGCCAAAAGGATCTGTTCTCTTACACTTGCATTTACACAGACCCTACTACCCCCACACACACTTGCCATTTGCAGGATTCATACCTCTACCTAACTAGGTCACGACATGTGAGAGAGACACATTAGCGAAGCGCACTATTCGGCTTACTAGATGGTTCCTCTTCTCTGGCTGTACTCATAGGGTGCTGACATCATCAGTGTTTTGAAAGGGTAATGTGCATCAGGTAGTGTGATCTCCTGATTGCCAAAACTAACATGTTTGTCATACAGAATTGCACACACACAAACTCCCCACATCCAAACACACACACATGCCATTTGCAGGTTTCAAACTCCTACCTAACTATATTATGACACTTGAGAGAGATGCATTAGCAGAGTGCGCTATTTGCATTACTGGGAGGTTTCCCTTCTCCTGCTGTACTTATAGGGTGCTGACATCATCAGTGTTTAGAAAGGGGAATGTGCATCCTGTAGTGTGTTCTCCCAGTTGCCAAAAGGGATATTTCTTTCAGACAGACTTGCACACACACTAACCCCCTCCACACACACTGAGCCTTTGCAGGATTTAAACCCCTACCTAACTATGTTATGACACTCGTGACAGATGCATTAGCAGAGCATGCTATTCGAATTACTGGGAGGTTTTTCTTCTCCTGCTGTACTTATAGGGTGCTGACATCATCCGTGCTGAGATAGGGGAATGTGCATCCTGTAGAGTGCTTTTACAGTTGCCAAAAGGGACATCTCCCTTACACAGACTTGCACACACACTAACCCTCCTCCACACACACTGGGCAGTTGCAGGATTCAAACCCCTACCTAACTATATTATGACACTCGTGACAGACACATTAGCGGAGCGCGCTATTTGAATTACTGGGAGGTTTCCCTTCTCCTGCTGTACTTATAGGGAGCTGACATCATCAGTGTTTAGAAAGGGGAATGTGCATCCTGTAGTGTGTTCTCCTAGTTGCCAAAAGGGAGATTTCTTTTATACAGACCTGCACATACACTAACCCCCTCTACACACACTGAGCATTTGCAGGATTCAAACCCCTACCTAACTATGTTATGACACTTGAAATGGACGCTTTAGCAGAGCACGCTATTCACATTACTGTTTACCTTCTCCTGCTGTACTTATAGGGTGCTGACATCATCCGTGCTGAGATAGGGGAATGTGCATCCTGTAGAGTGCTTTCACAGTTGCCAAAAGGGACATCTCCCTCCTACAGACTTGCACACACACTAACCCCCCTCCACACACACTGAACAGCTGCAGGATTGAAACCCCTACCTAACGCTATTATAACACTCGTGACAGACGCATTAGCGGAGCACGCTATTTGCATTACTGGGAGGTTTCCTTTCTCCTGCTGTACTTATAGGGTGCTGACATCATCACTGTTTAGAAAGGGGAATGTGCATCCTGTAGTGTGTTCTCCTAATTGCCAAAAGGGACATTTCTTTCATACAGACTTGCACACACATTAACCCCCTCTACACACACTGAGCATTTGCAGGATTCAAACCCCTACTTAACTATGTTATGACACTCGAGACGGACGCATTAGCGGAGCACGCTATTCACATTACTGGGAGGTTTCCTTTCTCCTGCTGTACTTATAGGGTGCTGACATCATCAGTGTTTAGAAAGGGAAATGTGCATCTTGTAGTGTGTTTTCCCAGTTGCCAAAAGGGACATTTCTCTCACACAGACTTTCACAAACACAAACCCCACTCACCCACCTACACCCACACTGAGCATTTGTAGGATTCAAACCCCTACTTAACTATATTACGACACTTAAGGGAAATGCATTAGCAGAGCACACTATCCGAATTACAAGGCATTTGTTTTGCAGCTGCAGTATTTATAGGGTGCTGACATCTTTATTTCTACAGAGGTATGTCATGTAGTACTACCTGTCAGGTGGGGGATAGCATATATATGCATTTGCAGCCACCTACGTCAGGGTCATATATGCACATCGCACTGGCAGGTTATGTTCTATACCATGCTTTGTGACCACAGGACCTGTAACACACAACACAACCAGTCCAGAACACCACACCCACATCCAGGACACACACTTAGCTTCCCTGGGAACAGTGCCGGGATATGCATGTGTTCACATACACCATTCCAGTTGTTAACATCAGGTACAGGCATATTGTGTGTGAGAACTACTCAGGCCTCCACCACTTTACCCTACAGCCACTACAATTTGTGGGTCCATGTGCTATGGCAGAACCACACACCACAGCCACATGGGGGAATACATATTGCACCTGTCCATCTGCAACATGGGTACTCACTGTTCCACACCAGAGGTAGACCACCATTGTTGATATCTGACCATACCCACCTTTCCCTGGACATCCATATCCCATCTCCACCCCCAGGCAAGTTTGTCACTGCACACAAACTGTATTTAGCACAAGCAGACTCTGCACTTATGAAGACTGGGGTGGACGACTTCAGAGGACCCATGCTGGGGGACTATACTGGCCACTCAGCATAATCCTTGACAATTGCATTCTATGAGCATGTGTATGGTTTGCATTGATCATGCTATCCCACATAAACCCATGACTGTTCCAGAACAAGACACCTGTCAGGTGTACACCAGCCATATATGAGCCGTACAACAGACAGAGTGAGCTAATACATTGCAGAGCTGTAGCCCACAGAGGGAGGACATCTGTGAACAGTTCCGGCATGGCACTTCATTCACACATAATCATCACAACACAGTGTTGACAGTGGAATTGTCCAGAGAATGCAGATAGGGCTCCCCTAAGTCTGTTATTGATGGCCACTTACTGTTAGAGATCCTCAGCAACCCTCTTCCAGCACACACCGACAACATGGCTGTGGCTTAGCACATTCAAACCCTGGGATCTCCACTGTGCCCCTGCTTGACAGAGGCACAGCTCACTAGCCCCACACGTTGCCTTATGTGACCTACTTTACAGTGGCACAGTAGCCTACTGTACTGGGGATGCAGATGCCAAGCACACTCTGGCTGAGCTGTCATTCCCTAGGGCAACAAGCCTAGTATTGACCTCTACACCCATATGCTCAATTGTCAGATGCACAATATTTGTTGTGCAGTTCTACTGTTTGCAGGTCTTTATTGCCATAGCATTCCCTGTTCCTATGACCAACTTGTGTATCGGTGGAAGATGTTTGCATATGACGGCGATCCACTATATCACTTATATATCTGTAATCATTTACTGTGTGCACTGGGCAGATTGCTGTGTTGTGGTTGGTTCCTGGAATGACACGTACAAATACCAGATATGTGTGGCCAACTGCTAAACAGATATATGGCCTAAGTGTGTGAGCATGCCCAGTTCAGCCTTTCCATGGCATGTTGTCTGACATATGCCTCATTTATCAAAGTGTGCGAGCATGCCCAGTGTGAGCTTTCCATATGTTGCACTCTGAAGTCCACCACATATTTGGGTGTGTGTGAAGTTCAACAATATCTCACGTTTATGGCTGTGTGTTGGGTGTCATGTTGTGTACTAACTGGCCAACTGCTTCGTGTCTGCCACAACAGGGATTATACTGTGCCTGCAGGGATTGCATGGGATACTTTGCAGATAGTTGTCAACATACTTTCATAATGACCTAACACTGTAGTACCGTATAGTGTACTGGTTCAGTACTTTCACTGTGGTGGACAGTATCCTGGGCTTTAGTCCTATCACTGATTGACAACTTCATAGTGAGCACAACAGACTGTGTAGGGGCCAGTTGTGCACATATGACCATGTCGCATTATGTTCAGATATGGACTACCTACACCAGGCTCGTCCAACATTGGTAGTGTATTCCACAACATGGGTGGACATTGGCAAACACTAGCGATGTTCCCTAGGCCATTTCTGATGCTAGTCACAGGGTGTGTTTGTCCTTCAACACACATTGTAACTGGAGTTTGCCATGACATATGTCATGGTTAGTATACTGTGCCTCCGTCTACCTCTGACATAACAGTGATACCCAGGGTTAGCCTACCATCTCCCACCCACTCATCAAGATTCCTCTTGAGGGGTGTCGATAGGTGACTCTCTGGCTGACCTGTACCGGGGGTTTACTGCAGAGTGGGGGTGCCTTCTGTGTTATGGAACATTCTGTACAGCTTGTTCTATGTATGTCAGTGCTGGGGTTCAGGTCTCTCATGTGCATAGCTCACTGCCATTCAGATTGTACAAGGTGCAGCATGTTTATTGATTCCAGGTTGGACATGGCTTTATACATCAGGCACAGCTTGCCTGTAGCTGGTCAGTATGGCAGTGTGTGGGGCTGCAGTTTGTTTACTCAGGCAACACATGGCATCTGTTCATGCTCTTTGCTACTCCTGGTGGGGTACTGTCATGGACTTTACAGTTGATGGAGGTATCTGCTGACGTATACCCCACAGGGGCTATTGTAGTCAATTGTGATGCTGATAAAGGATGACTGCAGAGCCACAGTGACCTTCCCTTATCTACATCTGACAACCTTCATGATTGGGTGGGTATATAGTATGTTTCTGCGAACACTACAGCCACATGTTTGTCCAGTGCAGGATATCTATCACCTTTTGTCCCCAGGTCTCTCATTACATGCTAGGTACGTAATGGGTTAACACCTGTGTGGTAATTTGTGGGCACTTACTGTATATCCACGGTGGTTGTCTATACACAGTTCTGCAATTAGCTTGCTGACATGGCTATGGCTCCAGTTTTCTGTTTGTAGGTGGCCCTTTTGTGGGTTGCTTGTGTCAGCTGGGGGTCAGATATGGTGGGCTGTTTGTACTCCTCTGCATACATGTTCAGTCACAGTCCTTCCATGTTGGCCTATACCTATGGGACATATATACAGAACGGGGGGGCCCAGGACCAGGCCTTGTGGGATGCCACTCATATCTGCTTTGTAGTCTGACATGGATGCAGCATGTCTGACCATGTCAGTTCTGTCCTTGGTCTGGTTTGCAACCCCTCTACTGACATAGGGGTATATATTTAAGCTGGTGAAGATATCCATACTGAACTCGTAGGGTATTGTCTAGAAGCATATGCATGGTCCAGCTACGCTGTGTGGACCACATTGCCTTCATCAATGACCTTAATGACTGCTTCAAATGGGTCACACATGTTTAGGGGCAGGATCTGCAGTTACGACAGCCACACTGTGTAGGGTCCAGTATCAGTAGGTCCACAATAGCTTTATGTCTGCAGTACATACTGATCCTTTCCATAGCTGTGCAGACCAAGCTTATCAGGATCCTGGGGTGGTAGTTTGCAGTATCCATTCAGGCAACACCTTTGTTGTGAAGGACCACTGTTGTTGTACACTGCTCTTTGGGTACATATCCTGTGGTAAGGCTGACATTGGGCAGTAGTGTGATTTGGCATTCCATTATTCTTGGAGTCCATGTTGGTCTCAGCCCAGGACACCATCACATACCTTTGCTGCTGTGTGTTTTGCTTTACAGATGATGGCTGTTACCTCAGCATCTGCAATGTCAGGGGACCAGCAGTCTGCTGGGATAGATATTTTGCATTCTGGGGGGGAGGGGGTTTGCACTGCACCTGTCAGGTTGTATGTTAGCAATATGTGTGTGTGTTTGGTATGTTGTTTGTAATATCTGTGTGATTCGGAGCATATCTGTGGATGCCCAACATGGTTCCTACCATCAGTTAAGTAAGCCTTATGATTATCCTTAGTGTCCTGTACAATTTGTATCTTCATAGGTTCATGAGTTCATACCAGGCTATCCACCCTAGGGCATTAGTAAGCCTAGCCAGAGTGTGTGTGTCTTTCGCCACCCCTTGCTATGTGACTATTATGGCCATTTATGAATTTCTTTACTGTGCCTCTGTCTGGTCGTGACACAGTGAAGACCCCCAGTATACATGTACGATCATCCATCCACTTGGCAATATTCCTGTTGAGGGGTGTCAGTGAGGGGCTCTGCCTAACATGGATTAGGATCCTGTTTCTGGGTGTGTGGAGCCTCTGGGTTATGTATCTGTCCCTCCGGCACATCCTATTTCATTATGTGTTGAGGCTGACATCTGTCACTCTCACAGCTCCAATGGCTTTGATTTCCTGTGGTGGAGCATGTCCATTACTCCTGTGTTGGACATGGCCTTGTACAACAGACATACAATGCCTCTGTGTAGGCAGTCTGTGACTGCATTCAGCTGGGGTGTCTACAGCCAGGCAGCATATGACATATATTTCACACCCTTTATCCTCTTGGTGGGGTACCTATGAGGTCTTCCGAACTGCTGCGGGTGTCACGTACGGTACATCCCATATGAGTCATTGTACTAGATTATGGGTCTGATAAGGGAACAGTACAGCGGCACAGTGACCTCTGTTGATGTAGATGTGAATCCTTTCATGATACGGTGTCCAGTATCGACAATCTTCCTAGCCACATTGGCATTGTGAGTGTCACATGACAGATTACTGTCGACTTGTGTCCCTAGGTCCCTGATTACTCCTTGCATACGTAGTGGTTTGCCACCTATGTGGTAATTTGTGTGTACCTTGTCTGGTATTTGGTGGGACATTCATACTGTGCAGTGTCTTCAGGATGTCTGGGTGGAGTTCTTGTGTGTGAGAGTGTGGTCTGTCTCATGCTACAGACTGTACAGCAGTTTTGACTACACTTAGGTGCACATGGGTGGTCTCCGCTGCTTTGTACATTCTCAGTTACCTGGCCGTATGGGTGTCTATGCTGCATATGGATACTCCCCCTCCTTTGATGTTTTGGTCCAGGTGTTGGGGCCATAACGCATGATATGTGGTATAACCGGGTAGTGCTGGTGTGCTATCACTAGGCTTGAAGCAGGCTTCTGTCACTGCACAGGCATTGATGTTCTCCATACTGGGAAGTGCCTCAGGGGCATGCATATTGCAGTTTACATATCTGGCATTGGTAAGCATTACCCTTATGTTTCTTACCACTTATGTTTTCTAGGGTGGTGGGTAGTCTTTTTGGCCTTGCCTACATACGGCTCTATGGAGGTGGCAAAGGCCTTATCCAGTATCCAGATGCACAGGGGTAACAGGTGCAAGCCATCCCTGGAACAGCAGCATGGCTTGTCATGCTTGACATCTCAAGCAGATAGACATTAGACCCTCTTGGACTGACAGCTGTAACTGTGCCACCTGTTAGACATGATCATTCTGTGTTTGTACTGTGGCATCATTCTTGGTGAGGGTTGGATGCTGCACACGGCCAGTGTCATACAGGCCTGGGGTACATACTCAGAGAGCTCATCCATGTCTCTTTTCATGGGGTGACCTGCGTACTTGTGTTATGTGGCATATTGTGGCAGCCTACAGGCAGCTTACTGTACCCTTTCTCGTTCAGTCTGGTGAGTGGGACAGCAGTGTGTCTGCCTATACAGACACCTATTACAACTGTATCAGGCATGTTGTTTTTCCTTCTGGCCTGTGACTGTTTGGCACACCAGCTTTGTGTACTATGTGTTGCATGTGCTATGTTTGGAGGTTGTGGTTGCTTGTGATCTGCTTTGGAGGCTTCTGTTGGTGTGGTGTGTTTGTAATTAGGGCCTCCAGGAATGTTTTGGTGTATTTATGTGTTTGATTTACAGTTGTGGTAGGTCTATGTGGGACTGGGTTTTTGGTGTATGTGGTTACCTTCTCCTCCTGACTAATTTTGACAGTACTGAGTTGGGGGAGCTCAACCTCTGGTTTGGATACATGGTTGCATCTATCACATATATTTGTATTTATTGGGGGGAATTGTGGTTGTCTGTGTACTTGGGACAGGTGTCACATTGCCTCTGGATTCACAGATTCTACTTGTTGTGGCTGGCCTTAGTGGATTGTATGTGTGGACATATGTTATTGCCATACTACTGATCAGTGATTACTTCCCTTTTTATGTTTGCTCTATCATGTGGTAGCTTCCTCATTCTCTTGCATGGTTTGGTAATAGCTGGAGTCCAGCATGCCAGATGTCTGCGTGTATGGCATTGTGTCTTGCTGTTATTTGTGATTGCATACTCCAAGCATTCCTGGCTATGTTCATGCAATGCCTGTATAACATGTTCTGCGGTGTGTCCCATATTCTGCACTTGCACAGGCCTTTCGTGGATTCCACATCGGTTTGTAGGGGTGCAACCTATGATTTACACATGTTTTTCACTGTGGTATTCTGGCCAGGGACTGGGGTTGGGATGTGTATATCCAGTGTGATTACTCTATGCTCTGGTCTTACCAGTGAAGGATACACTTCTCATCTTGCCATCCAGTACACATGTTTCTGATTATCACATCCAGTATGCTTACCCCTCTTGTGAGAGTGGTACGTTGTTCCTGGGCATTTTGGTTTATGGATTCTGGGAACTTTTCTCCAACTGTGTTGGTGCTAGTATAATGCTCCCGGTGTATGTCTGGGAATTTTCAGTCAAGCAATATAATGTGTACCACAAATCACGACCACGAACCAAATGTTCCCAATGCTGTAAATCCGAAGAAACCTCCGCTCGGGTAATGAGGAAAGCACCAAAAATTTATTGACAGTTCAGTTCACAATAAACACAAATATCCAAGTCTGGTAGTCCGGTTAAGCGCTTTCATCCGCAGTACAAGCAGATTTCATCAGAATCAATATAATGTGGTTTGGGGGGCTTGATATATTCATGTATTCCAACATAGGCCAGGTGCAGTTCCTGGTATTAGGACAGTAGTCTGCAGCAGGCAATATACTGGGAGGCGGTTTTAGCCATGGTATTTGACCATGGCTAATCCATGCTGCTTCTTGTTGTGGTACCAACATGGGGGTGTGGTTATCCTTGACATTTATTGCTGGACACCCTCCTTTTGTAGCTTGTTCCATGTTTTGTGGCTGTATAGCACAGTATGAGGTGTGACCTGGTAGTGTTAGGGTGCTGATGTGAGCCTTGACCCAGTTCTCTATTACAGGACTGATATCTACATTCTCCATACTGTGTGCGTTTACACTGCACACATCTTGCTGTTTAGACTTCTGGCATTGGGTAGCATTACATCTAGGTTCCTATCCCTTGTGGTACCTATGAAGGTGGGTTTGTGTTTTGAGACTTACCTATTCAGGGCATGCTGTGGGTACTGACAGCCTTTGCCAGTATCCATGGGGCATGGACTGATAGGTGCATGCCACCCCTAGCAGGTGGTGCATCATGTCATGCTCCGCATGTCTTCCCAGCCTGAAACACATTGGCTCCCCTTTGACTAACTGCATTACTTCAGCCAGTTATTGCACTTGATCATCCCATCGTCATTTTGTGGCTTCATGCTTGGTGAGGGTGGATGTTAGTCAGGGTGCTCAGATGTGCATATAGTACATGGTGTTACATTATTTGACACATGGCATTCATGCCTCAGGTGGTGCTGCAGGGCTGCCTCTGTTGGATGCGCATATTACACTTCCCTGTACATGTTCGTGAGCAGGTCATGTCATTTTAGGCATCCATGTTATTATTTGAGTGAGTCAGAGAGGGTATCATTCCCAGGGTTCCTACTGAGCCAGTGTATGTGCTATGTGTTGCCTGTTTGCCAAGGCCAGGGCATACTGGGCACGCCTCCTTCTGCCTACTGGGGCAGGCTCAGGTTGTTCCTCCTCCAAGTCACGCTCTGCCTGTGATGGCCTTGGCAATGGTGGGGGGCTGTTTGGCCCGGCCATATGCTGGTCCTGCTGCAGCTGTTTTCACAAGATCATATTATGTAGCATAGCACATACCATGACAATTTGGGTATATGTAGTTGGTGTGTACTGCAAGACTCCACCAGATGTGTCCAGACACCGGAACTGTGACTTGAGCAGCCCAAACACACGCTCTAGTACATTACGTGTTTGTGCATGTGCCTCATTATGGTGTTCCTGTTCCGGTGCGTGTGCGTTTCTGATGAGTGTCATCAGCCACGGCTCCAGTGCATAACCTGCATCCCCCACTAGGTGTCCGTGTGGGATGTCCCCATTGGCAAATGTCTGGTACAGCTGCATCAAATGTCAGATGTGGGAATCATGGTAACTCCCAGGGCAGCCAGCACACACATTCATTATTATGCCCTGGGCATCACACACGACCTGGCAGTTGATGGAGGGGAAGCCCTTGCGGTTAATGTAAGCCCTACCCTGCTCACCGGCTGGTGCTTTGATGCGTATGTGCGTGCAGTCTATTGCACCCACTACCTCAGGGTATTCCGCTATTTGCTGGAAGAGACGCATATTGCTGGCCAATAACTCACGGGCATTGGGGAAATATACATGATCACCGACATGTGCTGACATGGCATCCAGGAACTGGTGCAGTACCCTGGAGGCTGATGCCTGTGATATCCCCATCATATCACCAGTTGGTCTCTGGAAGGTACCTGTTGCTAGTATTCTTAGGCCAACACATACCTTGGTTTCCACTGGGATGGGTTCCCCTCTGTTGGTTCTGTGTGTGAGGCGTGGCCTGCACAGCTCAACTATTTGCTGCAGGAGCTCTCTGTCCACTCTATAGCGCTCTACTATCTCCAGCTCACGTAACCCGTGGTAGGTGACCCTGGGCCTGTACACTCTTCTCCATCTCCTCAGTGTGGGTTGTCTGGCACCATCTGCATTGTCACCACCCTCAGCAAGTCGCCATTGTCTCATTATGACAGCTATGGCAGCCCCTAACATTTCTGCTCTGAGTGAAGCTTTTTCAGTTTTCACTTCTATTAGCTTACTCCTGTCTTGCAGTGTCTTCTAAGAGAAACATCCTGCACTACTGTTTGCAGAGTTTTAAGTGCTGGGCTGGGCTACTATTCTGCCTGTATAATTGCCTGCTTCTAATTGTTTTCACCTGCTAGCTTTAGCAGTATTCCCTGCTAGCTTCCTACTAATTCTGTTGCTTCCTTTTTCCTTTTTGTTTCCTCAGGGGGGAGCAACGTGCATACCAGCAGAAACAGGCTCACAGTGGCTTACACGCACCCGCACATGCTTACACTGCTCAGAATCTACTTATTCGGGTTAAAACGCGTGCACACCAGCTCAAACAGTGTTACAGGTCTGCCAACAGGCTTCTACATGCTAAGTCTGCCCTACACGTGCGGACACCCGCGCAAACAGTGTTAAACATCTACCAACACGCTCCTACATGCTCAGTCTGCCTTACACACGTGCACACTGCCCTACTCGCGCTTCATGGCGTGCACACGTGAGCACGCATGCCCAGCAAGAAACTTTAGTGTAAGTAACAGTGTACACCTTCCATTTCTTGACTTTCCCATGCTTATCTTGTGGCACTCCTCTTTCCCTGATCTGTGTATAAGTAACAGTGTACACCTTCCATTTCTTGACTTTCCCATGCTTATCTTGTGGCACTCCTCTTTCCCTGATCTGTGTATAAGTAACAGTGTACACCTTCCATTTCTTGACTTTCCCATGCTTATCTTGTGGCACTCCTCTTTCCCTGATCTGTGTATAAGTAACAGTGTACACCTTCCATTTCTTGACTTTCCCATGCTTATCTTGCGGCACTCCTCTTTCCCTGATCTGTGTATAAGTAACAGTGTACACCTTCCATTTCGTGACTTTCCCATGCTTATCTTGTGGCACTCCTCTTTCCCTGATCTGTGTATAAGTAACAGTGTACACCTTCCATTTCTTGACTTTCCCATGCTTATCTTACGGCACTCCTCTTTCCCTGATCTGTGTATAAGTAACAGTGTACACCTTCCATTTCTTGACTTTCCCATGCTTATCTTGTGGCACTCCTCTTTCCCTGATCTGTGTATAAGTAACAGTGTACACCTTCCATTTCTTGACTTTCCCATGCTTATCTTGTGGCACTCCTCTTTCCCTGATCTGTGTATAAGTAACAGTGTACACCTTCCATTTCTTGACTTTCCCATGCTTATCTTGCGGCACTCCTCTTTCCCTGATCTGTGTATAAGTAACAGTGTACACCTTCCATTTCTTGACTTTCCCATGCTTATCTTGTGGCACTCCTCTTTCCTGATCTGTGTATAAGTAACAGTGTACACCTTCCATTTCTTGACTTTCCCATGCTTATCTTGTGGCACTCCTCTTTCCCTGATCTGTGTCTGTCATCTGTCATGTTACACTGACCTCCAATGAACTGCATTTCTTTCTACCATTCCCCCCTGTGATGTCACCTATCTCCTACTCTATTCCTCCCCTTATGTATCTCTTACACTACTCAGACTGTGCTCATTTGCTATGTGACTGTGAGATTCAGTATCCTAACCCTCATTTACATGAGATTGCCTACTAATGCTTAGTTACATTTCTTACACTCAGCTTCCCCTTTAGCAACCACTACACGGTGGCCATGTTGTTTTTGGTCTACTGGTCCCTGCATTGTCATTCCATGTATTGCATAAAACCCGCATTTCTGGGTTTATAGCCTTCATTTTTATGTTTTATACAGCGCAGCTCGTTTGTGCTGGGCTGCGCTGGGTAAAAAATAAAATTATATTTTTATTAATTTTGCATCGGGTTACCTTGCCAATGGCCACATATTTGGCCATTGGCATGCTGCCTGACACATATGCACCCTTTATTTGGAGCTGACATGGCTCCGTTGTGAAATTTGCAGAAATGTACTCAGTTGTCAACTGAGTACATTTCTGCAGCTAAAACGTCTCTTACACGGGATGGTTTCTGCTTCGTGGATCGCTAATATACCTCATTTGCATACCTTTCGGATGCAAGTGAGGTATTTAGCATGTCCACGCCCAGTCTGTGTAAGAGACGTTTTAGCTGGTCTCTTACACGGAGTTTAGGGCTGTTCCTGGATCGCGAGGCTTGCATGGAGTGTTACACGTCTCTTACACTCCGTGCAAGCCTTCGTGAATCCTGCCCCTAGTATTTCAAGATGAGAAATGTTTACCTGACCTTCAGAAGGATGAATATTATAGGATTCAGGACTGTAAAGGTGTTATAAATGCTGTTCTGCAATATAGTTGCTACCACAAAATTTGAGTCTTACTACAGAAAAGTATTTTAAAGATTGTTTTGGTTTGTAAAGTTATTATAAAATATATCTGCCACTGACGGAGTTAAACATAAACTATTACCTGAAGTTCTTCTTACTAGCAGGGTTTACATAGGATACATGATATTTAGTTGAAGCTCATCTCAAATATCACTTTTTCCTAAAACAGATTCTTTAAATATTGATGCTTTATCTGTTGAAATAGGAGTTGCGCTGAACCAAAAATCTGGTGGCATTGAACATCTTTGCTTATATTTCAGGTGAAATAAATAAATACATATAGGAAATGAAGCTCAAATAAAATTATGCAACAACAGAAATTAGTGGTTTGCCTTTAAATGGACCCTGGATGAATAAAACTCTGCACTACAAGGCTGCTGTTTTATACTGACAATAACCTCTTTCATTGACTGCAGATGACAAAAAGCAAACAGCTATAAATTATGCATTGCTTCATAGTGTTATAAGAATATGCTTTTAGTTTTCACCATAAAACTGGGGAAACTCATGGGAATGAAGATTATTTGTTGCACTTTGCACTTACAGAGACTATGACTGATGAAAATGAACATTAAAGGGAAATTAGAACCGACTTCTCTAGATACGGAATAAAGATCCCACTGCAGTAAACACAAGGAAATTGTTCTACAGCACCGCTTAAGAAAGCCCAGTGCATTACAGGGCATTTGTCTGGGGGAACTGATGAGACAAAATATATTCCTGTAGAAATATTCAAAAGCATCAAAAGCAGAGAATGCTACCATATTCAAGTCTGTTGGTCTTGGTAAATGGACTGTTCTACATCTTCTGTCAGCTTGAGATACTGAATTAATATGGACTGCTGTAAATATCTGCACTTTTGCTTTAAGATAAGGGAAAAACAATTCTCATGTAGTTAAAAAAAAGAGTTTTGTTGTGAGCATTCTATAATGTTCTGAACAGAATTGCTTTCCCTAAAATCTAGAAAAGGAATACCGAAGAATGCTAGCATTCATCATAGTAAAGCTAATGTATGGAATGAAGAAATCGGTAGGCATTTGGTCACCTTGTTGGTGACAGCTCACCAAATTCCATCTAGTCAAACTAACTGACATTTATTAACAGTGAATATTATCTACCATAAGGCTTTCAGAACTTGCTATATCAGAGAAGGTTGTATCCAGCTGCATTTGAGATATGAGTGGTTGAACTCAAAAAAAAAAAAAAAAAAAAAATGTTGAAGTTTATTTCTTTCAGGTGGCTACAAATGAAAGGCTTTTGTCAAAATAGTTGTTATTCAAGACAGCTTGATCTGAATTTGCATATGTGGACCCTTTTTTTCTGCTAGTTAGTTATCCCTGTAGGTCATATTACAGAACAAAATCCAAGCCAGAGAACTAATCTGTCTGCACTCCAGTTTCACAGCTGTGGTGTATCTTATAATGAAGATATATTCTCCATCAAGGGTGCCAGAACCACAGGGTGAGAGAGACTGAACACCCCCCCCCCCCCCCGCACACACACACACACACTTTAAATCAAATCCTGGACTGTGCCCTGAGCTCTGGCTGAGCAACAATATTTAAAAAAAAAATAGAAGAAGAATTATTGTCATTATTATGTATTCAAAAGAGGGCAGAATCCTTATTTCAGTGTGTGCACGCACGCACTCGTGTGTGTGTGTATGTATATGTGCTCTGGTGTGCATGGGGGTGCTTGAGTCAAAATGCTTACGATCAAGAGTATGCGAGTATGTGGGAGTGCATGTATGTGTATTTGCATAAGTGCCAGTATACAAGTGTGCATCAGTGTATTTATGCATCTGTGTGTGTGTGTGTGTGTGTGTGTGTGTGTGTGTGTGTGTGTGTGTGTGTGTGTGTGTGTGTGTGTGTATACACTTCAGCTTCCTCTCAGAATGCATGCCACCTTGTTTCATGCTCACAATGCAAACTTCTTAACCTGTTCATGAATTTGCAGAAGGTCCCTGAGTTCTATTGCTATATTTCTCATGTTCCTTATAATTGTTTTTTGATATTCTGGCTAATCACTGAAGACTTCAGACCAGTCAGTAATGCTAAACATTACAGTTCCATATGCTTCTTATCATGCAGCAACTATGCTGATGCAAAACTTATTCTTCTATTAAACTTCTTAAGTGATCTAGGGAAATAATCATTTTTTTTCTGATTTTGTGCCCTATTATTTTTTGTACAGAATTCTTTAGCAAAGTTGAGAGGTATGCAGGGAACAATCTCTCTCAACCGTAGCTGATTTTGTAGAATATCTCCCTGACTTTGCCTCATATTTTTTCACTGTTTTGGATTTTCTAGTTAATCACTAAAGACTTCAGAAAAGTGAATAATGCAAGTATTATAGGATTTCATACTTCCTGTTGTATAGAAAATGCATATTGATACAAAAAATGCTGTACAATTGATTCTTTCAGTGAATTAGAGTAATGTTAAATAGAGTAGTATTATATTAATTTGTTTAATTGAAATTTAATTGACTGAATAGTGATCAGGTGTTTAAATATGGTGGTAGTGATATTGTAATGGTACTTGTCTCCATGTAAAGGCATACGCCAAAGCATTAAGGAGAGTTAAATTAATTTTGTTCAATTTCCAGGTATGTGCAGACTTTTTCCTATAATATTATTCATTGCAGTGTAATGTTAATTTATTTATTGATATTTGATTACTGGGAAAGTCTGACTGGGTAGGCATTCATTTTCAGTGGAGGCCCAGGGAGAAAAGCTCCAAAGTATTACAAAACATTTTAAGAACAATGATTTCACAATCTTTAAAAATAATACAAAAAAAAAATACAGTTTAAATTATTATACCAAATTAGACATAATATGAAAACTTTGGTTAAGAACAGATACAAATTATAAGACGATGATTTAATAGTCAGAGAAATTTTACCCAGTTTATAGAGAAACAAAGGGTAAGTTAGTATAATATCAACAGAAACTGCAATGCAAAGTGAGAAAAAAGAAGTCCTGTGGTATATTTAGAGAGAAAGGAAGGAAGGAAAGATAAATTTATAGAAGTAAAGAAGGGAGAGTATAGAGATGTAATGTATTAATAGGTATTTGTTCACATTTAAGGATACAGTATATCCTGGTATTGACCAAGAACAGAGACAGCTTTTGGCTGGGATGTCTTTCACAATGGTTTTGAAGGATGGGGGGAGGGTATTCGCCTGATGGATAGAGTTAAGGAGTTCCAGGCCTTAGCAATATAGTATGAGCGCAGACAATGCCCAGCAGATTTGAAAGGTTTGTGGATAGACAGGACTTTTTGGTCATTGTGTCATTATGACCGTCTAGGAACATAGGTGTGTAGAATGTTAGCAATCCAAAAAACACAAAAGACCAAACACATGGCTAAAAACTGAAAGGACTTTAACTGCTAAGCACTTTCACACCTTACAATGTGCTTCTTCAGACCATAGATACAAAATGCATACAATGAATCATATATATATATATATATATATATATATATATATATATATATATATATATATATATATATATATATATATATGTGTGTGTGTGTGTGTGTGTATAAGAACAAAGTATCAATTAACTTTATATGAAAAGTTCACGTGACTTGAGGAAAGGTTTTAAAGGAACGATACCATTTAAACCAAGCCACTTGTCTGCTTGTAACACGCTAATGAAGTTTTACAGTCAGCCTTATGTATCTCATACAAATGTTCTCGAATATGCTCTCTCAAAGAGTGATTGGTCTTTCCTACATAAAAGTAAGGACAGGCCTTGCAATGAGCTAAATAAACCAGTTCTCTACTTGCACAATTGGCATAAAATGTATACACATACTTTCTCTTAGTAGTGTGAATGAAACAGCTATCTGTGTTAACATAGCTGCAAAAACTGCAAGATTTGTTTTAAGTTTAAAATATATGGTTGCATTTTATCTAGTCTAATACAGAAAAATAAGCTAGCGACTTTGAATTGGCTGATTTTTTAAACCAAAGTGACACTATTTCATACTATTTAGACTGTTTTACTTCTTGAATACAGGCTGCATTTAATAACACTACCGTTGTGCTTTGAAATGTGGTAACTACTGGGCTGCTCTGACTGTGTTATGGCCATTTTCTATTACAATTGCTGCTCTGCTGTATAGAAAATAAATGTTCTTAACAGTGCTATAGTCTAATGGCTGAAGGACCCTCTACTTAGCACATATACTAACTTATGTATCTATCATCAGGTTCTAGCCCCTCTCTATCTGCTACATGCCTGAAAGGCTTGTAATGCTAGAAGGACACCTCCCCTGCTGAAACCTAACTGGAAACTTTCCTGCATTGTCCCTTGACTCTGAAAAGACCTGCCAAGGTTAATATTACCTTATCCTGTCTGTATGTACTATATTTTTTAGCCGTACTGGATCTACAGCACTACTATTAATCCCTCAAACCCCCATAATCAACCCTATAATACTAAACTGGGTAACTCCTATATCTACCTCTAAGGATTACCAAGTGAACATATCTATTTTTCTAAGCCCTAAAACTACAAAAAATAGCAGAAAATTGGCTGAAGAAAGCTCAATGTGCTAAAAGGCTGCAAAAAGTGAGTACTAAAAGTATACTGAGTAAAAAATTGTATACTGAAGCCAAAAACAAGGATAAGAAAGTATTTAAAAAGCCTCATTGTACTTATGTGCTTATACAGGCCCTACAGATCTTGTGGTGAGGTTAAGCCCCACTGTACTCGCCCTCACTATGCTCGCGCTTGCTCCACCCCTACTAGTCCTAAATCTATAGCTCTAAAACCACTCCCCCCTCTTTCTAGAACCAATCATGAACTCTCCAGGCATTATCAGGACCCTCCCTATCACCTATCCTAATTATCCTTCTACTCAAGTTGGGCAAAAGTCAAATCTAATATCTAGACAATGCTTCTGTTATTGGCCGTGAAACTTTTCAAATTAATGCTATTATACTGCCTACTACCCTTGATGATAATTCCATATCTTCTCACCACCTATGAAAATCTGTCCTACCTAGGCTACCACTACCCAATAAGCCAAACCACCACTCCAACAATACAAATTAAATTAGACTACTTAATAATCCTACTTGGATACAAAATACCACCAACCCATTAGATCCAGATATATCGACCCCAAAACTAAGAATTACCTAAGAGTAATATTTAAATTCCTGAAGCTCACAATTAGACTACATGGCAACCTCACAAGGGATGGGGACATTAATCCAAATCCTGGCCCAACTTCACTAGTCTATCCTAGCCCCAATTCTACTATTCCCACTAACTTATGAACTTTAAATAGACCTTTGAACTCACTCCTGGTTAGTCACCTAAATATTAGAAGCTTAAATAATAAGGTCTACCACGTGCATGCAATCTTAGATACACATTCCCCAGATATACTATGTCTTACTAAAACCTGGCTAAAACCATCAATGGCAGGATAATGAGGTTTTACCCCCAGGTTATAACATACCAAGGTTAGACAATACCACTAGGAAGGGAGGAGGGGTAGCTGTACTATACAAAACTACTCTGGATGTAACTTCTGATTCCACACAAGCACCCTGTGTTGTTAATGCTGAAATTCTAATTACCAAGCTTCAAATTAATAAAAACAAAAGTATAAACATATCTTATGTCTACATTCCCCCAGGTAATAATGCAAACACCCTAGAAGATATTCTCTCTTGGCTGTCTAGTAACTACCCTCAAGAAGCCATTGTTCTAGGAGAATTCAACATCGACTGGAATATTTGTTCCTCAGAATCTCCGACCATCCATGTAAATCTATACAGAGTTACTCAGATCATATCCTCCACTACTGGGATCAGTAAAGCTAACAACAAAGATAGTATCGTAGAATGAATACTTATTAATAGCCATCACCGCATGTATAGGGCCGGTACCCGACCTGAAGACATAAGAAGCCATTTTCTTACCTATATAATCAGGCATAAGACTGACATCCCCCACCAACCTACTTACAAAACAATTAGAAACAACAAAAACTTTAACCCCGCTAATTTCCAAAATGAACTCAAAGCATGTAATCGGACAGTTCTAAAACATCTACCACTTGAAGAATCTGTATTATATTTCAACACCAAATTCCTAGCCATCCTTGATACCCATGCACCTACCTGCACGTTCTATAAGAACTAAAGCAAAAGTTGCTGCATGGCTTTCAAAAGAAACCAGACAAATGAGCTTGCTTAGAAACAAAGCTTGGACCACTTGGCGTACCACAAAATCCCCCTTAGATCAATTTAGATTTAAACAACTAAGGAACAGCAGTAAAAAATCTTCCACCCTAGATAAAAAAAACTTTTACTGCCATTTACAACAGAAGCATCAAAACAATCTGCAAAAGTTTTGGGCAGGCATAAATAAATGTATTCACCCAGGGCAATGCACAACTCCTACTCCCTTGGCTACCATCCAAAAACCTTTAGAAGACATTGCCAATTCCTTTAATAGTTTCTTCACAGAAATTATCCAGTTACTAGATAACCAACTATTTCCCATCTGCCCAAGTCCTAACGCCACCGCACCTAGTTGTCAACTCTCCTTTAACTTTCAACCAGTTTCCACATCACTTATCCATGCCCTAATCAAGAAACTAAAACCTACCACCCTTGCAGTGGATCTCCTCCCATCTGAGTATCTACAAAAAGCTGCGGATGCCATAGCATACCCCATCTATATCCTGATCAATAGAACTATATCAGAAGCCACTATCCCCTCCATCTGGAAGACATCCCATGTTATTCCACTCCACAAAGGGGGCAGTTCCACTGAACTGTCAAATTACAAACCTATAGCTATTTTGTCACCCCTGGATAAAATTATGGAGAAGTGCATCCATAAACAACTCCTGAGCTATCTCACTCAGCACAATCTCCTTGCTAACTCACAGCATGGTTTCAGACCATTCCACAGTACAACCATGGCCCTCTTCTCCTTCTCCAATGTTATTAATAAAAACTGAAACAACAATAAGCTTTCTTTTGCCCTCTTTCTTGATCTCTGCAAAGCCCTCAACATGGTCAACCACCAACTACTCATACACACACACTTAAAACTATTCCCCTAGATGTCCAGGCTATCCAATGGTTCAAATCTTATCTGAGTGGTAGACAACAGGCTGTACTATGGCAGGACAAACTATCTTCCCTTCTACCTATCACCCTTGGGGTCCCTTAGGACCCCTATTATTTTCTATCTTTATTAATGACCTGTACACAGTCATCCCAACAGTCACCTGCATTCAATATGCAGATGACTCCACTTTGATTTGCTCTGCCACCTCCCCTTTAAGTCTGCAGACTCTATCCCAAAATGTTTTTAACACTGTCAAAAATTGGCTCTGTAATCAACGTCTCCTATTAAATCCTAACAAAACAAAGCTGCCGCTTTTCTCCCCCACTCATAAAACCTCCTCTCCAACCTTTACTATAAAATCTAACAATGGCACTGTCATTGTCCCAGATCCCTGTACCAAATCCTTAGGTGTAACAGTTGATAATAACCTCAGGTTTGATATGCATATTAATCAAACTATTAAAAAAGTTAATTAAAAACTTGGCTCACTATACAAGATCAAACCTTTCCTCACTACATTAGCTAAGACCTTAATTGCCAATACACATCTACTTTCCACCCTTCTTTATGCATCCCCTCTCTTCATGAACTTGAGTAAGTCTGACCTTAATAAACTCTCTAGCTGCTTTAATCATATTACTAGATTTGCCACTGGAGCAGCACACAGAAGACACCACTGTCTGAATCTAAACACTCTAGGGTAGCTAGAATTACCTATCCAACTTCAGTACATTCAGCTAATAGTAGCACATAAAATTCTCTACCAAACTGAAAACACACCCATACTTGCAAAAATTATCACCCCTTACAGCAACCTCAAGACACTTCGCTCATCCAACAAATTACTAATCCAAACCCTCAAAAGCAACAACTCATCTGGAGACTCTCTATATGCCAACTCTGTTGACAAAATATGGAACTCACTTCCTGCTGAGCTTACTTCAGAACCGGTTCTAACCCAATTCAAAAAAAGTTTAAAACAGTAATTTAAAAGGCAGTGGCTATGTCCTTGACTAACTCTGGCAATATAACCATGTGCTAAAGAGGTCTTTTGGCCACTCCTACATTGCTTCCTAATTGATATACTATAACAAATCAAATTTATATATGACAGAATGAATGACTTTTATCCTATGTATTGTATCGGTAACAGTGCTTTAACTTGTTTAATGTAACACTTTTTATGTATGTATGTATGGAGCTTTTCAGCCCAGGCCTCCACTGAAAATGGACAAGTATCCAGTTGTCTATCCCAGTCAACAAATGTAAAAAAATGAACCTATGAACCTAAAAAAAATAAATAAAAATAAAGTGCTGATCCACTGAGAGTGATCATTAACTTTAGGTTCATTTTTAAAACAGAGCAAGTATTTTAGAAATGTTTTTATTCTTAAAACAAAATCTGGGATGTACCCCCACAATCTGTTTAATTTTATTGTGGGTCATTAAAATTGGCCAATTCTTCCTCACTATCCTACATATGGTATCAACAACACTTGAATAAAACAGAGGTATGGCAACATTCTGTGATCTTTTTCTCTGAATTGTTTCCTGCAACTCACTAATAGGAGGAGCTGAAAAATAAGCTCTGGCTCTACCTTTCCTTCATAATTTGTCTCCTTTAACAGACTGTTGCCCTCTCGTCTTGAATAACCTCTATCTACAAACTGTTCATGTAGTGTACCTAGCATGTCACTAAAGGTCCTATTATTGTTGTTAAGACTCAATATCCTCATTTCCTGACTTTTCAGAATATTCTTATAAATATATCCGGGATGCATGCTGTTCCTATGCAAGATACTGTTCTTCCTACATGTTTTTTCAGTATAAGCTAGTATCAAACTGTGCATCAAATGTCTTCCTTATCTTGACGTCAAGGTACTTTATTTCTTTAGATGAAGAATTAACTGTAAACCTCAGGAAAGTGATAGTGGTACTGAGAAAGACAACAAACTCTGAAAGTATGGAAAGAGGACCAAGCCACAAAAGAAATACATCACCAACAAATGTTTTGTACTATTTAATAAACTGTGAGAATCGACTTTCCTCTAAGACCTGTGTAGTCTCCCACTGGGCCAATACCATGTTGGCAGAACTATTTGCACAGGGCATGCCCATGGCTAGACACAATTTCTGTAAAATAATACTTATTATCCATAAAAATAAATTACTTTTCAAACTAAGTTCAAAAAACATACATGTTAAATCAATCTGTCCATTTGAATAATTGATGTTATGCATGTGATAGAGTCTAACATACTCAAGACCTACATTATTAGAAATCACTATAAACAAGGAACAGACATGCAATGTTACCATCAAATATCCCTGCCAATAGCTCAATCGCTAGCACATTCAAATATAGTTTGCAGGAACTGCTTAGTGTCCCCAAGTACTGAATGTGTCTTGTCTATCAGCGGTCTCATCATCTTCTCAATGTAAATCGAGAGAGGCTCTGTTAGCTAACCATGGCCTGATACTATTGGCCTCATAGGTTGTATCTGACGGTTCTTATGTATTTTAGGAAGCCCATATATGAGTGGTACACATGGATGTTCTACAAGCAGATAGTTCTGAAGATAAACATCTGGTCAGCATATAATCATATAGCGTTGGATGCACCTGCTTGATGAGCCTATCAAAATTTAATTTTTGGATCTGAGAAAATGTTAGAGTATGTGGCAGCAGCTCATTCATACTATTCACATAGAACCTTTTGTTCATGGTCACTATAGCCCCTTCCTTATTGGCTAGGTGAATATCAATATCCTCAGCATCTTGTGCACGTTTTATAGATGCAAATTCACTATGTGTCAGGTTAAAAAATCTTTGACCCACATTATGTTTGCCCATCATATCTATCAGGTCAGTCTCTCAAGTTTTAGAAAAAGCTTCTAAAAGAGGATGTAAACAAGGAACACAAGTACTTGGTTTCTTAAAGCCACTTGTTATAAAATAACCAGTAAAAATAGTTTTCAACATCACATTATTTGTAAACATTTTAACATATAAAATAGTGTCACATACATAAGCTCTAGTGGCTGGAATAAACGATAGTCCCTTCTCCAACAAAGAAGTTTGTTCCTTCATCAAAAACAATGAAGAAATATTACAAATCAGAGACTTTCATGGGATCCTACATTAATTTGATGGTCACATGCTGCACTTGTTCCATGGAGGGTTTCTACCATTTCCTGCTCCGACTTTACAAGTGACCCAACCTGGATGAATCTTTGTTCTTTATCAGTAACAGAAGGGTGAGAAAAACCTGGTGGGTAGTGGAAATAGAGGTTGCCAGAACCTTCCTACACAAATCTGTGTCAGAAGCAGTGGTAGTCAAAAGAACGGAAATACTGACACTTGAAGAGGAGGTGTCCCCTGTTGCCTCTTTAACTTTTTTAGATTTAGAAGTCCCAGAAGACAGTTTAAACAAAACACTGCCACTAGGCCAAGAAAACAGATTGCCAGATTTAAAATCTAGAAAATCTTGGTCAAGCTTCTTCTCCTTAGGCTTTGCACCCTATATTCATATGATGAGACATCATTTATGATCTCTTCAAACACTGGAAGGTAAACATCAGAAGGAAATCGATTAATAAGTTGCTGCTGTAGCTTATTGACCTCCTCTAGCAGAGAGTTTTCTTGAGGTCTAAAAAATTAAGTTAATAATTTGATAAACCCAAAACTCATGTCTAGCTTCAATTTTTGCCATTTCCTAAGCAGTTCTGGATAATAGTCACTACAGGTAAGCATTTTTACAATTCTCAGGCCACTAGGGACAACACTAAAATGTAGACAAGCCTCCAGGTGCAAATGCTGCCACTGCAGCCATTTCAATTTAAACAAGCATTCTCAAGCACTTCCATAACAGAATGAAAAGCATCCATATCCAAACCTGCCATACCAGTTTGTAAATCTGTTTCAGGCCCATTCCGATAAAGAAGAGGATTAACATCCATATGCAAAATTCTCCCAAGATGATCCATTCTCCTTCCAGAGTTTATATTATTGGGGT